>NC_072772.1:23175601-23541448 GCF_022539595.1 Amphiprion ocellaris | reverse complement strand
GACCTCATGTTTATTAGTTTTAGTGGAGAAAGTTTGAATTGTCAATTAGTCTCTTAAAAACTAAATAATAAATTGGATTAGTCAAGAGGTTTAAATTTCTTACTTTATCATATTTTAAATATGACAAAAAAATATAAAAATAAAGCATCTTGAGACAATATGACCTGTAATTGGCATTATATAAATAAAATTGAATTAAAATTGTATGTATCTTGTTGGAGTAATTCAGCCATCTATGTTAGAAAACACATTTTCTTTGTCCATTAATCTGTCCTTTTCTCCAGTAATTCATTTCTTGTTTTGGTTTATAAAATGTCAAGCCCAAATATATTCAGTTTACGGTCATAAAAACCAAAAAGATTTACATTCATGATGCAGGAATCAGGCAGTTTTTCACTTTTTATCTTAGTTTAGTCAGAAAGATAGTTGATAATGTGTGAATTGTTGCAGCTTGTGAGCCGTAGAAGGTTTTAATCTTTGGGGCCGAGCGTCAAAAAACATTTAGAAACCAACATCAACAAAACACTCAACAAAGATTTGAACATCATTAAAGGGAAATCCAACTTTTGCATGGCAATGTCTAATTAAAGGACATTTATTTCCAATGTAAATGTGTGATATTCATCCTCTGGAGCTTTCTCTTCACATCGTCTTCCACCTGGACTGGTTTGGTCGGGAGCATGTGCAACAAACATTTGAAAAACTGCACTTTAACATCAATGAATGACACTGAAGTTTAATCTCTACGTAAATGAGACTGAGTCTGGATGTGCTGCTCTGTCATTAACTCTTAAGTTTAGGGAAAGTTACAACAAAAGAGGACAGTTCAGAGAAGACTTGAGAATGAGCTTATTCTGAACAAACATCTCAGACTTTCTGAGCTTCAGCACCTACAGCAAGATAATTTAACAACAAGCAACTATAGAGATCCAGAAGTTGGCGAGAGTTAGCTTTAGCTGAGCCAAAGAACATGTGGGACGCTAACCTAGCAAACATTTCAGACTTTTCTCTGTGAATTCTGAGAAATAATTTACTATTTAATGACAGAGCTACACATCTTAACTCAGTCTCATTAAAACAGACTCTAATTCAGTGTCATCCATCCATATTAAAGTGCAGTTACCCAAAATGTTTGTTGCATGAGCTCCAACAAAACCTGTCCAGGTAGAAGGCCACAGAAGGCTTTGACAAACAGGAAGTGGAAGATTCCAAGCAGATTTATAGAAGGGGGAACCAGACTGTACTAAGTGTGGTTGAGTATAGAGGGGTGTTTTGTGGGTTTTTAAGGCTGATAATGATTATTAGTGAGACATTTGGAGTAGATATTCATTTGCAGTAAATGAAAGTATTTAAAATCTTGAGTTAAACTTAGAAGAACACAAACTCTAACAGAAAACTTTGTTGATACGTTTTTGTTTTGTTTACAGACGTTAAGTTAAAGGAGTTTTATTCGTGACGTATAACCAATCAAATCACTCCAGAAGACAGAGCGACCACAGGTAGATAAAGGTTCAGAGCCAAAGTAGCACCATTTTTAAATGTATTTATTACCGTAAATCAGTAAAAAATAAAATACTGATAATCAGTAAATCAGTCAGCCCACAATTACTACAATTCTACAATGTATGTCTCTTTCCTTTGGCTTGTTATTTGTACAATATACGATGTATATGATGGCGTTTTTTCTTACCAAAGGCTACACTATGATGTTTTCTAAGAGACATACGATGCTACTCTGGTTGTTCTGGCCCTGGACCGCTGCACTCCTCCTCTGTTGTTTTCTGGATTGTACTCAGCTGCATGCCTTCGTCCACCCGGCCTCCGTTGACTCGTCCCACCTGCTGTCTCTGGAGCTGAAGCTGGATTGGAACAGACCAAAGTACAGTCCAATCACGATGCCAGCTGCCTCTCAAAAGGCTCCTTCATCTGACAGGTGGCGGCACTTCTTCTGAGGGGAAGCTGAGCTGGCCTGGCAGAACTTTGGAGATGTGTTCCAGTGGTTGGTGGATGTGTGGGGAGATAGAGAGGGACCTTTGAATTGTTCACAAAGGAAAACAGGGAACCCATTGGTAGTTTTAGTTTAGGGTGCTACTGCATCAATGTCAACATGAAGCGCACTTTTAGTTCTGTTGATTTATTTTTATTTTACTAACACCCATTTGTTTTTAACCCCCTCACATGTTGTGTTGTTGTAAACTTACTCTTTCAAATAAATTCTCGTCTAACCCTCTGGAAACCAGCGTTTGGACTCTTTTGGTGTTGCTCCTCACCTACTGACAGCTGTGGACTAAAGGCTATACTGTGACGCTTTTAGAGCGACATGCTATACTATGATGTTTGTTGGGCGACACTCTATACTATAGACTTTTTTAATTGACATATTACTGTGACGTTTTTTTTTTTTTTTTTTTTTTAGCAACATATAAGAATTCGAACAGTTTTAAAAGTTACTATACTTTTACTTGTGCAATGAAATTATTATTCTATGGCATTTTTTAGATGACATATTATACTCTGATGTTTTCTTGAATTACATACTATTTTGACAATATACTGCACTATGACATTTTTTGAACCACATATCATACATGACAATTTTAGGCAACATCCTATCATTTTGTGCTTTTTGAACCACATAATAATCTATGTTTTGTTTTTTTTTTTCTTGCCAACATGCTGTACTATGAACTACAGGCCATATTATGTTATTCTTGAGTAAAGCATACTATACTTTGACATTTTCTGAACTACATCCTATACTATGGCGTTATACACAGGGTACTTTGGTTACATGTTGATTTATAATCTAGATTTTTTTCTGTTTTGTTTTTTGACGGGATTACCACAGACCTGACTGTGAACACCATCGACACCCACCTCAGGGAGACGCTGCCTAAGATCTCAAGGCTGCTTGGTCGTGGTCTTTCTGGCACGTACTCTTCCAAGATGAGCTGGGAAGTTTAAAACTGATGGAATGACACCAGGTCTAAGCCGACAAACTTCCAATTCCTCCTCAACCCATAGTCTCTGGGAAACCTACATGGAGTAAGAAAAGTAGACAGAGAAGTCTGTACACAACATATTAAAAAGAAATCATCCTAATAAATTAAGTACAAAGAATGGAATTCGCCAATATACTGGAGACCAGAGCTATTTAATTTGATAAGTATAACCTTGTTTAGTAACATTTCAATTATTTGAGAGCAGTCCTAAAGAACTGCCTGTAATCCCAATCATAAAATGGGTTTGGAGGAAGAACATAGATGGTAATCTGGATATACATGAGTTAGGCTTTATAACTACTATTGGTAATATTGGTGGTAGTAATAGCAATGTGACTACTACTAGTAGTAGTGGTCTTACATTAACTACTGCTGCTGATACTGGCACTGCTACTACAACTTGTAATACTATTACAAATGCTGATACTACTTCTACGACTCTAACAGCTGTTCATACTACTGCTGCTTGTACTTTTAGTATTACTACTACTGCTTGTACAACTATACTACAGCTACTATTAATCGTCTGGTATTTGCTTGTCAAGCTGCTAGCTTGCCTTAGTGTTTTGCTAGTGGCTAACTAGTTAGCTCTCATAGACTGGAAGCTCTCAACAAGATTTCATAATGAAAAAAGAGCCAAAAACTATTCTTACCTATGAAAAGTCATTCCAAGTTTCCTTGTCTCAATCGTACGACGCAGTGAGCCGGCATACTTGTTTCCGTTTTCACGCCATCTACATCAAGGGAATGCACTGAAACTTTGCCCCCACTAGCTTAGCCTCGCTGTAGCACGCAGCTCAAAGGGACGTGTCCTATCTACTCATTCATATCTATGAGAACAACGGTGGCTGCACATAAGGACGCATGACGTTGATTAGCTGCGTAAATACCATTATATACAGTCTATGGTAAATATGTATGTGAATCGCATCATTGGCTGCAGCAGCCAGTCACCGGTCACTCACTGACTCACATTGAAAAATAGCACAGAATGAATTGTTACGTGTTTATTTTATTTACAATTTAGTTTGGATTTTTTTTTTTGTGCACAGCGCAGATTTTCTGTGTGCGGTGACCGTGTCAGCAGTGCGCAATTGCGCACGCGCGCAGTTTAGAGGGAACAGTGATCTCATCCCATTCAATTTAAGATAAATTCACTTAACAGGTGACATTTCAGCAAGATGGAGGAACTTGTTTTAAGACAATGCATCTTAAATATCTTGTTAAGTCAAACAATCTTGAAATTATCTGGTTTTGAGTTGTATTTTACAAGAAAACTCAAATTAAGTTTAACCCTCGTGTTGTCCTGCGGGTCAAAATTAACCTGTTTTAAAGTTTGAAAATGTGGGGAAAAAAATTTCACAGTGAAATTTCTGATGTCCACATTTTCAACATTTTTGGGAAATTTTTGAAGATTTTTTGGTGGAAAACAAATGTTTAAAATGTTTTTTTAAGAACATTCACAAAAACATCAACCAAAATCCAGCAAATTTCGCACGATATCGATTGATTTTTATGTGAATGCTCTTAAAGAAAATATTAGAAGTTTTACTGATATATATGGAATCACTTTAGATAATTTTAGGAGTTTTATGGAAGATTTTTACTCATTTTATTGAAAATATTTACAAGAATTTTCTTGCCAAATTTGGGGGATTTTTTAAAAAATTAACTTTTAAGGGAAACATTTAAGGAATTATTGGAGTTTTCTTCCTGAAGGTTTTGGAAATTTTCAGAAGTTTGGGGAATCTTTTGCAGATTTTTTGGATTTTTTTCAGACAAGGAAACAATTTTTTTGGTGCCCATAAATGAAGACAGCAGGAGGGTTAATACATCTCAAATTACGAGGTTACATAAAAGCAAAAATCTATTTTTTGAGTGAAAAACTGCTAATTTTTTTTAAAGCATGTCTTATCTTATTTTAAGACACCTTAGCTTGCCAATCCTGGTAAAATATAGCTTAAAATTAATTAGTTTTCCCAGCTAACTTTAAGGTCTCAGTATTCTAAATATCATGTCTTATTTCACGAAATCTTACCAAGCCATTTTTCACTTGTTCTATTGGCAGATTTTTCACTTATTTCAAGGTAAAATTTCCTTGAAATAATTTTTTTTTCTTGTTTTGAGAGGGGCATTTTTTCTATTGCAATAAAACACAATCTTATCAACTGCCTTTGTAATAAATTATTAAAATTGTAAAGAGACTTTATGGGCACCCTGTAAACTAAATTTGGATTTGCACCTTAGTGAAACATAAGTTTGTTAACAGATTAGATGATTAGACAGAGACGTGGTTCAAATCAGAAGACATGCCATTTATTGGATAATTAATTTATTAAACTCTGCATGTTTAGAAGCAGAGAAAGTAAGCTAGAACAAAACAAACCAATGAGAATGGACATAATAAGGGCTTATTACATTGATTTAATTATATTTAACAGCAGTACAAAAACAGAAAAACCACTCTAGAGTGCCAAACTTCCATCACCAGCCATCAATCAGCTTCATGAAAAGAGGGATAATTATTACAGTACACAAATGTAGGAATAATTGGCAAAAACTAGTTGGCTCATTCTAAAACACAGAACAACTCAAAGTGAATACAAAGCCTGGACATGCAAAGGCAAAACAGCACTACAATACAACAAAGACACAATACACATTAATAACAGGTTATTTTAACTATCAAACCCATCTTAACTGCTGTCTAAAATAAGCCACATTTTGGAATAAAGCTGTCTTAGTTACGCAGACTGGAGTCAGCAGCATCCACGTTACACAAAACATGGCTTCACAAACGTCAGCCAAACAGACACCGATATGAAGCAGACAGGAGACGGCCAAAGATATGTGACTTGATCATCCTGTGCATAATATTGAATAAAGTCTTTTAAACAATCTTTAAACATAGTCCATGAGCCAGACCAGATATTGGTACCATTTCAGATGACCAAACCTAAGTGGTACTAAAATGTACAAAGGGTTAATATGAGTACATTAAGATGTGATAGCCTTTCCACAGAGGCAGCTTTATCACTTATTAGTGAAACGGTCACATTCACCACAACTCTGGTATTGCACAATTCATTTGAATCTCACCTTATGCAAAGATCACATGTAATATGAGTCAATAATCAAATAAAACTGTTTGAGAAAGGGTAATATTTTTTAATAATAAAACATCAGACCCATATGAATGCATTTCTTGTCTGTAGTTTCTTTTCATGCTTATTTGTTTTTGTCATCTTGTGTCTTGTTTTTGTCATTTTGTGTCTCACTTGTGTCATTTTGTGTCTTGTTTCAGTCATTTTGTGTCTTGTTTTTGTTGTTTTGTGTCTTGCTTTGTTATTTTGTCTTGTTTTTGTCATTGACAATCTTGTTACCAGAGCAACAAACTCTTTGCAGTCTCAAGTTTGTTACAGTATTGTTCTGTGCTGTAAAGTTATTATACAGATGATGACGTGTAGCATGTGGCGTTTCTTATTTTTTCATAATGAGGAAAAATCCTATGGAATTCTGTCCTGTCGCGTTGATAGGACTTTTGACTCAGACTCTTTCATTGTGTCCATTAAACAAGTGATAACATATATTAAGCTGTGAGTCTGCAAGGGCTATCACATCAAAATGCAAACTAGAGACCTATAGTAAGTTAAAAATACCAAAAAGAATTGGTCACCTCGAGTGGTACCGATATTGGAAATTTTGGGTCCGGGCCCATGGACTAAACCCTTTCTCGAACCAACTGGCTCAAGTGGTTCGATGCCTCATGAGGCTTCATCTCACCATCACGAATGTGCACTCTTGTCTCCCTCTCTCACGTCGCGCCCTTTTTCTTCCTGTTTTTACCCCGCACTCACCAACAAAGTGAGTTCTGATTGGCTAAGAGTGCAGCTCTACCAAAAACCCTATTGACTTACAATACATCACTCATACATTGGCTGAGTAAACAGAACGTTATACATTAAAAGAATCATGGGCAATGTAGTTTGCAATGGCTATAATCATACATGTTGCAAAACACATTTCTTTTAATTATGTGCATTTTTTTAGGTCGTTACACTTAACAATGGCTTTGTAACTCTTTCTAGACTGATAAATATCAGTGACTTTGTTTAATCATCTGTTCTTGAATCTCTTTAGAACGTAGAATCATGTGCTGCTTTTTGAGATCCTTTAGCTACTTCACAATACCAGACAAGTTCTATTTAGTGATGTTTAGATTCAACAAGCCTGGCAGTAAGCATATGTGAGTGTGAATGGTGAAAATGAACCCAACTGTCAAATAAAGTTGGTCATCTGGTTGACTGGTAGCTAAGCGGGAAAATACTGGTTCACTGGACAGCAATTTTCTCCAAAAAATAAAACCATCATCTAAAAACTGAATTTTGTGTTTATATTAGTCTTACATTAAAATTAACTTGATAATCTGAAACATGTACTTGTGACAAAAAGGAAGATTTCACCAGGGTGGCACAGTACTGTATACAGTTTACACATACAGTAACTCTGTGGGGTCCGAATACTACCGTTGTTTGAATTCTTTTTTCATTTGGATCTGCTGTAAACTATTTTGTCTGTGTCCACATCAAATTTCATGGCAATGGAGAACTGTTCTTGAGGGTAAAAATGCAAGAAGTCAGAGATGGTGCAGCAGCACCCCTTTTGGAATGAACAGACTGATCATTTGTCTGCACTTCTACATTATATGCTTTGAGTACAAATCCCTAGTACTGCATAGATACTTTTAACTAAGTAATATAACAATATTATTACTCAAAAGGAATGAACTAATCAGCATATACTGTAAATCAAATGTTGTATATCAAAGCTATTCTCCATTTTGATTATGTTTAATTCCATTTTCAATTCAGAGATATCAAAGGACCAAAATTATCTGTTGGTTGTTCTATTACAGAACAGTGAAGGAAGTCAGTAAATTAGCTATAGCTAAGGTTAGCTGTGACTACACTTAGATTTGCTTTAACTAGATGAAGCTTAGCCTCTTTCTTTTTTTGTTTCCCCAAATTATGCACATTTTTGTGTGAAATGTTGAAAGCATGATATGAAATCCTGCAAGACAAGCAAGTGGGCATGAAAACTGGGAGCCAAACCCACAACCTTCTGCTAGTACTATGAAGCAGCTGGTCACTGACAGTCACTATTCAACCCGTCTGCAGTAATTCTTATATATTGGTGCTCTGGGCGAGACGTTGCTATCTCTAAAAAACACCTTGACTCTGATGTCACTGTGACTTCTGATGTAAATGCGCCGCCTGTTGTTTCCTGAAACAAGTTGTCCGGATGTAATTAGCAACTGATTTATTGACAGGTGATGGTATTGTCAGATGTCAAACCGCATCTGGTGTTATTTGTATAGTAAAGTTATGATATTTGCACACCTGTGTGGTGTTGGATGTAGCTAGGTGCAGCTGTCGGTTAGCTTCCACTGAATCGACTGGCTGTCTAGCAAATACACAGATAGATATATGGCTGGTGAATTCATACAAGATGACCAGGGCAATAAAGTAAAGGCTTTGAGCTATTTTCTGCCTACATTATAGAATGTAGGCGAATGGAAGTTTGCGGTGCTCAAGGCAATAGATATTGGCATTTTAAAAATGCAGCAGCAAATCTGGGACATAGCTTTTGGAAAAATCATGCTTCTGTTGCTCAAATGTCATTTCTTGATGCTTTGAGCATCACAATCACAATGCCATTTAGCTCAGCTCCACTCGTGCGTGCCATGAGCCTTAGCAGTGATTATCTGCATAGATACAATTAAAGGGGAAATTGAAAAGGTTGCTTTTTTTTTTTTTTTTTTAAATAGCTTTTTTATTTTATTTATTTAATGCTGGGAATTACTGCTTATAGAGGTACTTTTATAAAGGTAAACTAAAAGGTTGGTTTTTTTTGCCCAGCTTTGTCCCATTTGGTTTGTTTGTGCCTTTGTTGCTGTGGTGTCATCAAGGATTATCTGCCACTAAAACTATGTGACGTTGCACAAACACTAGATATCTGATTCATGCAGCCCAGTTTGATAGCCCTGTGTGTATTTGCATGGCTCTTTTTCCAAATGTACCGTGTGTAATGGACATGACTTTCAGCCTGGAATATTGATTGGCTTGGAAGTTCACCATTGTTTACCATCTGTCAAGGCAGTAAGTCAGTGCAGGCTCTGGAGACGGATAGTGCCTCTGTTTGGCCTCTGTGTGTCGTCTGTTCTCATTAGTGTGTCGATCTGTTGAGATTGGGGTTGTTGAGCAAGCCATGATTTCCTGGGGCAGGAATTTTCCAGCTCGAATGACAGAAAATGTCACTGTTAATTTCACATATGTGTCATTTTGTGTTTTACTTGCTTGTTTAGCAGCACATATTTTTACTGTCTTTATACTCTTTCACTGAAAAGCAAACAGTCTTCTGTAGTATTTGATTCAGCATATTATGGGATTAAATAGGGATTTGTGGGGAGGGGGAGCCCTTGTCCAGGTACGCTGGGGTCACAGACTAAACCTCAGACAGTAGAAAAGGGGCCAATTCTTCTATAAAAAGAGGTTCCAGTGAAAACTACACATTGCATTCAGTGGATGTGGATTATCTAAACTAACAACAGCTCTTGTACAGAAAGGAGACGTAGCAGCTGAATTCTTTAAATACAATAACTTTATTAATCCCCGAAGTGAAATTAATGTAATGTTCTAAGCTTTAAAAAATTAATTAGCCTGAAACAAAGAGTCTAATTTTTTAACATAATATAATTTTTTTTAACTTCTTGTATTTTTTTGGCAATTTGGATGAGGCAACATTTTAAATAAATTAGAAGAAATAGCGGTTCTGCTCTGTGATGCTATCTGATGTCCCAAAGGACAGTAATACAACACCGAAAAATTATTAAACTGACAGCATGTTGCCTTACTTTTTATTACTCCGCCAAGGAAAATGGTGGCGTTATGTGACGATCAGTGTTGGTTTGTCTGTTTGTTCGCAATGTTACTCAAAAACAGATTAACAGATTTGGATGAAATTTTCAGGGAAAGTCAGAAATGACACAAGGACAAAGTGATTAGATTGTGGCAGTGATGCGGCTTATAGTCTGGATCCACAGATTTGTTAAAGATTTCTGTATCATTACACAATAGCAACACAGCATCACTGTAACTATGACAACAAGTGAACACTATATCAGCTGCCTGCTGATGATCACATGATTGCAGTCCTACTACAAATCCACCGCTGGGTACCACAAATTTTTTTAAAGAGTTCATCCATTGGGAAATCATACAAGGACTGAGCAGCCTTGACAGAGTACTGCGCTGAGTGCTTTTCTTGTTTACTTAAGTAATCAGATAAGTTCATGCTTTGCAGTCACAACACTCCCACAGTTCTTGCTGCATTTATTTAAGCAGCAAAACTGAAGACTCCCAACAAAGATCCCTGTAATGATCTACTTGAAACACAAGAAAAATCTATTTTGATTCTCCAAAGGAAATTATGCTGGATTCATCTTGTGCACAACTGCTTTGTTTCCAGTTTACTGTAGAAACTATGACTCTCATCTTCTCCTACACCGTTAGAGATGTCAGCATGAAAGAAAGTGGTAGGTTCACCAAATAAATCTGAGGGAAATCACTGACAACAACAAGCTGGCTGCTGAGCTCTACCTGAACATCAGCAGCCTCCCAGAGGAGTGATCAGCAATGGACCATTCATCCAGGCGCTGGACGAAAGGAATTATTTTCACCTCCAGAGCATCAACTTCAGGAGAGATTTATGTGAGGTAAACTGAACAAAGTTTCAGCACAACTCTTTGTTGAAATTGCAGCACTACAACTTTTTTTTTTTTTTTTTTACAGTTATTAAGATAGTGAGTAAAAATACCCAAAAAACCTATTGCAGCCCAAAACATGAAAAAACATTTTATGCAGGACTAATATATTCATTGAAGTTTATTTTATGAAGTTATGTTGAGTGATTTTTTTGTTTTGAATCTTTTCAAAGACACCCTTAACATGTCCATATGCTGTTTTTAATATGCTCATGAGCAATAATGAGTCAACACTATGGCCGAGCATTTCCACTTTATAACTTGGAGTTCCTAAAACAGATTCAGATTTATTTGCGTTTATACGTAACAAACCTGAAGAACAATCCTGTCCAACTTTTCACACACTGTTCCGTGTCTTTATCCTGATTCCTAATCAATTTCTGGCTAAATTATTAAACAACTTGGCCGTGATATTTTGAGCATAGTCTAGATTATCCAGTGTGCTTGAGCTGCAGTGAATGGAGATTGGTGTTTGCAGAGAGAGGTGTGAACTACGTAATATTCTAGAGGAAGCAACAATGATGGAGTTACATGTAAGCCATTTTGTAAAAGACAGTTTTCTTGTGGAAAAAAAAACTCTAAATATGAGTTTTTGGAAGTCAACAACCAGAGATAGACTTTAAGGGTGGATTTACACAAAGTATTCAGGTGTTTTGACTTTATGAGTAAAAAGGCAATTTGTGTAGAGGTTGCATTAGTGTGACTGATTAAAATAGAAGTTATCTGCGTCAACAAAACACACATCAAATGGATGTCTGAAAAACATTTCTGGTGGAGATATGGCATAAACAGCTTAATCCAACCAAGTTAACCACCAACCAGTTAATAGGTGCCCTGTGGCTCATTCTTGTCCTGGATGCCTCTTGGCAGGTTATTCCAGCTATGCATATGTTCACATTGAGGAGACTACTTCTCAGCTGTGAGGTTACTTGGATACCATGTTTTACTTCTTATGTAACCTGGCAGCTGGAGTGTGTGAACCTGTCAAATACTTCATTCATTAACAAATGGAGAATTACACAGTGACTGAAAGTTCATTTAGTTTTTGTTGAAAACAATATTTCACTTTCAGACATTACTGATGTTCCACCATTTAGTGAGTGACCGGAGCAACTGCTGCAGACAGTGGAAACCAGGGAACACCTATAGCGGCCTCGTTGTCCCGGTAACCGGCATAACAAGTTCAGACTGATGGTTTTATTAGCTTGTAATTCTGCTATGATTTTTACACTGGGGACTCAGTGGTTGTTTGGTGCATGAGTTAAGCTGTGGGGGACACATTTAAAATGTTCTTGAAATGAACTTGAACTTCTGAAGGATTAACAGCTGAAATCAAGACAGATGCAGAACATTTAAGTGAGGAGTCAGGTCACCGTGTTACGGGGGGAAGCCGGAGAACCCAAGCACAGACATACAGAAACTGGCAGACAAGTAAATAACTGAAAGATTTATTTAACCAACTAACTTAACCAATACATAAATAGAGAACTGAACTGGGGGGACAGAACTAAACCAAAACTACTAAAACTCTATGATTACAAAAACGGAAGTCTACAAAACTGAACTGAATTAACAAAACTAAGCTAAGGAGGGGTACTCACAAGATGGGGAACTGACAACCAAGGGGAAAACAGGCTGGGGAAAATCCATGAACAGACAGGAACACAACAGAGTCCAAGAGGGGGAAATCCAGGAGCGGGGGAGAGCAGCAGAGTCCATGGGGCTGAAGCAGTCAGGAGGTGGCAGGCTTGGTGGGGAGAAACTGAATCCAGGAGGGCAAAAGAATCTATGGTCCGACAAGGAATGAGTGAATGAGCAGAGTTTAAATAGTGGATGTGTAATTGCAGACAGGTGAGGTCAATGGGCTGATCAGTACAGGTGATTCATATAACTAATCAGGAGTGCAGGCAGGTGGGTGAGAGGCAGAAAGACAGAAATCAACAGGTGCAGACAGAGGGAACCAAAGGGAGACAGATCAAAACAGACAGATACAGGGGGAAGAAGGAGACCAAGAGGGAGAATGAAGAGAAACAAGAGAAATACAAAAGAGACAGATGACAAAGACAGGAAGAAGAAGGGAGAAGGAAGAAAAGAGGAGGAAGGAGAAATAAGGGCAGTGGCTGGAGCACGATCATAACACACCGTGTGTTATACAGAAAAGCCAAATGTCTGTCTACCCTGGATTTCATTTTACACGCTTGATATACGCACTGTCCTCTGATCTGAGAATCACCCAGCCAGTGTTCATTCATGTGCATATTTACGTAAGACCTATAAAACAGTCAATATTTTTCCTGCATGACAAATAGGAAGGAAGAAAAGCTGCCAAATGATTTATCTGTTTACAAAAGTGGCTTGTTTTAGACATAAATAAAGTAGTGGCTGTGGCTCAACTGTTGAACCTCACAGATGGATATTATTGTCAGAAGGCTTCAAGGTTTTCTTTTAAATCATATCAGCTAGAATCAAAGTATAAAACCAAATGCATCTCCAAGCATTTGCATATTTACTTCATCTGTGATGTTTGGGATAAATCGGGTATATAGCATCACAATGTCGAACATCAAAAACTAAAATATCACATAGTCCAAAGTTTAGAAAATGATAAAAGAAGCATAAGGGGAAACTGGAACTGACTTAATGACTTGCTCATCTCTGACAGGAGGCAAGCTCATCTGTTTGAACATCTGATGCACTACAAACCCATTCTCCACCCACATCCTTACTCTCTACCTGACTAAACGAGGAAATAATGCTCTGCTTCCTTTGCTGGCAGTCAACATCGGCATTGGACATAAATTGTGTGGGGTCTAAAAGTACTTCCTAGGGATAGAAGGCCATTTCATCAAGAATTTAATCCAAATCTCCGAAATTTCACTGAGAAAATATAATTATTTACAACTAATTCAAAAAGATCAGTTTTAAACTAAACAACATGCATGTTTTTCTTAACATAATGAGGAATGGATAGTGGTTACCATATCTTGCAAGTTACAGAAATGGTCCTTCATATCAATAATATGGTCATTGTCAATGTGAATTTTTTTCTGCCAAATTGTCTGATCTTACAGTATAATCCACTTGTAATGAGCATTCTTAACTTCTCTATGGTCATGTTACTTGTTACATGGCCCTTACAGCACTTAAGGTTAGGGAGGGATTGTGGTCTGGTGGGTTATTGATTACTTGATTGCATGATTAATTTGCACTTTGAAAATAATTTATGTTTTGAGGAACACAATTTCCTAGAAGGCAGTGTTGGCTTGTAGTGACTCCAGCGATTCTAATAGTTAACTTTTTATGGTAATAATATAACAAGGGTATTTGGGTAAAGTTTGTGTCTTCAGTGCTTAAGATGTTAATTGAAGGTACTGTACGCGACATTCATAATCTTCGGATTTTTCTAGAACACCAGTATCTCAACCAAAAACAAATGAGCATTCATATTTCATTTACATACAACTGAATGCTCAGGACTATACTTTCGCATCACAATGCAGTGTGGGAGGTCACTCTCCATCTCTTTATAAACGTGGGGAGGGGTAACAGTTTCAAAGGAAGGGACTCACATGAACTAGTGGACCAGATGCTAAAATGTTAAAAACTTTGTACTGCCATTCAAAAGTTTGGGGTCACTTAGAAATTTCCTTATTATTGTAAGAAAAGCAGTTTTTTCAATGAAGATTTAACATTTAATGAATCATAAATCCAGTCTAGACATTATTAATGTGGTAAATGACTATTCTAGTTGGAAACGGCTGATTTTGAATGAATGAATGAATGAATGGTTTTATTTCAGTTACAAGATTATAATACAATAATTTAATTTTGTGCATTCAAAGAAATATTTTTTTTTAATGGAATATTTACATAGGGGTACAGAGGAACATTTCCAGCAACCATCACTCCTGTGTTCTAATGCTACATTGTGTTAGCTAATGGTGTTGAAAGGCTAATTGATGATTAGAAAACCCTTCTGCAGTTATGTTAGCACATGAATAAAAGTGTGAGTTTTCATGGAAAACATGAAATTGCCTGGGTGACCCCAAACTTTTGAACTGTAGTGTATATTTTGGGCATGTTTGCTCAACTGAAAATGTCTTCTTCCAGCTTATGATTTTTTGATTACCTGGTGGCAGCAGCTCTTATAATGACTGAAAAACTTGAAGACTCACTGACAACCACACTAAACTGTTTGAAGTCACTACAAACTGGTATTTCTATGATATGCAGATAGAAATGTATCAAGTCATTTAGTCTTAGATGAGATGTTGTAATGACTAGAGGTTGCGGAGTAAGTTCAGAGTAGTGGAATACTACTTACAATATTTCCTGCTTGTCTAGCTATACTTGTCAGCACAAGGGATATTTTTATGCTTCAAGCTGTTGGTCATCTGCTATCACTGCACGCCAACAGGCAGTGACTCACAAAGCAACATTACACGCTTTATTAATTTCTTTGTTTACCATACTCTAGATGTTGATTTCTGAGTGGGCATGCCTGCTCTGTGTTCTCTCTGCTCTGATTCACACTGTTGTTATATTTCACCAGCTTTCTGTCTGTTTTCTCGCCTCACTTGTTTCCTGTTGAGGGAACAGTTATGACAGTTAACAAAGCCTGTGTGCCATTTGCATTTCCGCGTTCTTTCTTCTTCTCAACAGGAGTTCAGTCAAAGTTCAGATGAATGGAGAGCTGAAATGTCACACCCAACATGGATCATCATGTTCTTCCATTCCTATCTCCTTACACTGTAACACCTCATCTGGTTGAAGACACCTCATCTGGTTGAACATCTTAGCTGCTTAAGATATTCAACAAAAATCTACTGTAGCACAAAGTCTGCCAAATTTTACGTCGATCAGAGGTACAGCAAGTCATTCACAGCAAAGACATTTATTATCCATCACAGAGTAGGTCAGTATGCTTATGTGCACTAGTTTTACCAGTAGTGTTGCTGAATGCCGAACATGCTGACTCTTGTGCACCAGCCTTGTATGCTTTGCTGTAGGACAGTGCAATGGAAAGATTTACATTTTAGGAGGGACCTTGTCACTAAACGTCTGACTCACTCTACACCAGTTGCTCATAGTATTTTGGTTCTTGTTTCAGCTTCCCCAGTTTTAAAGGAGTTAAAAGAAGTAGAAAGGAAGTTGAGTTTCCCCTTTCGGGAAAGTCCTCTATGGAGTTTTTTTGTAGTTGAGTGGAGGACAACATGTGGCAGCTAATTATCAGTGGTGGCATACCAAACATTCGAAATAGCAGTCTTTGGTGTGAGGAACAGGCTTTTATTAGATATTCACTGTTATTCCCAAACTTCCTTGTTGCCTGTTTAATGCTAAAGGCTCTGATAAATTAGTGCCGTTTAGATTTTTTTGGGATTCACAATTTCTGTATCATTGTGAGATAGCGGCACAGTGTCACAGTAACTATGACTCCAAGGCAACACTACATCAGCTGCCTGCTGACGATCACATGATTGCGATCCTACTACAAATCCACCACTGAGGATACTAATCCCATGCGACTAGTACTTTAAACACTAATTCATGGTTTCCACATGTGGACTTTCACAGTAGGGTAAGTTCAGATATGCATTTCTATTTATACTAAAGTAGGTACGCATTGAACCATAGATGATGGCGTTGCTCCTCATACTGATAGGGCTGTAGCAACTTGTCAATGTGATTCGTGAAGGACAAGGTCACTAGAAATAGCACAGAATTTCTGGAGACTTTACAACTTCCTACTGTGTTTGGGCTCCGTTGATGGCAGCATGCATAAATCAAAGTAAATCAAATACTGACAGCAACTGCTACAAATACAACTGAATTGTAAGCTGACTGATAGTCAGTGGTTGAATCAGTAGGTTTTGGCAGTAGAGCTCTGCACTGGTGACTAAGGGCACCACTATCAACTCATCTGTTACTCACTGTACATCATGTCCTTGTTTAAAGCATACTTAAAGTTTTCAAAAGGCACAGAAACAATTAAAATCTAATCCGTCAAGCTAAAGATTCGAGTAAGTGTACACATTATCAGTGGTACATGCTGTTAATGTGAGTGCTTAGGTTGGGAACAAAAGTGAACAAACTGCATGATCCGTGACTACAAGGGTTCACACTGACCTCAAGAAATTGATTTGACTCTTGATCTCCACTTTTATTACTCTGTCAAGGAATGCAGTTATGTGATGATTGGTATTGGTTTATCCATCTGTTTGTCTGACCGTCTGTCTTTTAGCAACATTACTCAAAAACGGACCAACGGATTTGGATGAAATTTTCAGGAAAGGTTAGAAATGACACAAGGACTAAGTGATTCGATTTTGGCAGTGATGCGGCTTATAGTCTGGATCCACAGATTTATTAAGGATTTCTGTATCATTGTGAGACAGCGGCATGGTGCCACTGTAACTATGACAACAAGCAAACATTACGTCAGCTGCCTGCTGACGATCACATGATTGGGATCCTACTACAAATCCACTGCTGCGGACCACAGATTATTTAAAGATTTTGTCCGTCGGAAATGATACGACTGAGCAGCCTTGGTGGAGTACTGCGCTCTCTGAGTGCTTTTCTTGTTGTATATGGCAAGATGTCTTGTTGACCTACTGATTATGACCAGTCCAACTAAATAAACACTCAAACTGGAAATCTGAATTCAATCCACAACCTTGAATGCATTTTATCAGAAGATGCTGCCATCACAGGTTTGTGATGTTTCTGAGCACAATGAAAGTATGTCAAAGAAATTCAGACTTACTTTGGGCATCTGATGTATGTCAGCACATGCCCCTATAACATACCCACACCCTGTAGTTAGACATGATATATTCAGATGTTTGTCTGCAGATGCCCTTAGAGAGGACAGTCATTAAGCCTAGAAACACAATATCAAAGAACTACTGAAGAAAATGTCCAAGCAGCAGTAAAATCACCACTTCCTCAGCTCTGTCTTCAATGGGCCTAGCTATCAGTTACTGCAGCATCAACTGAAGACGTGATTAGTGGTGGCCTTGTCAAACTTAATGAGCACGTTTGGACGACATATTCGACTTTCTAAAGCCATCTCCCCCACTCAGAACATCGACTTGGATGCAGAATCTCTGACAAGGCACAATCAGGAGGTCCTTATTGGAGGAGTCTATCGTCTTGATTGAGCTCAAGTTTCGCCAATGAGGCACCAGCCGGGGCCAGAGCTCCCCGGAGCATTAGCAAAGTGGGAAGAAAATACAATAAAGTGTCAAGGCCAATTAAACTATAAATGCATTAAGACCAGCTTGCCCGCTGGTAGCTTATTTCC
This sequence comes from Amphiprion ocellaris, assembly GCF_022539595.1. Taxonomy (NCBI): domain Eukaryota; kingdom Metazoa; phylum Chordata; class Actinopteri; family Pomacentridae; genus Amphiprion; species Amphiprion ocellaris. The sequence goes on along the minus strand of NC_072772.1, from coordinate 23,523,318 downwards.
AGCAAAAGGATTCTAGGAAAGTTGTTGCCATTCAATTTGCATAATGTAAAAATACTGGAAGAATTTGCTGTCTGGGTCAACATGTTGGACCTAAATTTTGGTGCATCTGAATCCTACCCTGACCATTATGTCATTAATTCACCTCTTAATGGAAGGTCCAAGACATGGAAGAAAAAATGTTGACATTTTAATGGAGTGCAGCATTGGCATGATTCACCAATACACTTCATCACTCTCATCAACCATTAGATGTTACTACAGCCTTTTAAAATTTTAACACACAAGTAATCATGCACCTTGTATGTGACAGGCAAAAGAAGTAGACATAAATATGACTCGCTGGCTTCTAGCATTACTCTCCAGTGACAGCTGATCAATGATTGGCTTATGCAGGCTTGGAGTGAAGCAATATTTATCCACTGATGACTTTATTACATGTCTCTTATATACTCACAGCTCAAGAATATGAAATGTATACAAAACATGCAGAACATGACTGATCATGGGCTGCAAAGTGGCTTGGTGGTTAGCACTGTCACCTCACAGCTAGTACATTGTAGATTAATACTGAAGATTAACACATAAGTATTCTTGTATAGTTTTAATGTCTTCAGTATTAATCTACAATGTATAAAATACATCCAGCCTCCCATGACCCTAATGACAGTTAAGCTGTGTATAGATAATGGTTGGATGGATAGATGACTGATCGTGAACAGTGTAACAGGACAATTGTAATTTTAGTTTTACATTATCTTTCATTAATGTTATCTTAAAAACAAATAATCCCCCAAATTACCACATTTATCAGACAACCAAATCTTAAGCTTGAAGTTGTGACATTTCATCAACATTCTACATATCTCCTTTTTTAAAAAGTGCCAAAATAAACAATTTACCGACAGACCAGATCCTGCAATAACAGAAAATTCTACACTCACATTATAGAAATTGAGACATGTTTGATCAATAAAATAAAAGCAGCATAGCTCAGAAATGGTACACAGACCAACGAGTTGTTGGAAGATACATTCAGCATGGTGAAATGGTGGGATATTTAAGGTGAATTTGTTGTTCTTGCTGTTGCCCAAGCCTTGTACAAATTTACAGAAACTTTAAAAGCTTGATTTTTTAAAAGTAAACGGCTCAGTGTAGAGTTAGAACTACCGACATGATAGATCAGTAAAACTGTTTGCTGCTGCTAATGTCATTTCACCCTCCCCTGCCATAAAGCTCACAAATTTATCCTGTATATGTATGTGAACTGACAGGAGCAGGAAATGTGGTTTCTGCAGTGATGGCCATTCCTTGGAATATGAACACATGCATCATAATATTGTTTGCTGGCACTGGAAGGCCATTTCAGTTTGATTTATTCAGAGAATAGATTAAAAACTTCCATCAATCATATTAGTCTCCTGTTTCCTGGAGTCCTCGTTACTTGGTGAAAGGTAAATTTAAGCAGAAACCTTTCTCACAGAAGGGACAATCAGTGAGGACCATGATTCCAGTTGTTTAGGTTAACTTAGCTAAAGTAGCAATCTTCCCAAATATAGACTGATAGAAAATATAGCAGCAGTATGACTGAAATGCCAATGGTTTTGATAATATTTAAAGAACAGAAAACAGATGAATAAATAGAAATTTTAACTTCTACCAACAAGCTCTCCAAACTCAACAGCCAAATATGTTCTTTGTAATTACCAATAAAAATGGACAATTATAGTGTTTTGTGACATGCTGCCCCATAGGCAGGGCAGCAGAGCTAGAATACTGTCCGCTGTCATATATTGCAAACAATATGCATGTTCCAGAACTATTTTATACTGCATTGTATTTGGAAATCAAATAACAATTACATTTTTGTAAAGTTGGGTAGGTGGTAGATATAATATTTAGCTTTGCCAGACAAAACATTCTTAGATGAATAACATTTGTCATTGTTTCATCTTTTACTCTGTGGACTGGTGTCAGTGCAGTTTATAAGTCACTGCATGCTTCTCTACAAACCACAATATAAATAATCACTGCAAGTTAACATTGGAGAAAAAGAAACTTCATAAACTGAACTCTTAACTTCTGAAATATTGATCCAATACCAAACCAAGTCAAGGTAGATACTGGGTTTATAAGGAAACTGAAAGACTCCATCAGAGATGGTAGAAGTACTTTGATCTTACGCATGTACATGTAGTGTACATACACAAGATCAAAGTAGTGTGTAGTGTACATCTACACAGTGTAGAAATGATAAGTTACAAATAAAAGTTATCCATTTAAATGTTACTTAAGTAGAACTACATATTAGCAACAACATGTACTTGAAGAACCAAAAGTAGAAGTATAAATTATGAATGGCATATTTTAGAATAATGTGTATTATTTTATTAGAACACAATAATGGATGCATTAATGTGTTTGTCACATTAAGGTTGGAGCTGTAAAGGTGATTTAAATACTTTAACAACTACTTAAAAACTACTTTGGAAATGACAAGGTCTAATTCCTTCCTAATATAGTTTTCTGACTTATACAATCTGGAGGATCTGTTTTTTGTGCAGTATTATATCATTAGGCCAGAGATGACTTTAAAGGAAAAGAAAATGATTTAGAATTGGCACAATCATAGTCTACAGTGTTAAAGTACAAATGATTACTTTTAGAACCCTTAAAAAAGGAATATTTCTAAGAAGGTAAAATGCATTTGTTTCATTAGGCTAATCATTCAATTGTGTAAAATGTGTTAACACATACATTGAGGCTCTAGAACACACCCATTTCTCTCAGACAGCTGTTGGTGGATAGATTGAACTGTAGGTGATAGGGCCGTCAGATTTTCATAACTAAGAATGTGTGGAGTAACAGTTCAGCTACATTGATTGATTCCTTGGTTGTTCATTTTTTAAGAGTTGATCATAAGCCTAATATAGAAGCCTTATAGAAGTATAATGCCAAATCCATGGTAGAACCACAACCACGGTTTAAAAAAGACAACTGTAATTGTTGGTCTTAGAAATGCAGGCATACAAACTTCGTTTCTGGCTCAGATGTTCGGTACAGCACACACCCATCCAGCATCCCAACTTCTACAACTTCACTTTTCATTTTGCTAAATGAAGAAGTGTCTCTGATGCTGGCAGGGAAAGGTTAACATGCTGCTGGTGTGATCAAGCTTCCTGCAGATTTTGGGCTGTTAAATAAACATAGAAATTTAATCTGGTGTTAAGTCTTCCCTTTGCTGTATCTGGTGAATTTAATAAAAAGAAGCTCATGTGGTGTAGTTTATTTGTGTTATAATTGATAGGCTAAGAAAGTTGCCTTTTTAGACTTGGTACAGCTTGGAAGCCAAGAAGCTTTGCACTCCACCACAACTGCCAGAGAGCTGCTGTAAACTAGCTAAAGTAGCACAAAGACATGCTCCACATCTGTGAAGAGGTTGGGCAAGTCTCTAATGTTTGTTCTGCTGCCAGCAGCTCCACAAGTTTAAAAGCTTTGTGGAAGTGCATAGAGGCCTGATGCCTGTGCTGCAGCCAGAGTAGCTTCTGTGTGATGTAGGGTTAATGGGTGACAGACACATTAGGGAAAATTGCCCTCTTATCAGTCATTGCCAGTGAGAGGACTATAGGCTATACCATAAGCTGACAGGCTAATGACAAGAAGCATTAGGGTGCTTTTTACAGTGATGGTCAGTCAGGATGAAAGGAAGCTAGAAGTTCTTCAAACATCAACTCAACACGCAGTAAAGAAAGAGAAGATAAACTGCATGCATTCATTACGACAGGCTGTTCAGTAGAAGATCAAATTGCACCTCAGCTGCTTGCTGTATGGACTTACTTAAACTCTATAAAGTAACTGAAGTTGACTTTAGTTAATGCACAGTGGTGATGTGAATCATCAAAGATGTGCCTGTGCAGGTTTTTACTGGTGCAGGGACTGCAATGAATATGTAAATGTCACTGAATGCATCAGCCCCATTTAAATACAACCATCGCTGAATGTCATCTCCACTACACTTTTCGGCACTCATGTAGCTCCATGTCATTACATTACCACCTCCATGCTTCACTATCAGGACTATAAATTCACTGTGGGAGTCCTGACAGGTTCACACCAAACATGTTAGACCTCATCTGACCTGAACAAATTAGTCTAGGTGTCATCTCATTAAAAACGTGCTCCCAGTATTCACCAGGTATCTTATACATTTTTTGCAGCCAATAGGTCCAAAACAGAGAAAGTTTTGGATTTACAGCTCCTTTTAAAATCATGTTCATGCACTTAGGCTAATTGTAAATCGAAGGTGTAAGAAATGTTTCAGTAATCACAGGTTTTCCAACTTGTGTTATGGAGGGAGCTGGAGAATCCAAGCACAGACACAGAGAAAACAGGCAGACAAGTGAATAAATGAAAGACTTTTATTAAACCAGATAGCTAACCAATACATGAATGGAGAACTGAACTAGGAGGGCAGAACAAAAGCAAACTACTCTAAACTCTACAAACCAACACTATGAATACAAAAACAGAAGTCTACGAAACTAAACTGCGTTAAAACTAAGCTCAGGTGAGGTACTCACAAGATGAGGGAAAACAAACACAGAGGGGAAAAACAGGCTGAGGGAATCCAGGGGCAGATGGAGATGAGACAGGAAAGGCAAGCTGGAGACAGAAGTAGGCTGGCAAGAATCAGGGAAAGGACCAGAGTCCATGTGGGGTAATCCAGGCAGGAAAAACAAAGTCCAAGAGTGGGGAAGCAGAGTGTCAGTGGGAATGTGAGTTTTTATGATCCAGCAAGGTGTGAGTGAATGAGCTGAGCTTTATATTGCAAGAGGTGATTGTGAACAGGTGTCCTGAATGAACTGATTACTGCAGCCGACACTCATTGCAGTAATCAGCAGGTAGCAGAATGCAGGCAGGTGAAACAGGGAGAGCAGGAGGGCGAGTGACATGGAGAGAGAGAGACATGAGGGAGAGGTGACAGACAGACAGAGGCAGCCAATGAGAGACAGATCAAATAGATATAGATACAGAGAGAGCAGGAGGAAGAAGGAGAGAAACGAGCTGGAACAGGGATCATGACGTGTGTCAGTGATCACAGGTGTGTTCACTTTTGCTGCACTGAGTTTGTAGTACGGTCTGTATTTTTAATACAGGCTTTCTAAGTTATTTATTTTTCATGATTTAGAAGAGAAAATACTCTACTGTGTAACTTATTTTCAGCTAATATAATTCTCAATAATAAGAACAGACAGATAAGGTGTTTTTTGGGTGGGGTTCTATTTATTTAACCATGCAATGACGATATATTGATGAATAATTTGTGGGACACTAGTCACTAGATCCCCTCCAGTGTTCATCTCCAGGTTATATAGGGAGGGTAATAAAATAATCATATAAAACTGTGTGTTGGCGTTTCCTGTCGGTGTTTTTAGGGTTTAGAAACTTTGATGTAATGATCAACCTGTCAATTTTTTACAGTGACAAGTAAAATTACTAAGTGTTTTTCAACACAGAGATTATTATATGAAAATAACATGAATGCTTATAACTGGAACTGTGTCAGTTGTACTACTTCGTTATAGCGTAGGCTATGTGTGGGTTAAATAACTGGGGTATTGCTGGCTTAGGGATAATACTTAGCCATTATTTATCACTTGTCCATGTCTATCACTGTGGTCTCACATTCCCCCCACCCTCCACCATCTGCCCATACAACAGACAGACCCCTGTCGATCAGCTTACTGTGGGATAAAACCTGACCAGACTCACAAGCCTCACACTTAACCTGGCAAGACAGCCTAATTCACAATCTGTGTGTGTGTGTGTGTGTGTGTGTGTGTGTGTATGTGTGTGTGTGTGTGTGTGTGTGTGTGTGTGTGTGTGTGTGTGTGTGTGTGTGTGTGTGTGTGTGCGTGTGTGTAAGATTGCTGCCTTAACTCCAAAGGAGATTAGTGTTCATTTTCTTTATTACTGTGATAAATATTAAGCAGATGATGGGGACATGGTGTTGGTGGTAGCTTGCTAGGGATAGCTCTGTGCTGCATCATAAGGAAGCAAATAATTACAATTACCTCTGTTGCTGCAACAGAGTCCAATAACTGCACATCAGCTGTTTTCATTTTTTATTTACTATTTAATGTTGAAGGTTAATGTGCATGAAGCATTATCTAATTTAGCCTGGTAAATTACTGAGCAGCTAAATACAATAAATACAAAGCCAGCAGCTTAGTATAGTTTACTTTAGCTTAGCTTAATTTAATGTAAATAGCAGAAGCAGGGGAAATAACCCATCAAGTAGTGCCTCCTGTAAAAACACAGCTTTTCTCATTTCTGTTGATTTTAACAAACAGTGACATTCACCATCATGTTATTCAGTAAAATCTAAAAGGTGCTTTTTAACAGCTAGATTTGTTTCACTTTGCTAAATGGTAAATGGTCCACACTTATAGAACACCTTTTAAAATTAGTTAAATTCTACAAATCTTTTACAATATTTTTCTCAGCCTACTAACACACACACTCCGGACCCAATAGCTGCAGCGCCACCATGCCAGGTACTCACCTGCCCTCAGGACTTGGCTTTCAAACTGCCAGCCTTATCCTTAGTGAAAAACCCACTTTACAGGTGAACCATGACCAACCAAGAACAACTGGACGGACCACAGACAGCAAGTTACACCACTAAACATGAACTTACTTTCAATTTTCGTAAAAGTGCAGGGAGATAAAATCACATTGTTTATTCACTGTCTGAGGCATAGCAATGGCCAAACTAAAACTTGCTTCGAGTATACCTGTGGCAAAGTGAAGTTAAGGGTGAATGCTCTGCATTTACAATATGTAGTACATTTCAATCTTAGCTAGGTTCTGCAAATTACAGTGCTTACAATTTAATTTAGCAGACGCTTTTATTGAAAGCAACGTGCGTCTGAGAGTAGACACAACGTGAGTAGGCATACGAAGGGCAGCACCAAGCATCTTGCCTAAGGGTCCTCACTGGACACTTTTACAGGGATTTGAACCACTGTTCTCCCCTTCCAAAGTCAGGGCTGACTGCTTACCTGCCATTCAGTACATTCCCTAGCTTCCAGCTTGTAGGCTGAACTGAACAAGCTAAGTACCGAGATCCTTTAATTCAGTAAGGAAAAAAGAAGCTACTCACTCCAAAGTCCTACATAGGTAAATACACAAGAATCGGTAAAATGTACATTCTCTAACAATTCATCTGAAACTTTAGCTCAGTGATTGATCATTTGACTCCTTTTTTTATCCTATAACACAAAATGCAATACATTTGCTGACTGCAATTTCCCAAATGTGAGAATTTGCTTCTGTTCAAATATACCTATGTGAATACATCTGTTTGCAGTGGTGTAAAAATAATTCAGGTTCTTAGGTGATTAAAAGCTTCAGTACAGCAATGTAAAATCACTCTATTACAAGTAAAGGTTTTGTATAAAAAATCATATAGTTAAGTAAAAGTACATAAATATCAGCAGCAAAATGATCCCTCCAATATATTATCATACTTGCCATCATTAGATTATTATTAGTTATGTTACTTCTGCAGGTTCTAACTACATTATATCCAGTTTTACATACGGGGACAGCAGATACATCTGACAGTGGAAGCGGAGAGAGATTAAAAAAACAGCAAAGTTCTAAAAAGAAAACTACTTTTGTTTTTAAGTTTTTCTCCAACCTTGGATTTTTGGAGAGACACTGGATTATTTGACCGTTTATTGAAATAAAAACGTGCGAAGTTTGGAGGTAAGACTCACTGTTTGGTGAAGTTAACGTCTCATAGACATCTGAAATGTGAATTACACACTGCTTTAGCTGTGTGTTGCATTGTAAAAGCTTCTTAAAAGTAGAGCTATCAAATAAATGTAGTTTAATAGAAAGTACAACGTTTCCCTCCAAAATGTAGTAGAATTGATATATCAAGTAGCATTATATGGAAATACTCAAGTAAAGTACAAGTACCTCACATTTGTAAGTACAGTGCTTGGGTAAATGTCCTTAGTTACTTTTCAGTACTGATCACCTGCTGGCTCTGAGTATGGTCTGCGAAAAAGCAATAATTAAATTTCTCTGACATTTCAATATGACATGTTGGCTTTAGAGCCTTTTAGTCTGGAGCAACAAACTGTGTAGGATAACTTTGGATGAAGGCTGGAAACATGGAGAAAGGGTTAGCATAGCTCTGTAAATATGTGCTAATCTGTAAAAATTCCGTTCACATTTCATGTTTTTTCCATTTTAAATCCACCTTCTGTCTAAACAGAAGCCTATGATTACCCATAATCCCTCTTATGCATAGACCTGTGTAGACATATATATATATATATATATATATATATATATATATATATATATATATATATATATCAAGAGAGGCATAATTTCAACTACAGGAAGTGAACAAACTCACTTCATTTTTAAAAAGCAAACATGAGATTGATGCTAGTCTTCTCATCTCACTATTAGAAGAAAGTTAATAGGTACATGTTCCATGCTGTTAAAATAGTATTGCAGTTTATCTGTAAAATATAAGCAAAGTGGCAGCTTTTTGACTAGAGTGACATTCACACATGCTGAAAATCATAGCAATTTGTAATGGTTCAGCCTCACCTGGGAGTGAATTCAGACTTTAAGTCTCCCCGCTAAATGAGGGCAGCAGTGATGTAGACTGAATCTCTTTGTCCTTCTCCACCGTCCTCTGGAAGGCAAACAGCCTGACTACATAGGTCGCATTCGCCTTGTTCTGTATGCATGCCACTTCACCTTGTTAGACTTTGAATAGTTGGGTATCTAGGCCAAGAACTCCTTCTTTCATTCTTGGCTTCCTTTTCTGGCAGGGTTTGAAAAGCTGTTGTGTAATCAGCACAGATGCACTGCTGCTAATTGGGAAGCAGCCGGAGGGAGCTACTTGTTTTGGACGGGAAAGCCTCAGGGGCTCTGAACGAAACAAGCACAACTTTAGACATGCTACTTTGGTCCAACAACTCAGTCTGTACATGGCATCCCTGATTTGTTTACATTGTCTCCATCTGATTCATGTCAGATGGATAAAATCCCAGGTCTTTGCCCTTTTGTGCATTCTGCAAAATGGATGAGAACATAACACAGGCAGCAAATTATTTAAATAACTCACAATTTCACAATTCAGGGAGAAGTAAAACCATCACAGGAGTCTTGTATCTGTTTGCCATTACAGGAAACAGATGAAGACAGAGATATGACTTACATCAAACATTACTTCAAGGAGGCCACCTAATGGGGAGAATGTTTGTTTACTCATTTATTCTCAGACATCTTCTCTTTGATGTTAAACCGGCCAGATTTACAGAGATGAGATAAATACACTGCCTTGAACTGTGATGACCATCCATCCATCCATCCATCCATCCATCCATCCATCCATCCATCCATTTGAATCCAAACTGTAAATGCTTAATGTTGACATCATTTTTTGATTTCTTAACACTTTGTCTTACAAAGAATCTTGTTGGATCATTTCTTGGATCTCTCATTGGTCATATGAAGAAAACAACAACTTCTAACTAATTTATATTGTTCATGTTGAAGATTTACTACTTTTCAAAAACTCCACTTAAGTAAGCAGACATGAGAAAAAAATTCAGTGATTCCTGTTTTGATAGAAGACAGAAGAACTAATTGAGTCACATCACATCAAGCTGTAGTGTCAAGGGGGAAAACAACATGTTTAACTCCTTAATAGCAAAACAAAACAAAACAAAAAAACCCCACCAACCTGAGAAATCTTGAATAGCACTGTGATACAGATACTGAAGCTCAAGAATGCAATATGAACAGGTCTATATCTTTTACACAATTTCATCAGTATCTTGTATGATATTGTGTGGGATGATATTTGTTTACATTTTATAAAATTCATAATCAGCCTAATTTATTAACCACTTGTAGAAAAATGTCAGTGTGAATATTATCTGTCCTAAAGCTGTGAAAATTGGTGATTTGTCCAAGGAAAAGCAGAGAGCTTTAATATTTCAGCACTGAGAAGTAAATTTCATCAGCTTACATACTATTAATAATATTGGGACAAAGATGAAAGTGTGAAGAAGTCATAACTTGATGAATGAAAGAAGCACAAATCTGTCATACACCAACTTTAGACTCCACACATCTCTTTCATCTGTTTATTCTATTATCGTCACTGTCTCAAAGTCAAACACCAAAGGTGTTTACGTGACTTTTGATTTCAGTGGTCCTTTGAAGCACAAAATGACAGCAAAGAATATTTACAATTGTAAAAAACAGTGTCTTGTTGAAACAGGGCTAAAAATGTTCATAAAATACATTCAAGCTTATTATAGTTCAAGCTCATTTTAATGCATATCCAGTGCAGGTTGGAAGCTTTTATAGTGAGTCACAAAAGACAAAAAGAAGTTATTTTGAGTGAGTTGTGTGTGTGTGTGTGTGTGCGTGCGTGCGTGCGTGCGTGCGTGCGTGCGTGCGTGCATATGTGTGTGTTTGTTACACATTTGTCTACAACCAGGTACACTGCTAAGGACCACAGGAAATGCAGTGAGAAGTTGTGAAGTCATTTGGATGAGCTGTTCTTGAGAAACATAAAGAGATAAACATTTACCATCATTGACTACAGTAGTGCTGGGGCTAGTCAGTGATGTAATACCATCATTAATCACATGACTGGGTTGCTATGCCATACCTTGATTAAATAATCTCTGTGTTCTTTTGAAGTTGAAGTCCAGTATTTCTCTGATTAGACATCCAACAAATAGGGCCTGCAACTGTTACTGATGAAATAACCCAGCAGTGACATGGAAGACACATGAAAATGACTGAATAAGATGTTGAAATCTCACTGAGACACTTTTATGATATTTGTAAACAAAACAATAATCTCTACACTAATTGGTAATTAATTTCATTAACTGACTTATCAAAACAAAAAAACAGTCAGTTGTGTAATCTAATGAAAAAATCATTAAGTGGACTGCAATATGCTCACAACCATGTAGAACTGTCTGTGCTGGTTTTACCCAGCAAAACTGCAGCTAGTGTGGAATTCAATGTTAGAGCTTTGATAGTGTTGGTGAAGCGTGAAGTAGCATACAGTCAAAACAAAACTGGACTGACTGACTGTACTTGAGAGGCCCAGTCAAAGCCCAGACTTAAACCCTAGAACATCTGCAGAGACCTGAAGATGGTATATTGTGATTTCTGATATTTGGACCACAAATGCACCATACACAACAGACATTTAAGTGTCAAGTGTAGACAGTGTGTGGGGATTGAGTAGTTAACTTTAGCTGCAGGAAATCTGGTTTATTTGCCCAGTTACTGAGTGAAAAAGACATGTTTGTCTTACATTTAGAGAAGTGTAGTGTTGCGTGCTCTTTGTTGGGACATATCTGTGAAGAAAATCTTACCCACAAAACAACAAACACTGACACTGATACACTAGGGCCAGGCTAGTAAATTCCTCTTTTTTTTCCCTGAAAATAACATCTCCATCGTTCTCTGAGGCTAACAAATTTTGGATATTATCAACTGTACACCATCCAAAAACTTGCCAGAAACTGAGACTGACAGGCAGTACATGTCAGAGCTTCTTCCTCTTGATGAGTGTAAAACGACATTTTTGTGAAGCTGTTCAAGCAACGCAATACAAAAACAAAAAGTTGAGAAAGCTGAAAGTAAAAATCAGACAGTTTGATAGTGTGCTGTCTTCACTGCTGTAAGATGATAAGAACATCATCATTTTCATCCCTGTGTATGTTTAGGCTCAGAAGCAGAAAGAAGAGTTAGCAAACTTACCAAAATGAAAAAAGATGTCTTCCAACAATTATTTATAACATGTTGAATTACGGTTATGTAAACAGCATGACAAAAAAGAGAAAAAAAAGTACTGTCCTATTCAAGTAGTTGGTAGTTTAAACACAGAATAGAAACTAATTCACTATGCATACTAACTTAATATCTAAAAAGTGCAGCAAACTGCATTTTGGAGTTGGAGTTATGGTTAACACATAAATGCATATTTGAAGGAACACAGTGAGCAGCTTTCTTCGGCTTGTGTTTTTGCTGTGCTGGACTTGGGTCTTTCTGTATTTGAAGTACAATGAGTAGACAGTTAACTAGATGAACATTTGTCATACTTCCTAAAAGGTCTCAGAATGGCTTATTTTAGTGCATACATTTTTATTAGCTGTGCATGCTAAGATAGGCTAAAGACTAAGATTTTGTAATAAGTGACAGGTAGAAATACTAAAATTGTCCTTATCATTTAGCTGCTTTTCTCTTGGTCTGCCATCACCTGCGCACTCTCGAAAATGTAGCCAAGGAATCTTACCAACCTCACATGAAACTCTAACTTCTCAGCTTATTTTCAGGAAGTAGCTGGAGCACCTGTGGTGGACATGAAGCTTGCGTTCATGGAGGTCATGGGAGAAATGTAATTTAACTAAGCAAAGAAAAAGAATTCAGCAAATCCCTAAGCATGTCATTAATAAGGGTTTGGAAGACCACAGGAGCACTGGTCAGGCCGAAAGGCGTGATCAGGTAGTTAAATTTACCAGGTGGGATGTTGAAAACAGTCTTCCTCTCTTATCCAGTCCAGATGGCAGGTATTCCACAGGTCCAGCCTGCTTAAAATGGTTCAGTCCAGAAAAGTCAGAAAAGGGGCCTGATATTCAAATCAGACGTTCAAAAAAGGAGCCTGATATTGACACCTCAACATAGAGGTGAAGGGAAGTATCCCTCTTTCTGACAAAGAAACCAGCTCCAATCAGAGAAGACTGTCCACTGATTCCTGCAATGATCTTTCTTGCAGGTCAGTCAATGTGGGGATTGTGCTGCTGTAACCAAGAGTGACCTAGAGTCAAAGGAGTTTGAGATGAAGAGATTATGAAAAACTATGTTCACATTGGTTACTAGAGGACATGAGAATACAGTAAGGGGTTCACTTTGGTGCGTAACTTGAGCCAAGAGTTTACCATCAAGAGTGTTCACTTTCACGAACCATTCAAGGCTTGACAGACATGTCATCCTGGGAAACCAGATCTGAATCAAGGAAATTCTGCTCAACACTGGAGTCCAAGGCTACCAAAGGCAAAGACAGCTTTTAGTGAAAAAGAGTTGCTTAGGTGCACAAGTTCACACCCGAACCTACAACTCATGTCTCTGTGCCTGCTCCAGGCAATCCTTTGGTTCCAGTGGCTGCTTTTTATATGTTTTTTACACAGATTTACACAGGATTGCTCAATTTGTGCATGGACCTAATTTAAACATTGTTAAAACATCATACTTCCAATTTTGTCATTTATTCAGCTTAAAATATCACAACAAGAGTGCCCATGTCCATGGACACACATACACAGATACATGAACACAATGGGTAGTTTTCCTTATGCTAATATGTCTCCTTGCTTCTTGCAGTTGCGTCTCTTCCTCATGTCTTTGCTCCTGTAATCAAGGATGTGGGAGGGAGTTACAAGGAAAATATATGAGGAAACCCCTGTGTTTCCTCATGCAAAAGTATTCCAGAAGCTTCCTCTCTCCTTGTCTCCTTGAGGTGCATTTAAGGGATTGGAAGATCCTTCATGATGGAGCTGGGGAAACGATTTCTGGTTCAGGAAAAGAGAGGGGACGTGAGGAAGCATACGAGGTGCAAATAAAAAGTTCAAAGTTTGTTCCTGTTGCACAGGAATGAGTGCAGCACGGTCCTGCGCTTGCAACAGGTGCAAGGTGATTTCACCTGCAGAAGCTGTACCTTGTAGCCATTACCAGGCCCAAGATGACATACGTTCATGTTGCAGAGCAGAATGGGCGACCAGAATTGAATCTACAGCAACCCAAAAATACCAGACAACAGTCTTTGCACTCTCCAAGACAGATGAAGGCACATCTACTCAGTGCTTGTTGTTTCCTTTGACATTCACAATGTTGTACATTGTAAATTCACTCCCCCCAATGTCTCTGTAAACATCCTGAACTGTGCCACCGTTGTAATCAAGTGCTCCATCATGACCACCTACCAGCTCACAGCACATTTTAAACTTGCACGTATTTTGGCTACAGCAACACAAATGTTGCTCGACACCTGTCTCACTCACCAGACCTGGTTTCCTGTGACTTCTTCCTCCTCCTCCTCCCCAACATCAAATTCCATTTTTTTCAATTCAATTTAGTTTTATTTATATAACACCAATTCACAACATATGTCATCTCATAGCACCTCACATAGTAAGGTAAACCCTTTTAAAATTTTAAACAAGGAACAGAGAACAACAATCTGAAGTTACCTTCAGATTTGAGAGGAGAGAGAGGAGAGTAGAAGAGAGGAGCCCAGTGCATCATGGCCTTTATGTCCTTCAGACATCCCTGGAGTTTGGAGTTTTCCTAACCCAGAACCCTGTGGAACTCCATAACTAATGCTAGTGTGGGTGGAAGAATCATCATTAACATGAACAAACTGGAATCTATCTGATAAATATGATTTACAGATGGAGCTTGATGAGTTTACAGAACACTTTCAGGGAGCATCCAAATATGGCAGGAGTACTGGAGTGGTGTATCTATGAACAAAGTCAGTACTTCAAAGGGAATTGAAATCAGATCTACATTAAATACAGTTGCTTTTTGTAGGGGACCTTGCAGAATTTTTGGCTTGCACCTTCTAGCATAATAAAAAGCACTGATGGAGACAGACCAGGAACCACAGAAGAACAGGTAAAAGATCGAACACAGAAAACATTGGGATCATGATGAGAGCCTGACAAAAATTAAAATAAGTAAAGTACAAGTACCCAAGAATTGTATTTAAGTATAATACTTGAGTAAGTTTATTTACTAGTTACATTACACCACTATATGTTGTTATTTTTAATGAAAACCCTTTATCTTTTTTCACACTATACAACACTGTGGTATAATTTAGACCAAGGTGCAAACTAAAGCTAATACTGTTCATTGCACTAGTTTCTATTTATGATTATTACCTCAAAACATTGACCTCTGCACCTCCTCCCAGAAGAGATTGGCATTGTTGGACAACATACATTTCCTCCTATTTTAACATGACTCCTATCCGTTCTCACACTTCACAGGCCCTGGAGGAAAATGTCTCCAGAGAATGCATTGTGCCAGCAGCTATTTTTGACTTCATCTATCTCTACAGTCTTTGGCTGATGATGAATTATTCCACCTTGAATATGAGGAATCTTAGATCCGGATGAAGAAATTATCGGTGGTGAAATGCCATCAGCACTCAGTTCCACACTGTGTATTTTTACTTCTCTGCTGTAAATGAGTCTTGTGGGAAATATGAGTGTCGGCCAAACCATGTCATCAGATAAACCACTTGCTGTTGCTTCAATTAACACTATATGAAATTGGTTGTCCTATTTAGTGGCCAAAAGGTGTCATCTGTCCATTGACTGTCCATACATTTGGTTTGGATGGATCAATATATGATTAAATATTTAGATAAATATCAGATATCTAGTAATCTGATATACTGAATGTTGCTGCCTGACCACAGCTGCATAGGAAGGAATTCTGTTTTTTGTGTCTGAACAGTTTATTCACTTATTATATGTTACTGTCTTTGGTAACGTTTTAAAGAACTTGTGTAAAAATGCACTTGAAATCAAAGTGTGTGTTTTAATGGTAATCTCATGGTGGCACACAGTGGTTATCATTTTTTGGAAACAAAAAATTAAATAAAGCAAAAATGAAAAAACATAAACAAATGCTGAATATGTGCAAAATTATTTCAAAATGAGACTGTCAGCATTGGCTTTCAACAATCCCTCGTTGTTCAAACCCCTAATGTTTGCTCTCAGTTTCCTCTGTGTCTGCTCATATCGGTTAACATGCACTTTTGAACCCTGCTAGAGATGCTGAGTGCTGGTCTCTGCTGACTGTTCACTGTGACTGAAACCAGAGCATCTACAATAATGGCATCATTGATCACTGGCCATCTTTTCTGTCGCTGCCTTCAAAGCTTCCACCACCATGAGAAATATTTCTACAACAGAAAAGCAATCTCACTCTTAGTGAGAGGCTTGATTTGCCCTCCCTATTACCCTCTAAGGCCTGATGTGCTTTTAGACTGCCTCAGTCTTCCTCTGACCTTCAGGCAAAGATAACTCTGTTTTCTCACTGAAGGGTTTCTGTCTCCTGTAGCAGCTGCTTTGCCTGCTAATTAAAAGAAGCATCAACTCACTCTTCTACATGAAGAACGACTTTACAGTGCAGTGGTGAATCACTATTTATTTTTACATTTCATGACGTATGGATGACATACTTTCTACATATCAATGGATATTAGTCCTGAGAGATTCCTGAACATAAAAACTCCTCCTGATGGGTTTGACTCTTATTTTGTTGTCCCAAAGCTTAGGAATGGCCTTCCTATTTCAGTTCTCTTTTAGTTTTTAGTCATCCTCCATTGACATTTAAAAAATATCAGGACAGACATATTTTTATTGTCTTTTATTTGCTCTTTGTGGTCTTTCAGTATTTTAAGTAATTCAGTTGATCTGACGTGTTGTCCTGTTTATCTTGTTTTTTTAGTCTTTTATGTCTGCTGATTGTACAGATTTTATCCTGTTAATCGTTGCTTTTTTTTTTTTTTTTGCATTTTTTATGTTGCTTGTGTAATTACAGCCAGGTCCATACATATTTGGAGGTTGACACAATTTTCAGCATTTTGGCTCTGTACACCACCACAATGGGTTTGAAAAGAAATCAAATCGTCACTTTTAACATTTGATTGCAAATCTTTTGTAGTAGTATGCATCATGTAAAGGCTGCATTTATCTCTTACTTCCTGTTTTTATACATATATACTAGTAATGTTTAGCTAATTGCTTGACCAAAAGCAAAATACCACCCTGCATATCTTACTTCTTAAAAGCAAAATTATAATTACTTGTGATATTGTGATAGATGTAGGGGTTTTGGGCACACTGCCACATGAAACAGTATTTAGATTATTAATAATGTTTGCAGTATTGTTTATAGTGCTTTCATATTAATATCTGTTGAAGGAATTTGATCACTGACTCCTTAGTGAACCTATAATGATGGTCCATTTGAGTGTACTGTGCTTTTAAATTTACTGTAGTTCCGCCTTGAACTGTGTAGACCAATCAGCGGCTCTGACACACAACCCTCTCTGAGTTCTACACCAATCAGCGCTCTCCTTTCAACACCAGTCGAGCAGCCCAGTTATAGCAGGCTGGTTGGTCTAGCTCGCCCCCCAGTCTACCACCAGCGCAACAAGCCTGTCAACCGTGCTGCTCACACGGTCTGTGTACACAGAAAATGCCCGGAAAGTGACTTCCAGAGGACGGCAGGACTGCCCGGACACAGGCTCTGGATTGGGTGGAGGTTCTCTGACCGCCTAACCCGGGTCTCCTGCGCCGTCTCCGCAGCAGTAGGTAGGTTTTTGGCGCTGTGGTGTTGTTGTAATGTCCCTCTGCCTCCTGTCCTTCCCTTCAGCTCAGGAACTGCGACAATTAAACTCACATTTTTGGCAGTTTGGACTTTAATAACCGTTAAACGTCGTAATCTTGGCTGTAAACACAGCTACTATTCCTGTTAAATTGAGGTTACATAATTGCTGGTGTTTGGTATGGTAGCTATCAGAGCTGGAAAAAATGACCCTGGCTGATACAGTCACATACAAATTAGAATAGCTTTATTGTCATCATACATGGCATGACAAAAATTCAGTTCAGGTCCAATAAATACATGTAGCCGGGCTGTGTGTTGACAGAAGCCCGCTATGTGCCGCCGTAGGGCAAACTGTCACGGAACTGCATCACAAATCTGCCCCGTTATCGACAAGCGTAGGTCGGTTCCACACCTTGAAGAGTACCGAAGACATTTTACGAATCTTAAGCCACTCGACATGCGGTTGGGTCACCAGGCTGCACGTATTTCAGTTAAATTCAACTTAAAACATTTCCTTGGTGCATAATTACTGTCCGTTTCTGTTGTAAACAGACAGAGCTGGATGCTGTAACGAACACAAAGTTCATACTTGATTTATGTTTCTAACCTTAGCGGTTCAGTACTAACTATCAGGAGACCCGAACATGAACGAACCCTAACGTTGACCATGTCTGAACTATGCTCCTTTGCTGATGACATCATTTAACTGATCTATTTTCACAGTTTGGTTTTGAGGTCACCTATAAACAGATAATGAATGTGTCGGGAGTTACATGCGAGTGTTTTGGCCTGTGAGTGCAGCCAAGGTTGGAAAAGATGATCCTGCCTGAGGTAATCATATTGGTCATGCTCATGCAAAGTAGCCTGCCCCTTATATTAAGATGTAGTTCTATTGGTGACATGTTATAATTCCACACATAGGGAAAACACACTTCTTGCTTGATGCATTTTACCCTATTGTGGACCAGAGGTCTAAAATTACTGGATAATGACACTTTACTTTTTCATCATGCTCAGACAGTAGTGTTGTTGTTTACCCGTGGTACCTCCCAGATTACTGAATTTAATTATCTGTTACCTTTGACAACTTATGTTCCCTTCACCGCTTATTGTACATTTTAGACTAGCAATAAAATATAGGAAATATCTACCACACATCAGGAAAATGTTTCAATGGTTAAAACAAATAGTTCCAGTTGTGGCCTGCAGGCTTAGAAAAGAAAATGTTTCTAAAAAAATACTTTGTAGCAGTCCTAGAAGGCTGAGAAAACAGTATCCAGTGGCCATAAAGGGGCGTTGTGTACCAGTGTCTTAGTAGCCAGGGGCACATCTGCTGTGTGCAGGTGGTCCAGGGAGGCGGGGGGGAGCTGAACACTTAAGTCTAGCTGAATTCAGAGTATTTCTCAGTGCTGGCCGCTCTCAGTTTGTCGGCCGCCACAGCTGCAGAGCGGGATCAGTTGGAGTCCAGCTCACTTATACTCTCATTTCCGTGTCTGAAAAGAACACCCACTGCCGCATCACAATTATTACATTCAGTCAAGCAGCTGTCTGACCATTGAGCCCAGCCAGGGTTTCAACTTCAGAGCAGGGTCCATATTTATGAAGTTCCTCCAAAGAGTGCCTGCTGCTCTGGGACTTACCCATGTGGGGGTCCATATTCGTCAGAATTGTAGTGCTGGTAGCCAGAGATGTCACTAGATCTACTTCACTGCTTGTTCCTACTGTGAAACATTTGACTGATGTATCACAGTTTGTTGACTCATTGCGGTTATCAGTGACAGAACCTGTCTGTGTTATTGTCTGCAGCTTACAAAGTTAAAATCTTGCAATTCATGATTTTATTTTCCATTTTTTATGCTTCTTAAAACACTGTAGCGGGACAATTCAAATCACATTAGGACACAGAAACCATGGCTGTTGATGAGAAGTGGTCAGTAACAGTTGAGCTCAGAACCAGCAAGTTTGGTGACCACCCACATATTAGTCAGGTTTCCCTGGTGACCTAGTCAAAGGCTTTTTATTGTGGGACAGTGTACATGGAATGTGACTGCATGCAAGTAACTCAAAGATTGAGGCATATGTTTCTATTTTAGATCCAAATATATTCAGATAGTAGTGAACAGAAAAGCAGCAAGATTTTGGTGTGCCTAGCCAGAAAATGCTTGCCATTACTTTAAGAATTACATTAAAGGTTAATGGATCTTAAGTTTTTTCATCATGTCATTTCCTGTTGATGCAGTAGTCAATGAGATCAGTAATTGAGCCACTACTGTTAAGCCAGCCAATTTCCTGTAAAGTAGAAGGACTGGCAACATGATGAAATGCTGAACTGTGTTGAAACATGTAGAAATCTAAAACATGGCATGTCACACTAACTGAAATGATTAATAGATTGGTAAATTGGCAGAAAATGCTCAGCTATTTTGATAATTGATGGACTCATGTCTTTGTCAAGGCAAAAGGGCAAAACATTCTGCGATTCCAACCTTTCTAGCATGAGGATTTGTTGTTTTTACAATGTGACACAATTGAAAGGTGACATCCTTCATACTCACTGTATTGTCCATTAGACAATGCAGTCAAATTAGGTGTAATTACAACAGGTATGCAGTGTAGAGGCTCAATATTGTTCTGAAAAATTACTCCTGTTTTTCTCTCTGTCAAAGGGATATACCACCAAAAGCTGAGTTTAACAGTTTCTGACCACTGTCCACAGGCTTACACAGCGTTCAATATTTGGAATATATCTTCCCTGTCTTCCACACAGCCACTGGTTTGCATTTATCATTGGCTCGAGACTTGTTTGGTTCAGATAATCTATTATGGTGAATTTATGGTGAATACAGCATTATATCTGCTAATCTTTTCTCTACATTTTTGCTCAGTGGTGATTTAATGCTAATCATATAAAATAGTCTGCACTTACATCTGCCTGACCACTCAACAATAACGTCTTCTACAGCAGCACAAACAGATGATGTTCACTGTGATGTATTACCAGACTCAAGCAAACTGCACGTCCCAGAAGCTGCTTGTCACAGTGCAGGGAAATAAACAGAACTCACCACTTGCCTGCATGACTGGAAAGCGCAATTCAGCATGATTTAAAAATAATCAGCAGCGAAGTTTGTAAGATGTGTTGTTAACACAGTAGGCTAAAAACATACAAAACATTAGTGTGGTCCTGGAAGATTCAGAATCAAAACAGTCTCCAGAGCAACCCTCTTACACTGACGGCTCTGACAGCCCAGATTGTGTCTTGCTGCCTTACAAATTGTATTCATACTAGTGGCATGAGCTTCCCACTCATTACACAACCTCCCTTCAAACACACACACACACACACACACACACACACACACACACACACACACAGACACTCACACTCACACTCACACTCACACACACACACACACACACACACACACACACACACACACACACACACACACATCCAGTGGACACACTGTCTAGTCACCAGCAGAGCAGATTTACTCCTCAGCCAGTCACTTTACTGATTGGTGATTTGTCTCTCATTGTTTATAACCCCTGCATTGTGGTGGTGAGTTTACATGTGCAGTGTTGTCAGCTGCACCATGAACGTAAGGTTGATTTACCTGGGCTCTGCATCACTTTGACAGAGGATATTGATATTGACTCCTGTAAAATGCGCAGAGGCAGTAGCATATGCAGATGCATGCAAGCAGAACTGCTGTGATATGAAGTGTGAATACTTCCTGTGCAAACTGTATGCAAGACACTGGCTCACAATGGAGGAAGCTGGATGGTTTGACTGAGACAGTGTGGTTGTATACCGCACATCCTTAAACTTG
Organism: Amphiprion ocellaris; assembly: GCF_022539595.1. Lineage (NCBI taxonomy): Eukaryota > Metazoa > Chordata > Actinopteri > Pomacentridae > Amphiprion > Amphiprion ocellaris. The sequence goes on along the minus strand of NC_072772.1, from coordinate 23,502,010 downwards.
ACTGTCAAAAGGAAGTCATGAATACATGCTTCAGTCTCTAGAGCCATCACATTCGCTCAAATCTAGAATTAATTTGAGCTGCACATGGTTGATAAATGTATGGAAACCCAGCATAATGTGTCTTAGTTAGGCTTCGGTGCTTCTTGTCTAGATTTTGCAAGTGTGTGAAATTCTTCTGGAGTGCTGAGCAGCATTCTCCCAAAAGAAATTCTCTCATGTTGTGTTTTGATGATGGTGGTGGAGAGCGCTGTCAAATGCATTGCTCCATCGTGTTCAGTTGGGTTGAGATCTGATCTGACAGCATATGTTTCATTCATTCATCATTTTCATCAAACTGTTCAGTAAGCGCAAATGTCTGTGGAATCATCTGCACTGGTTACACACATACACTGCAGCCCTGTGGTTATCTAGGCACTGCCCAGAGGAGCTGTATGTGAGATAATGCAAAAGTCAGAATCAGTTGGACCGGAAATTAAACAAACTTCCCGCCGGTCGTTCACTAGTACAGAATGCATGTAATGTTTGATTATGCCCATGTGTGAATAGAGCAGGACATTGTCCAGAGAATTCACAGCAGTGGTATTTGAGATCATCTGTGGGTAAGGACTGACTGTGAAATCATCAGCCCAATTCAAGGAATGGCAACAACCCAGTTGTTTACGATCCTGCACTCTCTTCCCAGATGATCCCATTCATTATTGTGCAATCTGTTGCAAAGACAGGTCTTGTTGATACTTAAAGCAGTGATATACACCCCCCAAATAATTAGGAATGTCCATCATGTGTTAATGTGACTGTCACAGCGCACACACCACTACCCACTATGACCTCAGTTACCATTTGAGAATATGTGTAAAATCATCAACTAGTTTGTGAATTCTTAGTCTTTTAGATCCTTATTTCTGGCACAGGTTAAACCAACACAAATATATCAACAGTTGGTGGGAAGCCTGAAAAACAAGATCAAGGTAATAGCTGGATTAAAGCATTCCCACGTTGATTTTTCTCCAGCCTGGACTATGCATATCCACATAAACCAGCTCCAGTGTTCTGTTTCAAAACTGCCCCTTGACAGGAAGATAGATCAACCAGTCAACTTGTTGGATTTTCAGACCCCACAAAGTGTTATTGTGATGTGAACCCCGGCTGCTCTTGAGCCCCAGTTACCTACAGTTACTTAAAACTTAGGGATCTTCTTCATTTTTTATTGACACCTTCAATATATGGTTGGTCAGAACATGCCACAATGACGTTTAACGTATTTTTATTCTTTTTTTGTGTTTGTGTTTTTTCATATATTGATTGACAGCTGTAACAAATAAACAGCTGTACCTTTTCTCCCTTCCAGGCCCTTGCAGTGTGATTTTCACTGCATATGTAACAACAATGCAAGCTGCTAGCTAGCATCTATGTTCTGTTTTGGTTGAGGAACCCTTAACACTTTCCATTAGACACACTTGTGGGATTTAGTTAAATGAGCATTGAGCATTGTAAGCCGAACTCGAGTGACTAATTTTAACAATGGAAACATACTTCTTTTTTTTTTTTTCAAACATCAGTGGTACCAACTACAGCTCCCGTGCATCTTTCACTTTGTAAATGCTCTAGCAAAATCTTCTACATTCAGTAACTTTTTTTATAAATTTGTGTGAAATTGTCCTCTACAGGTTTGAATAACTAGTGCCAGCAGCTACTCCCCTGAGACATTTACTCCTGAGCTGCTTGTGTATTCTCACCCCACTCTGATAGTTTTGCAGCCTTTTTAAATAAATACTGTCCTTGTCAGAAGTCAAAGCAGGGCAGTTTGTTTCACGTTTGGTATCATTCTGAACAAGGTAGCCTAATGCTTTAGCAAATTGCTCTTAAGCAACCACTCCCTCTGTTATTTTTTTATTCCTTTGCTTGTGATTTCATGGGTGTGTGTGTGTGATCTTTTATGTGGAAAAAAGGATTCAGGCATAACATTACTTTCAACACACCTCATTAATTTGGTGCGAACATTTAGGCTGACTGCGAATATAATACAACTCAAGACAAATATTTTGCCGTCGCTACAGGCCCAGTGATTAAACAAACATTTAAGGAGATGGGTTTTGCCAGGGGTGCTTCTCCTGTTTCAAGAAATGTCAGATTGCCTCATCTTTAATTCCATTCTGAATACGCAAAAAGGTCCCTGCAGGTCATAAATAGTGTGACAGGTGTGTAAGCAAATTAAATCCCCCAGGAACCCAAGGTTGACTCAAGGTTTGTACAAATAATGGGGGAGTAGGACGACTGTGTTTGCCTTCATCCTCAGTTTATTTGCACTGTAATCCCTGGAGATAATGCCTGGATGCAGGGGTACAGTAGCCATGCATTAAGAATCTGAAATGCTGCTGAATTAGTTTGCACACACTCCATCATGAATTTACTTCAGTTAGAATGTGACTGTCTTGCCTGATGAGAACATTTTGTCTATCAGTCGTATGGTCTAGCTTGAGGTAGATTGGGTTTGTTCATAAGATCTGATTTATGACAGAGCCTGAGGGCCAGAGGTCGTGGACAGGGAAACGGCCATGGTCCTGCTGACTGATCCTGCAGTTGTGTGGAAGTTCAGGAATGTGCCAGATCACAGATCTGATTTGGATGAGAATGGGGCATTTTTCAGTGACAAGATGACAGTTTGAGACCAGAGCTGCACAAACACAACCACAGAGTGCTGACTTCTGTCTCTCTGTAGCATGTTAAAGTGGGATTGTAAATATGGATAACAGCATTGTGTGTCACAAGATTTTAAAAGTTCATTTTTGGATTTGAAGCACTTCTAATTTTATGTGACATTCAAGAGCCCGACATATACTGGATTGCAGATCTTTCGGCAAAAAGATAATTGCCATTCCTTCCATTGTAACTGATGGTAACAGTATAATTTGAGCTAAAACAACTACACTAAAACATCAATCTCTTTGATTTTCCAGGTGAAAAAGAAGGGCACAGTGTTAAATTCACATTGGCCAATTTACTGTGTCATAGCGAAAGCAATTTATTTATCAGATGTTGTTACCATCCTTCCTTCTGTTCATCCTGCTTTGCTTTCTGATGCACCAAGATCAGCGCTGCAGTTGACAAGTCATGAATGTCTCAGCTGTGCAGTGTGTACGTAAAGAATGGAAAGAAGTTTATGGGAGAAGAGCATTTGGATTAACTAATTGCCAGATCAAAAGTTAGCTTTGAGGGGCTCGTTGAACCAAAATACAAGCAGCTCTACTGTTCCTGCTGCTGCCATGATGGCCGATTCCCTGGCAATGGCTGCGTTTGGTAACTTGCTTGTTTTGAGTCTTCAACGATGGATTGTGAGTTTTTTATATGAACTGTGGCAGGGCACCGTCTGAAGTGTTGTTTCGAGAGGGTAGGGTGTATGGTGGCTCCACAAGCTCTGAAAGACAGTGAAAAACTGTATTCTGTACATTCATGTCAGAAAATATAGTGTCAAATAGCTGTCAATTAGTTGAACCACCAGGGACGCACCAACTGTTAAACACTGTCATGACCTGAGGGGGCAGTTCCTCTCAAGATTTTCCATGTTGGCAAGCAGAGAACATCTTAGGCATTTAGCTAGCAGCAAGCCACCATGACAAAGACTTCTGTGATGCTTAATGGCCTCTGCACAGTGCCTGTGTGTTTAAGACAAGTGGGTATCTACTAAGACAGTGCTTCTGTATCCTAGTGATATATGCAGGGCTTCAGACTAACTTTTTCACTGGTAGTACTGGTCCAATTAACTTTCTCATTTGGTCGCACCTCCTACCTTGTCTCAGGCAAAACATATCTCTTATTGAACATCTTCTTATTGATAGATACTACAATTTATCAATGTTCCCTAAATGCCCCACATTGCAGGCTGTGGTAGCTGCTGCTAGGTGGCTGCAGTGCTACAGATGTGTGACCAAAAATTGTTTTGAAAAGAGTTCAACTATGGCATTATAATGTTTGTCCCAGATGAAACTGAGTAATTTTTTTCTACATGCACTCTTTTCTATGTGCAGTGCATGTAGGTGTGTATATGTAACAGATGATATATGTGTCCACTGACTTGAACAGTATTATCAGCACGAGACACATGTCCACTGTTATCAATTAAGTGAGTATTGATTGATAATGCTGCCCATTATTGAGTGAGAAAATTATTCAAAATCTTCCTCCCTAGCATCCTACCACAAATAAAGAGAAGATTGGACTTATGCCAATACCAGTAAGTTACAAAATGTCTTGATTGGGGACATCCCAAAATAAAACCACATGATTTCTAGAGAGTCAACAAACTGACTGTGTTCATCTGCAGAAAGTTTTTGACAGATTGCCTATGCCACATGCAGTGATCATTCATATACTAATCACTGGAACATTTAATCGAAGAAACCTTTTAACCTGGCTGTTGTTCTTATCAAGCTATTATCGTCAGGGCAGAAAAATGAGGGAAAAATGAGTGGAAATCCTGGTTTCCTGCTCTTACATTCTGCTTTCTCTGCTGTCACAGACCTCTCACATCAGGGCTTCATGAGGTGCAGTCACCTTCGTTATTAAGTGCTTGATGTGGTTTGGTTTCACCGTTACTCCGTGGAGAGTAGCCTCAACCTCCGCTGCTTCTCCTAACAGATCAATGGGAAAAATATCCTGCAAGGAGGATGAAATATCAGTAACAGGAGAGAAGAGCGTCAATTAATTTAACACAAACACATATCAGCCCCGGTGTGAGGTGTAACGTGACACTGCTGTGAATCTCAACAGCAGTTTATCAGTCAGGCCGTCAAAGCACTTTACCTTTGAGGGGATTTTTTTTTCCTTTTCTGGTTTTGGCTGGTTTGTCAGTCATGCTATCCAAAATGTTGAAGACTGAAATACACAGAATGACCCAAATGAAACAGCTTCTTGCAGTGTCCTTAGTATTTAAGGTCCAGTGCAATGTTTGACAGTATTTTGTTTTTTGCATAAATGTATGTTATATTTAGGGTCAGATGTTTGCAGCTGCGCATGTACAATCCTATAACAGACAATTATGTATTTACCTAATGTTTAAGTAGTGATTGATTAAATAGCAAAAAGTATTGAAAAACTCTTAGGCCTTGATCTATTTTTTCTTCCTACATATTCCTTGATAATATAGTTCTTGTTTTATGCAGATTTCTTCCAATCCTAGACTGGTTTACTCAAGGCAAAATTGTTGCACTTCTTGTGAACCTTGAAACCCACCAGCAGGTTGTAAAGATGTTTTTTTTTAAAATGGACAAAATTACACCATTTGTCATAAAGAATAGGTAACAGGAATCAACAGATTTTTAACTTTCCAACTGTCTTTCAGCTAGTCATTGTGAAACAGAAAATCAAAGAAACTCTTTTTTTGTCATACTGTCATATGCATTTTATGTCAAACTGTACAAAAGAGATTTGAGTTCCCACCACCTCTAATCATAGTTGTGCTGTGTCTGTAGAGGATCAGGACCCAAAATAAGCCCACAGTGAGAAAAAATGGGACGGAAGCACAAACATCCCAGGAAACTGCTTGGGGTTCAGAGCGTTCAGAAATAAGGTGTTTTATTATTTTTTGTTTAGTTTTTCTTCTATCACTATAAAAAAGCATGGGTATTAGCACTTGTATCGAATCTGAAAAGACACCCAGGTTAGAATCAGAATCAAAGACTAGTGACTCCATTGTGCACCAACCTTAAACAAATCATTCAGGGAGAATTTGTCTAAAGAAGCATAAATAACACTATCTCCAATGACACTAGCTGTTAACCCTGACAAATTTTTATCAAGGTCTTTGGAATCTGTGCAAAATAAGGCAGGTCATATAGGTTCCGCTTAAAATTAACAACTATTCAATGCATTATTTCTTGGAGCATACTCACTGTACTTTTAGGGCTTAGGACTTTCACACAGTAACAGATGTGGTTTAATTTTGCTATTATTAAAATGAAGGGATAAACATTATATGTCCTGAAATCTAATGAGAAAGTGAGACATTCACAAGTTTGAGCGAATATAGATTTAATAATTCAGAAGTTATCACTGATTTTAATACATCTTTACTGTCCTTACATGTTATGTAAAGCACTAAAGTTAATAATTGTATGAGCAGTTCTGTCTAGTTTACCTTGACTGACCTGTGGGCAATAGCATCTCAGTCATCCCTGAATCATCCATTGTTATCCATTGTTACTCATTTCCACCCCTTTTCTTCTCACCTCACATCTCTCCATTTCTCAGTGTTGACTGCCATGTTTCTTTTCACTGAAACTCAGTTGTGCTCTGATTGAATGATCTGTCTGTAACATTCTATGTAGCTGCTGTTTTGGTGAGGTCTTCTTGAAAACAGGATGTTAAGTCTCAGTGAGACTTGCCAGGATTGATTGATCATATCTAACTTTAAAAGTGGATCTGTAGATGGACTTTCCCTTTAAGTGCCGTTGCGGCAGCCTTGGGGAAAAGGCAGGGCCCTTTTGTACACCCACTAATAGACTAAAGGTGTTGGCAGCCTTGCATGCTTTGTGATTTGCCCCTCCCTGTAACACTGAATCACCAAGGAGAAGACACAGAGATGTGAGATTTGTGGGTGGGCTATAAAGAAATGACAAAGACTGATGACAAGAAAGCAAAGAAATACACAATGTCACATGCTGCACTGTAAGACCTTTTCTACAGTATTTTCTACATTCCTTGGGCACAGAACAGAGCCTTTATCTGCAGCTTAGTCTTGCATGAGCTCCTTCTCACAGGGAGGCTAATACAAGGAATTAGCTGTAATTTTTCTGTTGTGAAACGCTCCTTTCTTGTATAACTACGAGTTAACAGTTGAGGATGTTTGCTTAAAAGCAACAACAGCCACTTGGCTCATTAAGCATGAGCAACCCACTGAGAAGAAGTTGGCAACATGGTGTCGGAGGGGAAACAGATGGTAGAGTGATGCATTGGCTTGGCCTGGTCTACCCCCAACCTGGCTAAATAGATATCAATGCAGTGCACAATATACGGACCTGTTTTCACAATGACACAAGTAGTATTGTTGATATTGGCCAAAATATGATATATCAGCTTTGGACCAAAATGGACATTGACAAGCAGAGATGGTTGTCAGGTTAAATGTCTATACTTTTGTTTGAAAATGTTACAAAAAAATAAATATGGCATGTTTTACCTGGTAAGTGGAAGTATTTTTTTAATTTTTGTTTCTCACAGTATGTAAACAATTGAAAAGCATTGTGTCTGTACCTGCCAGTGGGCCATCCCGACAAGGGTAGGCATAAGGATATATTCATTCCACCACAGGAGAGACTTGATGTTCTCTGCATCTACGTGGGAAAAACTATACTGGTATCTGTATCGACCAAAATGAGTTGGAAAATAACAGAAAATTGGATATTCAGTGTTGTGCGCCTCAACATAGAATAGCATCACCAGCAAATTACCCATACTTGTAGCCTAACTTGTATCTTTGTGGTACCTACTTATCTGTAATAAATCAGCGTTTTTGTTAAACAGTGAAAGTGTATAAAGTTCATGAATTTGATAGCATTTAATGATTTGAAATACAATTTTGAATCAACTTACCAGGTTCAAGCAATTTCAGATGCCTCATGAGGGTCCAGCTTCTCAACTAAAGTTAAAAGTAACAAAATTTCAATGATATTAAATAATCATTTATTAGTGATTTTGAGTTCCAGGCTAATTCAAATCCACAACCTTTTCAACCAGACACACAGGAGGCAACACAGATTCCACAAACCAAGGACTTTATTCAAAGAAACATAAGACAATGGCTGGGTGAACTAAGCAAACCAAACCCCATACAGGAATTAACAAATTCAACTAAAACCAAACAGTTATTAGCCACTTCATGGGCTAATAACTAAATTAAAACACAACGGCCTGACTTACAGCTAACAAGTCCAACAACGGGGGGCGGCAGACCGGTTCAGAAGCTGGCAGTCTGTGGTGGTGCATGCCGGGGCTGCCGACGTGCAGCAGACAGCATGGGGCTGCTAACAAGCAGCGGAGATAGGGCTGCGGGAGTGCAGCGGAGATCAGCGGCTGGAAGCTGAGGCGAGGACAGGGGGGAAGCTCCGGGATAAATCCGGGCTCTCTCTGGGGAGTTCCAGGGTCCTGGCTTAGTAGCCGGGCAGGACTGAGCAGGCGGAAGAAGTCCGGAGTCAGGGCAGACCTGGATAGAGTGACTGGCAGGGAGCCAGCAGGAACACTGATCCAGCACAGAGTGGTGGAGTGAGTCAGGCTTTAACTGCCGCTGATCACTGATTGGGCTCAGCTGCGGTGAGAGCGCAGCTGAGTTCAATCTGCCAGGACTGACGGCTGATCCGGGGTGTAACACAGAGGAGGGAGGGCCATGACACATTCTTTATGAAATTGGCAAGGTGTGGTCAGCTAGATCATTTCTCAAGAGGGTAGTCACCACTATGCTGATCTTGTTGGACTATCAAGCACAATCTACTTGTGGCTGTAGAGTGAATTAGAATGTTCTCTTGCAAATTATCTTTGATTTGCAGAGACCACATTAACCAGACAACAACCAAAAGTTATATATGGGATATATTTTGAAGTTCTGAAAGTTGTTCTCTGCATTGTTCTTTTCTAATAAAAAGATTAAAGAGAGAAACAGCTTATATAAGAGATTCATCAGTACAAGACCAGATGTGGGTATTTGTGTTCAGTGTGAAGAGAATATGAAATTCGGGGTATGAATGTCGCTTTTTCTTACTATACTCAATACTTGAGGTCTCTTTTTTTGGAAAAAGTCTTCACAGATTACTCCGATACATAATTAAACACACACACACACACACACACACACACACACACACACACACATATGTGTGTGTGTGTGTGTGTGTTTAGTTTCAAATCTATTGTCTGCCAAAATTCAGCACTTTCAACTTTTATATGCAAACATGCATCTTTTCAACTTTTCTCCATCTTTCTAAGTGACAGTGATATTGGACACATGGCTTTCTCTGTTTTCCTCACCTCATAACTCTTGTTTTACCTCGGTCTCATCATTCTCTCTCTTAGTTGCCTTTGCGTCCTTGGACTGCGGGGATTTTTTTCTTTTGCTGGATAAAATTTCCACAGTCAATCTAGTTGTTCCACCATTTGTGCATTAAATTGAACCTTCTTTTTCCAGGAGATTTTGGAATTGGAATTGCATAGTGAAAGCGAGGCTTATAGCAAAGCAGTCTAAACATGGATGGTGTTATACTTTGTGCAATCAACATTTTATTCATAAGTTGAAGCAAATGTCCAGTGTCAGTCTAATATATTTTGTCCACCAGACATGTTGCTGGGATACAAAAACACCTTGAATAACATTTCTAAGTTGGAATCCTCATATTGGCTAACCGCAATAGAGATGATATTAGATGTAATAACTTTGTGATATTTAGTAAACCCTTTTGTTGAATTTCTGTGGTAGCATCTCCATTCAAATGTGCAGTCTCAGATATTTTAAGACTTAGTCATTCATGTCTTATTCCTTGTCATTGATCATCCTGCTTTCAAATTTAATGTTTCTTAGTGTGTGGTTTTTGTTAGGGCTGAGCGTAGATGGAAATAGGTGATTCTGGCTTCATCAGCAGTAGATGCCGCTTGCCAATTATGAACTGTGCCTCAAAATACAGAAAAAAATTTGTAAACATAGGTGTGAAGGCCTTGAGATCTCCATGTATCTTAAACATCCACATACTTGGAGGACATTAAATACCATTACACAATTATGTATTTGCTAAAGTTGCTAATGAAGACTTAGTGAATTAGAACAAAGAAGATGACAATGTCTTGCGTCATTAGGTGATGTTCAGCCCAGATAACGATGCATCCAAACAGCTCTGATACCATGAAGGGGGAGTCGGCTGCACTGGGTTCATTGCTCTGCTGTGACGAACATCAGCCTGTCACTTTGTGATGTCAGAGATCCTGCTGTGGCACTGCTGCAGAACAATGCTGACAGGGCCTGTTAACCATCACATTCATGTGATGTGGAATGTGTGTAAACAGACAATCGAGAAAACAAGATAACTGGATTTCCCTTGCTCCGATTATGTGGTTAAAGCATTTAGCTCTAGCCTATAAAAGCAAAGTTGTACTTTATTGTTGGAATCTTGCTGCAGTTTTACTTGATTTGCTCATCTACATATTTTTAAATTTACCACCAGCTATATATGTAGTATATTTAATGCCAGAGCCGTACACCATAGCAGTAAACTATAGTCAGTTTCCATGTTAGTTGTACTTTGCATGTATCATCTGTCTTATCATGCATGTATCAAATTGTGTGTTTTATGGTCCTTGTCGTCCCCCCCCACCTCTTTACCTCTACCCCTCCACCCCTCTGTCTCTATCCCTCTATCTCTACCTCTTCTGTCCCTCTCAACCCGCCCGGCCAGCAGGCAGATGGTTCCCCCACATTAGAGCCGGGTTCTGCTCGAGGTTTTTTCCCTGTTAAAAGGGTGTTTTCCTTGCCACTGTCGCCTTTTGGCTTGCTCTGGGGATCAGGCATATGGGTTCTGTAAAGCGTCTCGAGACAATTTGACTGTAATTGGTGCTATATAAATAAAATTGAATTGAATTGAACTGACCTGTTTAAGGGCAGTGTGTAGCCACTCCCAGTTCTGGGGCTACAGGCTCAAACACGGTGGCAAGAATACTGCTAGTATTACCCTGCATGTGGTTTGGGGTAAGAAACTGGAGCACCCAGAGAATGGGAACAAAATGACCTCAATATTGCATTTGCTAGTTGCTGATCAGTAAGAATTAAAAACAACACATTTACATATGCGACTTTAACCTGGCCACTGTATATTCACACAGCATGTCAGTATTAGGATATTTCTGTACTCTTTACCTCATTATTCACTTACTGACCTCCTCTGAAAATCAAGTTTTTGACTTTGTGAACATGTTCATATGGTGTGTTGATATGCTAGAAGACATATCATAAGTGAAATTCAAGTCAACACCATGGCTAATCATTTCCACATTGAAAGTGCCAATCTCAAAAAAAAGATTCGCTCTTAAGGGTTTTCATATGCTACAAACTTAATCAATTGCCCTGTCAATGTGCAGGCTGTGGCTTGCTCAGTATTCTTCTTCACAATTGGTTCCAACATGTATGGCAGAATTACTGCAATATTACATTGTGTAGCATAGAGTAGTTTTACAGTTTTTTGAGCAGAGTCATATGTAAGCTGGTGTGCTCGAGTGACAGAGTGGGTGTAAATAGAGGCAGGGGCATGGAGTTGTCTTAGTTCTTTAGAAAAAGTTGCTCCTAGCAGATTTGTGAATGAGAAACTATTAGTTAAGAAATGTTGCTGCTTTTAGGAGAACACCTAGTGGTAATATAAAATCTCAGATTTCTTCTTTACATGGTGCAAAAAGTCCAGTGGACTCGCTTCAAACAATGTTAACATGCTTATTGTAATTACTTGGCCAAGTGTTTTGACATCTTTCAGCTTGTTTCAGCTGTGATCTCTAAAGATGTGACTGTTATTTGTGTGAGGTCAAGAGCAGGATGAGAGGGGCGGGGTCTTATTCAGAGTCTTAAACAGCTGACTCTGCTTGTTAAAGGTCCGTAGGTAATAAGGTTGTGGATGACAAACTGCCCTCCGTTATTTTAAAAATTGTTACCCATGTCAGGTTAAAACAAACTAGCATGACTGACGAGCATGAACGTGGTTTGCGAGTAAGGCTTTGCTGTGTTTTGACCTGCTGTAACTTCCCCATGTCCTTACCTCCTCATCTCCAAGCCAGGACATTTGTTCAGGAGGACGACTGGAGACACAGAGAAAACCCTCCAACAGAGAAGCTGTACTTCTGCTTCTCGTTGCCAACAACAAAAAAAAAATGACAGCCAGCCCACTGCCTTGTGAAGATTTTATGTGTGGCGTGTATGTATTTGCAGTGTGTAAACACATATTGTCCTTTCTACGGAATAAGTTTAATTGCTTACTCTGTGTCAAAATTAGAGACTGAAGGCTGAATGTCACAGATGATGCATGTGCTACCAGAGAATAAAAGCCAGAGTTATGTCTAGCAAGATGAAAGACAGAGATCTCTTTTAAATGCAAAATCTTTTGTTCTACATCTCAGTGCAATGCCTTAGTCATTTATCTTTCAGTAGGCTTTGAATTCTTGCACTAACCCTCCATAGAAGGACAATGAGACAGAGCCCATTTAGTTTTTCTGCTAATATCTTCATTGTCATAATTGTGTTCAAAGCTGTTTTGTTCAACTTTGTGATTCAAAGCTCTCTACAGAGTGAAATTGTGCGATAATGTTGGCCTGAGATCAAAAGGCCTGTCATATAAACAGAATTTGTTGTTTTTTCTCTGTAGATTTGCTCTGAGATGCTTTGATGTGCGTACAGTAATGACAGTGAATGTCTTGGTGTCTGACATCTGTCACATGAGTTATTTTTAAATCTGGAACAGAAAATGGCACTTTGGATAAGGTTTTCTTGTTAACTTTGCTTGATTAATGTTGCCCTGGTAAATAATCAGTTCTAACTGTGGGTTTTTTTTGTCTTTTTGTGCCACAGTCCAGGCCTCATGGAGCTGGGGACTCGGCGCCTGCTGTGCACCAGGGAGCTCGATCCATGCCCGGTTCCCAGCAAACAACCATAGAGGGTGGGAACCTTATTTACCCTTCAATTCCTTTTTCCCATCCCTCCCCCTGAATTGCCCCTGTGGTGATATTGTCCTTTCCTGACTGTGGCTACATCATGATTGGCAAGCTGAAACAGAACTTGCTGGTGGCCTGTCTGGTCATCAGTTCGGTCACAGTCTTCTACCTGGGCCGCCATGCCATGGAGTGCCACCATCGCATTGAGGAACGCAGCCAGCCAGGTGGAATCCTGCCTCTTTCAGCGCTGGGTGGTAGCATGCGGACCACCTTACGGACAGGCCAGAATCTCAGCACACCTTTTGTTTACAACAAAGACATGCCACTCATCTTCATCGGTGGTGTTCCTCGCAGTGGAACCACACTAATGCGAGCTATGCTAGACGCCCACCCAGAGGTGCGTTGTGGCGAAGAAACTCGTGTCATCCCACGCATACTGGCCATGAAGCAGATGTGGAGCCGCTCGGGCCGGGAGAAGATGCGACTTGATGAAGCGGGTGTGACAGATGAGGTGCTGGACGCCGCCATGCAGGCCTTCCTGCTGGAAATCATTGTCAAACACGGTGAGCCTGCTAACTTCCTCTGTAACAAGGACCCTTTTGCACTGAAGTCGCTTTCTTACCTGGCCAAGATCTTTCCCCGTGCCAAGTTTGTGCTTATGATTCGAGATGGACGGGCTTCAGTGCACTCCATGATCTCACGGAAAGTGACCATCGCCGGCTTTGACCTAGGCAGCTACCGGGACTGCCTGACCAAGTGGAATCGGGCCATAGAGACAATGTACACTCAGTGCCTGGAGGCAACAGACAAATGTCTACCTGTGCACTATGAGCAGCTGGTCCTCCATCCAGAGAAATGGATGAGGACACTGCTGAAATTTCTTGACATTCCTTGGAGTGATGCTGTTCTCCACCATGAGGAGCTCATTGGGAAAGCTGGAGGAGTGTCTCTCTCCAAGTAAGTACAGAAACATTAAAAAGCAACAATAAAACATTAAAAAAGACAATAAAACTTTAGTAAATACAGTGAAATGCTAAAAAGGGCAATAATATAACCTGAGAAAGAGGAAAAAATGTTCTACAAATAACTGCAGAGTTTGGATTTTTAAAAGCTTTTTGAACTGAGGCCTTGACTGAGCTGTTCTGACAGTAAGGAGGAGCTTGTTCCACATTGCTGGGGCTAAAACATTTGAAGCATGGTCCCCTTTTGTTTTAAGCCTGGACCGTCAGACTTTTAAAAGCAGTTGACTCTCTGATCTGAAGGATTGAGAAGCAGAAAATGGTGTTAAAAGTTCAGAGATGTAGAGAGAAGCCAGACCATGTAGAGATTTAAAAGTAATCTAGAGGGGCGCCCAGATAGCTTAACTGGCTGAGTGGCCGACCCATGAATAGTCCCCAACACAGTGGCCTGGGTTTGATTCCAGCTCACGGCCCTTTACTGCATGTCTTCCCCCACATTCTTCTACCTACTTACCTGTCTGCCTCTCAGCTATGTCTATCTAATGAAGCCGACAACAGGCCAAAAAAAAAAAAGTACTTTAAAAAAAAAAAAAGAAAAAAAAAGTAATCTAGAGAATTTTGAATTGAATTCTATACTGAATGGGGAACTGGTGTAATTCAGAAAGAACTGGAGTAATGTGTTCCCTTAAGTGTGAATAATCTCGCTGCTGAGTTTTGAATCAGCTGTAATTCAGTTTCAAATTCAAATGAATCAAGTGTTGCAAAAGTCCAGGTGGGAAAAATGATTGTGGGCATAAGATGGACAAGGTGATGAGTTGATAGTGAATATGTCTGACTGAATGAATCTTCAGACAGAATTGGTCAACTGTAGTTGAACTTTTACATTTTACTGTCGTCACTGCAGTTGTGGTAATTGTAGCCAGAGAGTTAAACATCACTATTGTCAGTGGGTCTTTGCAACTTGTCCATATTGTTACATCTAGACAGAACTCTTTAATTTTGAGAGTAGTTACAACATAGGCCTGTGTGATGTCTTTCTAAGGTAGGTTTTCTCTACACAGTTCCCTCAAAATGGAATGCCTCCATTGTCTGCTTGTTGTGTCTTGTTTGTCCGTATTAGGGTTGAGTACACTAATTTGTAAAATGGGGGTCAGTGGCCTCTTGTCTGTATGCTGAAACTAAGCTTGGGGGTAGCTTTCTTCCAGTGCTCTAAAGGGGTTACTACCAGTGAGGACGCAGTGAATCATCATCCATCTCTGTGTCATGCTATGAGTCATTTTTGGTTTGTTTTTTCTCAGTTTCTTGACATTTTGGACACTTAACTGATTTGGAATGCAGTTTACTGGAAGTTGTGTGTTGTCTTTGTGATAATGTGATTCCTTGTATGTAGCAATAATTTCTACAGAGGCTTCACTTTATTCTTCCTACGGCTGCAGATTTATGAAAAAGCTCATTGCTGAGGTTACTGTGGATAAATAAATATTTATTATAAGAAGTTGGGATTTGTACCAGGCCCACAAGCTCCACATGGAAACCAGGCCTGTCAGATACATCTTATTTCCAGTGCAAAAGAAATGAGCTTGGGCATGCCCATGTCAACAACATTTTTACCTACTTAGCCTGGAGGGGAAAAAATATGGACTGTCTACTAACCTTGAGAAAAATGACAGGTTGGTAAGCACTGTGTCAAGTCATAGGGAAGTATCACTTTCTATATAATCTCAGTTCCTCTAGACCTTAAAAAAACGCATGAACCTTTGGCCTACAAATGGTATGTTTTCCATGTTTTTGCAAAGCCTTCAGACTTTCCGTTATTATATTTCACTTGGAAATTAAACATCCTACAGCAGTTCACAGTGAGGAACCTACTCATTAGTGACTTAAAACATATGAGATTGTGTCTGTACTTCAGTACTCTAATCAGGTCATCCTAATGGCCATGCCTGCTGTCAGGGTTGTTTTAGTTTCACTGATTTGAGAGGTTAGCCTCTGGAAGTTGTTGAGGAAATTCTGAAGGGGTGCAACCCTATTCCTTGCCTCTGTCTGTCCCAACCCCCCACCCCTCTTCCCCTCTGCTGCCACCGTCTTCCTGCCACGTAGCACCAGAGCACACTTCATATCGTCTGGCGTCATTTGGGACACATTTTGTTATTGTCTGCATATGAAAAAGCTGATGTTCTTGATGAAAAAATTTTGCCGCCATTGAGCAGTTTTCCCTCCAAATGCCTCTTGCTTTTACTGCCCTTCTTTATGAACTCATCCCTGTAGTAAACAGTGAGGATGGATTGATTTTAGCTTTCCCCCATTCAAAAGTGTCTGATTGGCAATGTGTTCCCTCTTTGTTCCTTCTTACATTGCATGACTTTTATCTGTTTGACTATGATTAAAAAACATTTTAAAAACTAGAAAGCAGCAGGGAGCAGCAATTAAGTTCAGCCATGGGTCAGTTTTTTCACAAGAGTACCTTTGTTCTACATTTGAGGTGTAAAACTAAAAATGTATTATGATTTATTTAAGAATGAGATTGATATATAAAACAGTTTGAGAGCATGTCATTTTGCCGAGAAGGTAGGTTCTGTGTTGTACTATGACACAAGAAATCTAAGAGGCAGGTTATCCACGAACAATACACTGTGGCTTTCTTCAGTCAGAGTTGAATGCAGGAAGTGCTGCTGTGATTAGTAATTTAAAGGATCGTCAGAAAATTAAATGCCAACTATTTTGACAGCATAATTCCCTGGTTGCATCTTCTCCATTAGAGCTGATACAGCTTTTTATGTAACAGTAAACTGAATATCTCAATATCTGTGCTTCTCTGGGTGCATTGATTGGAAATATTAATGTAAAATATAAGTGGGGAAATCTCATCATTCATCACAGGGTCAGGTATTTTTGTTGGAAGCCAAGGTTAAGTTCATTGAACATAGTTTGTCTACTGTCTTGTAGAGGATGACCAGTTTATCCAAGTTTAGCCAACTGCTTTTTCAAAAACACATCAAGGACACATTTAACAGACAGCTTGACAGCAGCTGACCTCAGTACACAGCTATAATTATAAATAATTCATCCCGGTAGAAGAATGTTATTTTTTTCCCAGTCCTCCTCCAGTGACGTCAGAGCCCTGGAATTTTCTCTCAAGGACTTTGCAGCGCTGCTGATATTTGCTGACACATGAGCAAAAGAGGCAGGCCAGAGTCATATACCTGTTCATAATAGCAGCACCCAGGCAATATGGCTTTGACATGTTTCAACATTTGTTCATTTCAAGTGTCAAAGCATATTAGGATACAACAGTTACACTGCTGCTGTTTCCTATTTTTGTGGTTGTAGATGAAGTCATGGAAAACGATGGGAACCAGAGAATGATGAATAGCAAGCAGAGCCAAATTGGTTACCACGATTCTAGGAAAATGCCTCATTTAAAGAGATGCATGTTCAACTAAGCATGCTTGGCTCTTTTCTTTGTAATGATTTCATCCCATTTCATCATTCCAATGTCAGTTTAGTCTTTTTTTTTTCTTGTCACAGCCCAGCCATGTGATGTTTAAACTATCAGACTTCCTGTTTAACACCAACTTCTACTGCTCATAACTTGATAGGTTGGACAAGAAAGATACCATAATCTTTTGTGCATTGGAAGTGTGCGAAAGCAGTCGATGTTTAACAGTTACAAATCATGTTACACTGCCTGGGGATCTGCTGCAGTGATTAGACAAGTGTATTAGCGCCGACTTCAGTCTTGTGTCTGCTGATATTTGGTCAAAGAACAATTTTGCGGCGGTTGTCTCATCAATCATTGTTGACACCATATCAAGAGTATGAGATCCTCAACTATTGTATGTGGTTTCTTGCACTTGGTGATTCTGTATGCGACCTTGTATGACAGTCTTTGTGCTTTGTTGCTCACTGAGGCAGCTTTTGCAATGCAATGTTCCTGCTTACGGGATTCATCAAGTTTTCTCTGAAAGAAGTCAAGTGGCTCCTTCTCTTGTGTCTTTTTGGTCTGCTGCTCTATTTTTATTTTCATCCTGGTCAAATATTTCTCCATTTTCTGTAACTACTGACAGCTAGTCACCATGGGTGGTGCAGAATGAATTGGGGATGGTTACCATGACAGCGCAGTTTGAGTATTGCTGTGCGCCGCGAAAAACAGGCCGACGTTAAAACAATAGTGTAGCTAATTAGTTCCACGTAGACTGACCTTTTCCTCCCAGTCGCTCGCGCCGTCCCCTGTCATGCGTCTGAGCCCCCCACACTTTGAGAAACACTGGATTATGGTTACATCTTCAAAATGATATCAAACATGAACTAAAATAAACCCACAGTTTAAGTGCTCTAAACCAAACCACAAAACGTCATCTTAAGATGCTTTCATGCACGTTGTGATTTAAGCTGAGCTACCATGGAGACTCTTAAGCTTTGCTGCTGCAGCATTGAACTGATATGACTCAATGGCAAGGACCCTTGAGGTTCTCAGAAAGCCCACTATGCCCTTGTTCCTCATAACACTTTCACTATCAGCTGTGTCCAGACTCTTCAGTGGTCATGTTTGAATAAGACAAGGGACTGTTGAACCTTTTTGTTAGCACAACCATAGAATGCTGCAACTTGACTTAAAATTGAACAAAAACATGATGGCAAAACAGACAAAGTGTCCACAGAGGGGAAGAGAGTGATAAGAGATCTCTGGGATCCAGATGCACATATGTGGTTATTTAGTACACACGTCACCCCTCCACAAATTGATTCCCATTAAATATTAATGAATGGGGATCGACTCCAGTGCCCTGTAGATAAGCATGGAGACACTGTCCCCAAATGGACCTGTAACAGTGGATAAGACTGTAGTCCAAGAATAATGTGGATATAACAGTGATTTCCAGGCTAAAAGTGATTTACAATGTGATTAATTTAATCAAATAGTTGTCAGGTTTAGTTGGGTGCTTACCTTACCAGGCAAATTTAACTTACTTTAGCGGTTTTCCAATTATCTTCAGTGTGTCAATTAGTGTAATCAGCACTTGCAATGCTTAGTTGGAATAGAATTTAAAGATTCTCTGTCTTCTCTGTGCTACTGATTATCAGACTGAATTGCTGGTTTGTTTCATTCATCTAAACATTGGGTTTCAGTGACATATCTGTGCTTTGTGTTAGTCATTTCACTCAACAAGGATCCACATCTAACAGAAAAGATGCCAAATTAAGAGTTGATCTACCACAATCTGTGACAAAAAAAATCATTTTTCTTGCCGTAGCATCTACTACCATAGTTTTTCAGTGTGGCTCAGCAAGGTGACCTCCCCATTTTTATTGGCTTGACTGTTTCTCCATTTCTCTATTACTGAAGTGGCTGTGAATGATCTGTTTTTATTGTCAGAAATTAGTGAAACATGTCCATCTCAGTTTCCTAGAGTCCAAGGTGATATATTCAGATTGCTTGTGTTGACCAAACTGCAGTTCAGAACCCAGATATAATTACTTTAGTGATATAAAACAGATACACAGCACATCCTCACAGCTAAGAAGAAGGGTGCAGCAAGTGTTTGATAGTTTTATTTGAAATGTAACTAAAATGGTGATCAAAATATTTCAGGTTAATTAAATACTAATCAAATAATTCAGCTCTGTGCTACACCTATTTAAGTTGAGGTAACATTTTTTTCACAGGACTAAGGACAAAGGCATTGTACTGCAATGCTTTTGTAACTTATGGACAAGCAGAAAATGACCATGAAGCACTGATGACACAAAACTGATGTTTTACAAGTTACTGTCACTTATACCGGTCACTTGTAAAACATCAGTTTTACAAGTGAATGTCACTTATGAATTGCAAATACATTTGAGAGTCTCAAAATCATCTTACGTGTTCATTAATGAGTTGTACATATGATGTTTCTCTTTATCAGTTATGCGTTAAAGTTAAAAGGACGAAAAATGATCTCATGTTGCAAATCACATGGGTCCCTAAAAAGAAAATCACACATTCTACTGTATTCTGTATTTTTCTCCTTATTTATTTTAATGACAATATTTGTCTAAACTAGACCTTATGTACAAGGAGATCTCTCTACTTTGTGAGTTCACTGTAATGATAATATTGTAAATAGTACTAATGATGTAGTTTTAGAGGTTTTCACTCTGAATGCATACAGCACCAGTTTAGAACACAATGTACCTGTCTGTTGTTACAGATTTTGGTCCATTTTGATCCAGCGTCATACCTTTTCCCTAAATGGGTTTGATACACATTATTGGAAGAGGAGGCCAACCACAAGTAGCCTTGAGGGCAGCGCAACTGCCTTTTACCATCATAAACATTTTGCCCCACCTCCTCTCAAGTACTTTGCCCGCAGTGCATTAAAGTCAACCCCCATGACACCTGGCAGAAAAAAGCCTCTTGCCCACTGCAACCACCACCATCGGGTCTCTATCTACATGAAAATCTCAATCAGTGGGCAGCCAGGCCCCAGAGCGGGACCTTGCCTAAGCATTAACATCAATTACCTGACCTTGATTTAGTGGAGGCCCTGCCTAGCTCAGAGACTTGCTCCATTACTTATCCCAGAACAGGGAACCATTCCATCCCCCCTCCCTAACTCTCCATCCTATTTGCAATCTTGATGTCTCTATCCAATTCTCTCTTATCAACCGTTGGTGATACAGAACACCACCTTGGGTAAAGGAGGCCCAGCAATGAATAATTGACAAGCTGGAGGCCATTAAGAGCATCAGCCTGAAGGGAAGTGGTCATGTGACAGGCAGAATGGTTTTTTGTCACATCTCATTTAAAGCTGAGAAGTGGGCATGCCTCACTTGTTCATCTGTGTGAGTGCAAATGATTTAAGATTACCATCAATCTTAAATCAAACCGACAGGATATTTAAACCTAACGTCCACCTCATTTAATTGTTCTGCTGAGTGTCTGTATCTGGCCTTTGGCCTTAGACTTGCTCCACATGTGCTCCTTTTTGGAGGAGTGTTACTAAAGTTACATACTATTATAGCTGAGTAATTTATTTTAAATTGTGACAATAAAGTGTGGAATTTTAAAAAAGTAATACTGACTGATCAAGTGATAAGTTGTGTAATTAATGAAATTAAATGAACCAAACCTGATGTGAAATTCATGACTTTATGTTGGTTAGTGTTGCTGTCCGCATGTCTGTTCTTTTTTGAGGACAAAAACACCACTGTATCATTTGATTGCTTGAAAAGATGGTGAACGAAAATGCTGAACAATTAATCAAATTAAATCAAAATTGCAATTTGAAGCGATGCAATTAGCAAACTGCACTACTTACAACTACATACATAATATCCACACATTGTATATTTTGCAACATGGGTGACCCAGAGTTTAAACAGTGTGTCAGTGGTTTCACAAATTCATACCATCCTCATTGTGTGTCACTTCTTTGATGATGTCTCATGTGCTCTGTCACATTTTAAATGTGTTACACAGTGAATATTGAACTCTAGCATAGCTTATAAAAATTACATCATTAGTCAAATCACAGTATATGTGTGTTTATATTTAGCCCTGGTGAGTGAATTAGTAAGTTACACTATTTAGTCATAAACTCTCAAAACAGACAGAATTGTTGGGTTATCAACTTTCCATTGGTCCTTAAACATCTGTGATGTGTCATTCCATTGGAAAGCTTGACCAAAACTAAGCTCAATATCATGACATTTAATCAAAATTGCTTTATTCACTATGTCATTTAAAAACTCAGTGTTTGCAATATACACACTCTTCATTCAAAAGCAAAAGATTCTGCGCTCCTCCACTTGACTGTGAAACTGGTAAAACTTGGTAAAATTGTGTACTTTTGACTTCTGTTTTTTTTAATTTAAAAAATATTTTTTTGATTTAGAAAATAATTTTTTAAAACTTTTTTTAATGATACGTGACCTTATAAATGTGTCATCCTGCACATTAGACACTTCTTGTAGACATGGTTGTGTTGTTTCCTTTGAGATGAAAAGGACTTTATACTGCAGTAAAAATGAACTCACAGGGCATTAAAATGTAAAAAAAAATGTGAGAACAAAAAAACATCCAGAAACTGCTTTGGCTCAGTGTTAAACTGTCACTCTATCCAGTCAGTATGTTAAACGATATATTTTATATGAGCAACGATACACTAGACCACCAGTTGAACCAACTAGCTTTTCAGGAAATGACATTGACTTTCCAGAAAATTAAAATGGCTTTATATAATGCTGAGTATTTTTCATGTAAGAGTTCATTTTGAGCAAGTCTTTGTTGTATAGAATATTTGAAATTTTACCCCGAATACTGGAACAGTCAGTTTTTCTTTCAGTGTTATGGCTGATCTAAATGTTTTTTCTACACAAGAATGATGTCAATCTCGTCAGAACACAATCTCCTCCAAAATCCCATATCTTCAGGTTATTGGCGACCTTTAGCTGTGTAGCATCCACCCAAGTCTATCCAGCTAGAGCGAGTAGGCCATGCCCAGTCAAACATTTATATAACACCTGATTAAAATCTTTACTAACCCCATATGCAGTATTTACATAGCATAGTCCAAGTCAGGTGCCATCTGGTCTGTGGATGTGAAATACATGTTTGTTTGTTTTTAAACTTATTTGCTGTTTTGTCTGGAATTCAGTACAACCTGACTTGTCAATAATTGGCCTTCATATGTTTAGTTAGAAACTGGGAAAGAAATGAATGCGCTTGATAGCCTGAAATTAGTTGTACTTTACAGTTAGCAGTGGACTAGTTATAGCAAATTATCTTTAGGTATCTAAGAATCAACAATCCTTTGGGACTTTCAGTTGGTGCTGCAAATATAGGTTTTTGGTACTGATAAATCTGCTTACTGTTTAATTTTCTCAATCAGAAATATCCATGATATATGGACATTTTTTTTATATAGTGGCATTACTGTGAAAATTGTGTTGCCATATATAGAAAACATGTTCATCTATGGCATGCAGTCATTCATTTCACAGGGTATTTGTATTCTAATGGAGGGAGATACATTTAGATACAACACTGTAAATCTGGTTTCACTTTGATGAAATTCCTTCTTGTCTGTGTTGATGCTGCTGTTGAGAGTGGGACTCCTGTTAACCACCTTTGACTGTATTACCATAGATCAGTGGTTCCCAACAGTTTATAGCTTATAACCCATTAAGTTGAAGCCCTAGCTACTTCAAACCTCTGTCATTAATTTCACCTTTAGTCTGTTAAAGGAATATAATTAGACGTTATCCATTTAATTATCTTTTGTGGGGACTACTGAAGGGCTTCTGACTCTCAGGAAACTGCCATGGATAATGCAACTCCCAGAGTGTTTTCAGGACACTCAAATGTTTATGTCTGATTTAGATTTTATTTGTGAGAAAATCTGTGTTCCAAGCTGGTGTGATATGGCAGTGTGTTGACATGACTGCTGACAAGGAAATGACTCATTTCTGAACCATGACATATGACATATATGCAGTGTTCTATATGTAGCATATGTCGTTGAGACTTTCAGTTCTTTTTTCACAAAGATTGACTGCTTCTAACCTGACAATGAAGCTTAGCTATGTTCACCATGCTTTATCTTTATCAGTTTATGCTCCACATTAACACTTAGCAGCCTCTTGGGTCTTGATGGAGTTACCTAAAGTGATTCCCTACCCATTTGTTGGAGAGTGGCTATTTGGATCATGGCCCGTCTCTCAGAAACCATCTTCACCATCCTCCTGAGATGACAAAACCAGCTCACTCTATTAATCATGCAGGAGACTCTACCGGTACAGTGTAAAGATTCAATTGCAAAGTAAATGGATTAGAGGAAAGTGAATTGCTGTATTGAAGTATGGAGTCAGACAGGAAACATAGGGATGGGGAAGCTGGACTTCAGATGGTAAATAGACGTGTATGGGGGCAAGGGAGCAACCTGAAAGAGCTAGCAACAACCAGGAGGATATAAATAAGTAGCTTTTTGGTTGCAGCGCAACCAAAAGAGACTTTTATTTCAGTGTGAATGAAATGGTCTTCATACAAGCTGCTGGGGAAAATCAAAACGTTGGAGTGGATTTAGAAATTTAGTCATAGTCATTCTCCCTGTGTTATTGTGTGTCTATGTAATAAACTGGACTTTTAATTGTGTGTAAGCCTCACTTTTAATTGCAATGTAAAAAATTTCAAGGAAATTAGTGACTGTATAGTGCTCTCTTGTAACTCTGAATTTCAGCTTTTATTTGTATTTGTACTGTTCTTAGTCTGGCTGAAAAGTAGGAGATGCTGTCGGCAGTTTATTGGTATAAAAACCACAGGAACAGATGCTGGTGGAATTGTATGAGCTATTTCACAATATTTGCCTGGATAATAGATAACTTGTGTAAAATGTGCATTGTTTAGTCATCTTTGCTCACTTTACAGTAATTTTACCAATTAGAAGTCCAGACCTGCACCAGGATAAATTGAAGCCATTCTTACCCTGTTAAAATGTGTTTCAGTTTTGAACAAGGAGGACACTTTTCC
The DNA here is from genome assembly GCF_022539595.1 of Amphiprion ocellaris. NCBI lineage: Eukaryota > Metazoa > Chordata > Actinopteri > Pomacentridae > Amphiprion > Amphiprion ocellaris. Next base: position 23,477,875 of record NC_072772.1, on the reverse strand, counting down.
ACTTTTACTGGATTCACATTGTTGTATGCCCTTTCTCTGTGCTTAAATACATCCCTGTCCAGGATATTACAGAGTTCTATACAGACTATGGCTTCATTTTAAAATGTGTAGAAACAGTGGACCTTTGAAAGAGACAATTGCCTTTGTTACATTATGTCCAGTCTGTTGAATCTGAACATGCTTCAGATGGACTCCAATTCAAATACCAAGTCACTGTGGATTATAGTAAAACAACTAAAAACTAATCTGCCACAATTTTAATAATAATTTTTACCTAATATTCACTGTCAGCTTCTGAAATGTGAATATGTTCAATTTTTCTCACTCTTTGATAATAGTATAAGCAAAACAGATAATTAGGATTCAAGGTGATTTTCATTATTTTTCAGACATTTTACAAACTTTACAATAAGTCAAGAAGCTATTGTCAGATTAATCAATAATGACAGTGAGTGTTTGTTGCAGCCCTTTTGTGGACATTCTTCTTTTTGTTTCTAAGACCTTATTCATGTATTTTAATGTCTTAGGATTAATCCAGGAGTTTCTGAAGTAAATCTCTTATACTTCACAGATTTAGTATGGGACCTAATTTTTTACTTGGACAGATGCTGTTATTGATTTGTCTCATTCAGTGTTTATATTGCTATATGTAGAGTCTTATAAAAATGTCACAGGCACTGCTGCGGTTTACCACACCTACATGTTTTACATACAGCTGAAGTTTTCTATGGCTGTGATGTGTTGAGCAACTTCTCTTTCGTCTCCCCACAAACGGCTGTGAAACAGAAGTACAAGAAGTCTACATTCAGCTTTGTCAGGCTTGATGTACAATCTGACATTTATGAAGTCTGTTACTTGGAGCTACTCTAATATAAATGTGTTTTAACTGATGTCTGTTAGACTGATTCAACTTCACTGCTAAGATTTACAGTGCTAATGGTATAGTACTGTCCACTAATGATAGGAATCTATCAGGATGCCTCTTGGTGTGTCAGGTTGATCATTTTAAAGAGAGTGGTCATGTACATCTTCATAGATCTGACATCTTCATCTCACTGCTTATCAGCAGTAAAAACAAAAGCTGCAGTCCAGCAGCTCCAATCTCCTCACTGGTTGAATATTTAATTTCAGACAATGAATAATTTACCTGGTTACGGCATAATGGATGCGGCAAAAGGACTAGTGCAGCAATATAAATTTTCTCTATGAACAACAGAGGCTCAAACTTTTAAGAAGTCGAAATTTCTCCAAAATCTTGTAATATCTGATAATATTATGTGTGTATGTTGTGTAGAAAAGCTTTGGTACTGTGAAACATTCGATTTGTGCAGATTATCTGCATCAAGTCACATTGATTCTGTTGTTTTGTCTAGAGACCTCATGACCTTGTACAGTTCTTAACAGTATGCCCCTTTTGGCATATTTAGTGAGACTGAACTGAGCTACTGAGATCAAAGAAATAAAATTTAATTTGTGTGTTGACTTTACTGTTTAAGAGACAAGCACATAATTGCTGGTAAGTTATACTAAATGCGATGCATTTTGACCAGGGAATGAACTAAGTAAGAAGTCATTTATTCTTGTTTACCAGGGACCTGCTGAGAGAAGGAGACTGGGTAGCCATCTTTAATAGTGTTTCATGATCCAATTAAAGCCAATTAGATGAATTCAGTCAACAGAACAGAGAAAGAGAAATGGACTGGTCTGTTGTAAAGTGGACCATCTGGGGACATGCTGAATTAAGAATGCTAATGCTGTGTCTACACTGATTACAAGGGCAAATAATAGTCAGGTGTGGTCGCCCAACAGTGGTGGATGTGTGTTACCTGTTTCACTCAGCTGTAAGGACAAGGTTCAAATTGATCTGTGTGTGTTTTCCATAATGCCAATCCCAAGAAGTGCGAAAACATGCATCAGGTCTGTAACATTTGATATACCACTACGTGGCTGCTGCAACACGACATTTCAGCTGAAAGTTAATTTTATTTGACTGCCGGCATATAGGATATGACTACTTTGTATCAAACAGGACTACCACTTCATAGTTTTGATTACACTGTCGGCACTTGTTTCACCAGTATCAGCTGTTGGCGGCTTAATAACATTATCTCTTGCAAGATTGACTATTCCAAAAACATGGTGAGGTTAACTGGTCACTCTCAATTGTAGGTGTGAATGAGAGTGTGATTGTTTGTCTCTATATGTAGTCCTGTGATAGACTGGTGACCTGTCCAGGGTGTCCCCTGCCTTCACCCTAAGTCAGCTGGGATAGACTCCAGCCCCCCGCGACTCTAATGAGGATTAAGTGGTGTATAAGGGATGAATGGATGACTGGATGGATTTGTAGTCTGTATATGTCAACTTACCCATATTATACAAAAACCTGAAATTTCACAATTGGGGCTGCAACTAACAGTTGTTTTCATCATCGATAAATGTGTCATTTACTTTCTCTGTTAACTGATTAGTTCCTTCGCAATGTAATTCCAGAAAATGGTGAATTTCTCAAGTGGTGTTTCCCAAGACCCAAAATTACTTCCTTAAATGTCTCAAAAAAACTGAAGACGGCAATCCCAAAACAAAATCACACCATCTTGTTTTGCTGCAAGACTACGCTGTATGTGCCTTGTAGGTGCAGCCAGTAAAACATACATTCCACAGCACATCGCTCCATAAACCGTCCACATACCCTACATGTTCAGTGTAGCTACAGCATTAAATCTTTGCTATATACAATAATCAGTAAACATTGCAGATATTTAGTGCTAAATTGGCCAGCTTAAGCTTAAAAACCATGATCTTTATCACTGCAACTGTATACGAAAAAAATTTGTCACTGATGATGTGAATTTATACTTCAGATCACATCTGAATAATTTTTCTGTCCTGTTAGGGTGGAGAGGTCTACAGACCAGGTCATCAAGCCAGTCAATGTGGAGGCCTTGTCAAAGTGGGTGGGAAAGATCCCAGCTGACGTGGTGAGAGACATGGCTGTCATCGCTCCCATGCTGTCCAGGCTGGGCTACGACCCTCACGCCAACCCCCCAAACTATGGTCGGCCTGACCCCAAAGTACTGGACAACACCAGAAGGGTGAGTACTAAGCAGCCATATTCTTCATTTTATTCTGTTGATTTTTAAACCACTACAACCTTAAATAATTCATTAGAATGGAAGATAAATTTTTGTAGATTACTTCTTTTAATGAAAAGTGTTTTTTTGTGGATGGAATTGGATGAGGACATAGATGCTTCTCTTGTACGGTAAATATGAAGCTATAACCAGCCAAGTTTAGCTTAGTCCAAAAACAAGTGCCCCAGTAAATTCACTGACCAAGAAAATAGTCCAATGCAGATATTTTTCGGACTAAACATACATGAAATAACATGTCAGTTGGTGAGCTTTAATGACAATAGGCAGATGTTTTTCCTTTGGCACAGAGGCAAGGTGAACTGGCTGTTGCAGACATGACAGTGGCGTTGATCTTCTAATGTAACTCTCTTATAATTAAACTATCTCCCAAGATATCAGATTGACTATTCCTCTAAACCACTCATACAGCTCTGTTTTTGAATAAATTCAATATAATTTTGTAGCAATTTTCTTTTTGCAAAATACACTGTATACAAGAAAAGTTTACAAAGTGTATTTTTATGTCAGTACTGTGCTATCTACACATAATTCCCATGCAAAGCAGAGATATGTGGAAACAAGTAACTCTCTGGAAAATATGATCAACACATTCAGCATTACCTCAGTAATAATAATTGACTGGTGGATTAAAAAGAAAGGCATTTCCAGGCACAGGCGAGCTATAATCACAGGTTGTACTATTCCTCTGAGTATCATTATCAGTTCTATGAGTAGTGGAACAGTGCAACTTGCAAGTTATTTTGTCTTCTTCCCTATCACAAAGGAGGCACTACACTACATCTGACAGTCTGGTTATTGTACTTGACACTGTGTACACTATTCTGGGAATACAGTTGTGTAATGTCTTCAGTGACTAAATGTGCTTTGTGGAATCTATAAAAAGAACCCTGATTATGTCAAAGTGATGTCTTCAGGGTTACATTAGCTTGAGACTGTGATGTGCATGTTTACTGAAAAAAGACTTACAGTCTGGGCATAAGGTGGAGGAAAGCCACTGTAACCTGTTCTGTGACAGGGACTGTGCAATGAAGCAGTACTGTAGATGTAGTTGGATTATGAGTGGAGGATGCATTTTTTTTTGTAGAGGTTGACTCAAGGCCCTTTCACACAGGCAGGGTGTGCTCTGTGCTGGCCTGAGGGTTCAGCACAATACTCGGGCAGAGTTGTGGAGCACAGACTCAGATAGGTGGAGTTTTTAAAACTTTCAGCATTACCATGCCACTTCATCCTTTCAAGCAAGAAGCTACCTAACTCCTCAACAAAGGAGATGCCTCATTGCTATTGCAAAGTTCAACATGACTGAACTCTAGGCCCAGCAGCAGCACATCATTATTGCATGGGGCAAACCATTAAAATGACTTGAGTTTCAGAGTGCAGGGTTGCCATGCTGTGAAAGCTCCTGAGTAGCTGAAATTTAAAGTCAAGGTATCTCATCCTCAGATACATGTGTTCACTTTTGCCTCTGTTTCTTGTAACTTCTCAAATATCAGGAAGTGAAATATTAAATAATTGAAGTTTTGTGTGTATTGTATCTTAAAAAACCTTGAACACAGAATGTCCTAATTGAATTGAACAGAAAATGTACATTTCTGAATTTTGTCCTTGATGCAGCGAGGGTTGAATATTCACTTCTTTTACTACTGCTATGAGAATGGTTGCTATTGAACTATGACAACTACTGCTCCTTCTACTGTTGTTCTGTGGTTACCACTTTCTATTACTTGACATTTATTAAGCAGATAATTTGTTCTAATCAATTTAAGTTTTTTTTTATACACTTGCATTTGGTACCCAGTGTTTTCAGAATTAAAATAGTTTTACCTATAGGTTAGTTTTGCTATTAAATGATGAATGCCTGAACCGCTCTTTACATTACATAAAATTTGTGCTGGTACATGAGCATTATCGTCTTTGCTGTTCCAGTGATGGCCTTGCCAGACGTCTAACCGTCTTCATATTTGGGCTATTTTTGGAGCAGAATATCTTTTATTAAATGCTTTTCCTCAAGCTGAGCTATCAGGTGACAGACTCTGTAGCTGTGCTCTTTGGGTTGCATACTGTACGTCTGGCTGGAGGATGTAATTCTGGTTTATTTTTATCTCTCAAGGACTGTGGAGGCTGAGCTTTCAAGGTCTCCCTGGTGCTTAAATGCAGTTTCTCAATGTGTTGAATTGGGCAATAGAAGAGAAATCAAAGAGTCATGATAGAACTAATTTGATAAGTAACTGCAAATTACCAGACAATCAGGAAGATGATGACTTAACACTGCAGACTGCCTGTTGAAACATTAACAGAATTTAGGAAAAGAGAAGCTGTAGGTGCCATTAGTGTGAAATTCTGTCCTGTGATGAATTGATGGCTCAGATGACAACAGGGTCGAAAAACAGTGAAATGTTCCTTCTAAGTGTTGCTTACAGTTGGATTAGTAGTTTAGTGATGATGCAGACAGAAGAATGTCAGACACCATCTCAGACCTGATCCACAAACATTAGTTTCTGACCTCAGTAACATTGTTGTGACTGAAATCTAGTGGAAAGTTGGAGACCGGAAGAGTGAAGATTGTTATAGCAGCACATTGATTATAGAAGAAATTATGTGTAGTTTTTTAGATCACATCCCTTTGGCCATATAGTATAGAAAGCTTAATTCTCCTAATTTTGAAACCTGAATATTAAACATAATGTCAAAGCATGGCTTATGAAGACTAAATGGGCAGTTGGTAACCTTACTTTTCATTTTTACAGTCTATTAATTCATATGTGATGCCATACACAGACTGCGACAGAGAAAGCAGCCCCATTGAGTAGGTCTGTGTTCTTATTAAAGCTGGTATTAGTCTGTCTCAGTGTCATGGCATACGTTACTGTAACTACAGTCAGTGCTCATGTGTTTTTGTGTCACAAGCAGGAGGTCCTCTCTCAGTATGGCCTGTGATTTATTTTGCCACGGCAATGTTTCAGCAAAGCATCAACACCATTTCCAGCTGCTTCCCATTCCAGCAAGGAAGTGTCTCCCTGCACACATAAAGCAGTGACTTATGCATCAGCAGAAAGACAAAACACCCAAGGGCGAGAATCTGCACATTCAGTCAAACCTAAATAGCCAAGGCAGTGTTAACTGTGAGGAGAGCAGAAAACGGACATCTGCTACCCCAGAATGCTGTTGTGTGTTTTTACTTCTGGTGCACATAAAATTTGACTATGATCTGGATAATATAAGTTTGACTGTTAAGTTTTCTCAGAGTGGTGCTTTGATGCTTTATGTTGCCCAGTGGAAAGAGTGTGTCTTAATTTTCTCATTGTGCAAAAGTTGAGAGCCATTTTGAAAGTGCTTGTTGGGTTTGTCTCTGGTTTGCTTTTTCATTTGTTTGAGGGGAACCCAAAGGGGGAACGCAAAGAAAGAATAAAGCTGGTGCAATCCGTCATGTTGTCAAGTGTTATGACTTGAATGGAAAACATTTGCAGTCGTTTGCAACTTGTGAAAGGGGAGAGAAGTACTTTTTCATTCCGTGTTCATCGGAAAAATGTGTCTGACCACAAACAGAGATGGAAACTACAGACATGGAAGCAGAGTGGCAAACACCTCTTACTATGCTATCATACATTATACCCTCAAAGTGGAAGTAACCTGGTGTTGTATGACAATGTATTAGTGACGATATAATTTCCACTAAACCGTCATATTCAATCTGTTAATCAGCATCAACTGAAACAACTTGTTCTGAGTTAACAGTGGTATTGTTTACCTCAGAACCCATAATCATTGGCTTTTCTGTGCATTAGAGCAGAGGGAGGTCATGGACATGAGCCTAGCTAAGTACAAATACAATAAACACGAGAGAACTGCTTGTCAGACTCTGTCCAAAAACACGAAACCCTATCATGTATCTTCTTGCATCTCATTTCTTTTGTAGCTTGTCATAATGTATCTGCTTGTTGTTAGGATATAACACAATACCTTTATGTACAGTGCTGGATAGTGATGAGTCGATTTGTCCTGAGATCCACACAATTACTGTCAGAGCTCTATTTATGTTTCTGTACTTGCACTGTACTGCATTGTACTTGCAACAGAAATGTGACAAGTTCCACATGAACCATTTTTGCAGTGGTATGAGTTATCAAAGTTGGTCTTTAAAGCTGAGCAGATGCTGTGTAGTTTTTAGTGATCTTATACAATGTGTTAACTCTCATATGTTTTCGGCTGCCTTCCTGCTGCAGGAATTCTCTGCTCACTCTGCTAAATATGAGGTCCCCAGGTGGTCCTGTGCAGTGACAACTTAAATAAAATTTATTCAAACAGAACAGCAATGTCCTCAGTGTTGACCAAAATAGAAAGGCAGTGGTATATTATCTATAGGTGAAGCAGACTGAAGTGTTGATATGCAGGTGATTAAGGATGTCCATGTCTGTGTTAGAGGAAATTTATCTCCTGAACACATAGCCGGTGTCACAGTGACTTTAGAACAGAAACATATGAATACACAACCCTGACAAACAGAACGTGTCAGTATGCATATTTGTCTTGTGTGTACATGAAGGCTGTGGATCTATAGAGAGTTTAATGCATCTGGCCCTAGGACTGCATTCATTGCAAACAGCTGTCGCTCATCAATCCACCGTTGCTCCATTGTGCTTGTCATCTGCCCCTAAAATCACAATGCCTCATTGTACGAAGAGTACAAACAAGCACATTTCCTGAAATGTTGGGCCACTCCTTTCAACCAGAGAGCTCACAATGTTTGTTATCAGTTTTCTATCAAGGCAGACGCATGTCAGTATGCTGGTCAGATATCAAAACTTCATGCTGTTTCCTCTACATTATCACCATGTTGTGTGTTTTAATGCTTTTCAAATGTGCTTGTAGTTCTGTTTACATATTTTGGATGCCGTAAGTGTTCATGTCTACATGTGCTGGTTCCTCCTCTGACTCTGCTCTCTGAAATAGGTAACACTCTCCTGACAATAGACCTGCGTGCCATGTTGGCAGCATGAGGCACCCTTTGTCAGATTTATGGCATATACATCTGCAGATGGTTAGTGTGATTCCCGTGTATCAACCCCAGCTGCAGGGCTTATATTATTGTTTGTTTGCCTCCTCCCCCCTCCCTGCTATGCGGGAGTTCTTGGATAAATAAGGGAATCTCCTACCAGCCAACAGTGAACATAAAGTTTGTCACAGGACCCTACAGTCAGTTTGCTTCTAAATGTTAATGTGCTTAAACAACATGCTGAGTATTAACCAGAGTGCATCTATAGCAGTGTTTTCTTATCCTTTTTTTTTAAGCAAATTTGAAGCAAACTTTTGAAATGTCACAAAAAATGTATATTAAAAAAGGAAGGAAAATGTGGATTATTCTTGTTTCCATTAACTGCCTTGGAGCAACTAAACTAGGTGTCATTAGTCAGTGGCAGTATAGGCGAAGTTACATGTCTGTAACAAAGAAAGTAGAAGAAGCCAGAAACAAAAACAGTCATTTTCCAATCATTAGAAAAGCGCAAATGAGAAGAAAAGACTAATTTTGGCCATCTCTGAGAGAAAAACGAGAGAAGTCTTCATTAATTGTTTTTAACAGGAAAAGTTGTAATTATTCTTTCATGCCAGCTCATATTGGCAAAGGAGCGAAGACAGTGAAAGAGGGTGGTACAGAGCATCAGTCATGAGTTAAATGTTTATGACATCAAAGAAAGAAAGGTGTGTCCATCTTATGTGAGGCACACTAACTTTTTATGAAAAAATAGAAAAAAAAACATCTTAAGCAAGTATTAAAACCTTTTTACTAGAGATCGACCGATATGGGTTTTTCAGGACCGATACCGATTATTAGTAGTTTGAGGCAGCCGATAACCGATATTTGGAGCCGATATTCATTTGCAGTAAAAGTGTAAAAATTGACGTAAAAAAATTTGAATAATGCAAACACTGAACTTTGTTTAAATGCCTAAAGCATGTTTATTTAATCAAACAAATAGAAAATAATAGCTCCAGAAGTGCATGGATTTCCTAGACTCAGAAGCATCTCTTATAAAGTTGAATAAAAGCTTAAATAAATACCTCCCTGAAATTTTTCCACAGTAAATAAAGTAAAATTTAAATATAACTATAATGACTTATCTTTGTTTTAACCCTTAGGAATCTGGGGGGACAATTTGACTGAGGTCCATTTTTGACTAATTCTGATTTTACCTTTATATTTCACCTTAAAAACTGTTGATCTTGCTTTGCTTGGTGTCTTTTTTTCAGCACAACCTCACCTGTGTGATTTTACAATTATTTATACATTTTTGATACAATGTATGAACACACTTGACCTAAAATTGCAGAAAAAATACAAAGTCTGAGTAGGAAAAAGTTTGATTTTTTTTTTTTTTTACTGTGGGCACCATAAACATATGTAAAGAATCCTTTTCAGAACTTAGATTGCAAATATAAATTGTTTATGTCATAAAATAATGTGCAAATTTAGCAGTCAACACAGTTATATACCACTATTCGCACTAAAATGCGGGAAATTTTTAGGCACTTTTGCACAACTATACAAAATCATCAGGAGTCACAATAAAATTTTACATAAATGAATTTGTGCCACTCCAAAAAACTTTTTCTGTCCACCACAGTCTCTACAATGGCAAAAACAATAGAAACGGGCTTTAGGACCATGGGGAGAATCTGGGATCTGGGATGTTTATTACAATTTCGGAAGAGTTTTCTGCGTTTACCTTCGACACGTGTTTTCTCTCTGGAGCTTCTCACACGAGAAAGCTTTCCTCTATGCAGTGTGTGTGTGTGAGGACAGCTTCTGCTTCAGAGGCTCTGCCTCTTAACCAATCAGAGGGCGCGGGGTGGATAGTGCTGGAGACAGAAGGCAGGAGAGAGAGAGGCGCGGCTGCACCTGAGCCAAAATAACCCAGTTTTAAATTGATTTCTTCATATCAGCCCGTCGGATTAAAAAAAGGCCGATGCCGATATACGTCAAATTCCCAAATATCGGCGCCGGTAATCGGCCCGACCGATAATCGGTCAATCACTCCTTTTTACATTATTGCTGCTGCAAAAGATGGTCTGACAGAAGTTATTTGACCCCTTTAGTATAACAGTAAGACAATGAGAGACAAATCATGAAGTCAGTGAACTGACTGTCTTTACACTGCAGTATTTCTATAGTCACCATAATAAGACACTAGCAACAAAACCAGGGGGCAATTTACTGCTGACAAGTTCAACTTTTTAATTGGATTGGTTTCAACTAAGAGTGTAGAAACACATTTAGAACACTATTAGAAACTTATGATTGTGTGCACCAACTTGAGTTTTACTTGAAAAATTTCCATTTATTACCCAGTTTTATTTACAACTTTTCCTGTCCATGGGCATGGCATATGTAAGGTAGTTACGGTGTTGATCAAGGAGAGACAAGTAGACATGTGGCTCTTTTCTCCTGTTTGCGTTGCAAGGTGAGTTTCCAGGGAAATGGTACATAACTCATTGTAAAAAGAGATGGCAGATTTTTTTTTTTAAAAAAGCTCCAGTTTGAACCATTCTCTTATTGATTTATTCTACTCCGTCAATGAAACCTGTCTCTTTCTCTATTTTCTTACTGTTTTTAGTATGTGGTCATTCTAGTTTAGTCGTCCCTCTCAGTTTTATTCGTTGTTTTGTGATTCAAGTTCAGTTTGTACAGAATTAATTGAAGGCTGCTCTCCATTACTATGGTAGCGACCCCCTCCCAAATTCTGTGTTGCATTGCATAAGACATCTGGCAACCAGCCCTCAACTAAACCACACTATGATGAAGCCACATGTGGAAATGCTCTCTCTGCTGTCTTGAATTTTCACTGAGCCCCATCCAAATATTTACCCTCAGTCTCATCTCCTCCTCAGTGCTGATTTTACCACAGAATATGCAGCCTGGAACTAGTTGCTCAGCAGAGAAAAGAATGTTTGCATTGTTGAGACAGAGAAACAGATGATTAAGGAAGTTTGACCTGTTGAGAGAAGCCTTATCTCAGTGGTGCTTTGTTATTTTTACTGTGAGTGAAGACCCATCTGGATTAAAAGTAATCCTCCTAAGTAGTGTCAGCCCTGTGGTCAAAGCAGTTAACAAAGTCAATGCATATCTCCCCAAAACCTCTGTTTATATTGATTAACCCTCAAAGCTTCCAGGAATGTGTTCATAGACATGCAGAGGTGGATCCTGTCAGAAAAAGGGTTTTGTTAGTTTTAGTTTTTCCAACAACCCTCATTTGAGGCTATGAAAGTTTGTCAGTTTACTTTTATTCAATTTTTTTGATATAGAGCCAACTCACAATATATGTCATCTCAGGGCATTTCACATTTTGTAAGATGGAGACCTTACAAAATTATACAGAGAAACCCAATGGATCCAAATGATTCCCCTTGAGTAGCACTTGGCAACAGTTGGAAGAAAAGGCTTCAGTTAAACAGGAAGAAACCTCCAGCAGAGCCAGGCTCAGGGTGAATGGCCATCCACGTTGACCAGGTGGGGTGAGGGTAAAGGGGAGCAAGAGCTGAATCGAAAACTGACCAAAATGCATAAGAGAGCAACAAACACGGGGGAGGCTGAGGAGGCCAGTAAATGCAGCTGTGCTGCCAGAGATACCTATGAAGATTAAACAAAAACTGCAGCAGAGAGAAGACAGAAAGTTACTGATGTGTTATGGAGGCATATAAATGTATGGAGAGAGAAGGAGAGGATAGTTGAGGAGAGGTACTCAGTGCATTGTGGGATGTCCCCCAGCAGTCTAGGATTATAGTAGCATAACTCGGGGATTGTTCAGTTTCATCTGAGGCAGTCTTAACTGTACACTTTACCTATAAACTGCCCAAAGCAACATGACGCCTTTGCATATTGCATACAATGTTTTTCGTGCTGTACATATTTTGTTTCTTCCTCATTTTTTGTCATATGCCAACATTTACTACACATTTAGTTACTACACGTTTAGTTTAGTACACATTTAGCTACTGATGATGAAGACAGTATTGGGATTTCAATTGCAGTAACATTCTGTAATACCCTGCTCAAGATACAAAACATCAACATCTTCACCAAAAAGAGGGGATCATAAGCAGAAATAAGGCAGCAGCTAATTACTGTTGATATTGATTGATCTCCTGTTTTGTTTTTCAAGTAATCCATGACATGAGTCAGCAATCAAGATGACATTCTCAAATGTCTTGTTTTGTTTGACCAACAGTTCAAAATCCAACGACATTCAGTTGTATGACAAAGAAAAGTCCTCATATTTGAGAAACTAGGAAAATATAGTTTTGCTTATAAATTAGATAAATGTTTAATTGCTAAATTAGTTGTAGATTGGAGTGGCCAAGGGGTTAGGGTGCATACCACATGAGTGAAAATGTCCTTGGCAGCTGAGTGTTTGGCTCAGCTCCTAGCCAGCCAGACCTTTTCTGCAAGCCGTTCTCCTGAAAAGAAAGCAGTGACTTTCAAACAACTTCAGGTGATATAGTCTTTGGCTGGATTTGGATGTCACTTATCTGTCTCTCGTAGGTCAGATCAGTGAGGTCCAGTCTCAAAAATATGGTTACAGGTATGAGACTCATATCATGGAATTAGAGCTAATTAAACAATAAAAAAAAATTAATAAATTGCATCCACCCTCACCTGAACCTAAGAATACTTGTGTACCTTGCATGGGTGTCTGCACAAATGACTGTTAAAAAACCGTTTGGACTTCTGCTCGTTGGGCAGTTTTTATCTTGACTACTGGGCAGCAGAGGTTCTTCCAGCTCGCTGTAAATGAGGCTCATCAGGCCTGGCTCTCAAAGCCACAATCAATAACTTTTAAGTGGCTTTGCAGTGGTTCTGATCCCTGGTGAGAAATGGATATTGGATCAATAAGTTCTCAGTTTCTCCACAGTAACAATAATAACATGAGTTAGTGCAGAGATGAGAAACGAATGTCTGAAGAGTTGTTCATCCAGTGTGTTGTGCTTTGCATATGTGGCTGGGCTTTTTCTATCATACTGGTGTGAGTGCAGTAAATGATGTACAGGCTAATCACATCATATTGATCCAGGGTGATGGTCAGTGCTCAGCTATCATGGTGCTCTTTGGATCTGACACCTCAACAGTCATATTCATGACACCATTGGCAAGACCATTGTGATAGAAGAAAGAAAGAAAATGAATCACTTATTGACTGTCGCATCTTACTGTTTTAGGTCAGATCAAGACTTGAGCTGTGTTTCTGTGTCACATTTGCTGAGTGTAATAGTGGAGAAACCATTTGGACCGTTTTAAAGCAGGCAAGCATTTGTCTTTCAAATGTTATTCCTTTTCCTAAACAGATGATCCATCAGTCTTGCCGACTTTAAAAAGCAGTCAGGTTTGCAGATGTTAAGGTGTAAATCAGGCTTTGAGCTACTCTCAAACTCAGCTTCGTCTTGTCACTTTGTGTTGGTACCTTGTGAATGCCTTCTCATCTGTACAGCTATTTTGTCTGAACTACAAATGAATGCAAAATACACATAGGCTGTACAGAGACATACAGTAAGTAGTGCAGTGGGATGCAAAGTGGGTATTTATTTTGCCTTTAAGTTCGGCCATTTGAATCAGGTATAAACACTTTTGCCTTTAGATGTAGTCGGACGACACAATTTGAGAATAGTTGAATCATAACCATTAAAAGAGCATGCTGTGTACTGTGCACTGCTGGCTGCCTTCACCTCACCAAGACGTCTTGCTTCATTAGTCCAATTATGAACGCTGGACCAGTGTTCAGTAGTCCCAGTACCAAAACAGAGCTTTTTTAGCTTGCTGTTAAAAGCATTTAGGTGGTTCCAAAAGGTTTGATGTTGTCAGACATGTTGAAATCAGGAGCTGTCAAATCCACATAAGATAACCAATCTGACCAAGAATGTGATGCCAGCTTTTTGTAGTTTGACAGTCTTTAATATTTGGAGCTAAAGAGACTGGTGCTCGGTGCTCTGTCCAAAGTCATTCTGTGGTTCAATCTCCAGCTCTAGGTCTGATTTCAGGTCAGTCTCTGGCGTGTTGGCTGTGTGTATGCACTAAGTGTATTTACTCCTCCTGGCAAAAATCTGCCACAGTGAGCTAAATAAATAAAAGAATAAATAAATATATAAATAAATAAAAGGTAAATATTTGTCTTTGCTTTTCCCTTTTCTCTTTTTTCCTTTTATTTTTCCATTTTGTCATGGCCTTTTCCATTTTGTCATTGCCTTTTCCTTTTTGCCTTTGTTTTTACTTTATGGTCTGAGCTGTCAATCAAATGGCTCTGGGTGGGTCTTTCTGTCCAGGTGAGTAGTCAATACCTGATCACAGGATTCCTGCCTGACGCCAGCTCCTAGCACAGCTAAAATGAAGTGCTGTCACCGTGGTGCTTCAGCTGATTCTACCAGCACTGAAAGGACTCTGACAGTTTGGTAAGTTAATGTTTATTTTCTTATTGGTGCCAGTTTTAATGCACTTTATAAACACCTTTAGTGTCAGATATAATGTGTACCATACACTCCAGATGTCGATGGAGTTTATTTCTGTGTGTGTTGACCAGAGAAGAAAGTTAGCATCCAGTAAATATTAGCTTTAATGTGAATCGGCGATGCTAACCAAGCTAGCTGCTCAGTCGTAGCCTGATTAAAGCTAATGTAGCATTAAGCTAACGATGTTTGTGTTGAGTTTCATGTAAACAGCTGAAGTGTGTTGTGTTACTGTAATGTGGTACATTTAGTTAATAAAACTATCAGTGGAGACACTGGTTCACATTAATGTAACGTTTAGAAAACCTAAATGTGATTAAAACAATAACGTTAAGGTGCTGTGTTGTCAGTAGTTCTGAATATCTGCTGAGCCTTTTAAGTTAAACTGGAGAAAATAGTAAATCTACTCTCTAGTCATTAACATTGTTTAATGACTGATTCACATGTTGTAGTACGTATTCCTGCAGTGTAGATTGGAAAAATAAACTCCCAGAATATGATCAAAGTAATGATTAACACTGCAGATATTACATTTAACGTTACTGTTTTAATCACATTTAGGTTTTCTAAGCGTTACATTAATGTGAACCAGCGTCTCCACTGATAGTTTTATTAACTAAATGTACCACATTACACTAACACAACACACTTCAGCTGTTTCCATGAAACTCAACACAAACATCGTCAGCTTAATGATACATTAACTTTAATCAGGCTATGACTGAGCAGCTAGCTCGCTTAGCATCGTTAATTCACATTAACGCTAATATTTACTGGATGCTAACTCTCTTCTCCTGTCAACACACACAGAAATAATTTCCATCGACATCTGGAGTGCACAGCACACATTATATCTTACACTACAGGTGTTAATAAAGTGCATTAAAACTGGCACCAGTAAGAAAATAAACATTAACTGACTGAACTATCAGAGTCCTTTCAGTGTCTACTGGTAGAATCAGCCGAAGCGCCACGGTGACATCATTTCACTTTAGCCGTGCTAGGAACCCTGCCCAGAGCCATTTGATTGACAGCTCAGTCCATCAAGTAAAAGCAAAGGCAAAACGGAAAAGGAAATGACAAAAGGAAAAGGGAATGACAAAATGGAAAAGGCAATGACAAAATGGAAAAATAAAAGGGAAAAAAAGGGTAAAGCAAAGACAAAATTTACCTTTTTATTTATTTATTTATATATTTATTAATTCTTTTATTTATTCCTCTTTATATTTACACATTTATTTCCTTATTTTTTTTAACAGATTTATTTATTTATCTTTATATTTACATATTTATTTCCTTATTTTTTAACAGATTTATATTTTATTGTGGTACTTCTGTGACTCCATACTGAACAGCAGCATTTTGTTTAGATAACAATATCTTTGGAAAGTTTCCTCCCTAAGAGGGTGGAAGTAGACAAGCATACAGCTGAAACATTCTCCCCCGCCGATCATGGCTCCACACTGGCAGCCTTTCAAACACACTGGGCTGTTGCCACATTTAACCCAACTGAGACTGGAACTTAGTCACAGGGAGCTGCAGCCATAATCCTAAGGCTGAACCACTGCAGGGTTTAGTTTGGCACTACTACACCAGACTGACCTGCTGCTTGTACCAGCAGGCACCTTGGCTGACCCAACTGTGCTGGTGCCTCCCTGACTGAGCTCTGCCTGGCTCTGCTGAGGCGTGCTGTGGCAAGTTTTCTGGGTTTCTACTCTCCAACAGTCTCATGTTGAGATTGTTTTCTTTTTTCTCAGTGGTTTGGGGTGAGGTTGGACTATTTTCTGTTGTTGCTGCAGCCAGAAGTGCCTGCTTTTTCTTGTGTTTTTTTTCTTTTTCTGATAAGTGGCTCACCAGTTCTTTAAATCATTTGGCAGCAATGTGATGGGTTCAGTTTCTCAAATGGGAGGATACGTTGCTTTTGTCTTTTATCACAAATATAGCATCTCTTAAGTTTTGGGTTTTTCAAAGATGTCTCCTTGAGTCTGGGGAAACAGAAATTAATATTTTTTACTATCATGACATTTTGCTGATCTATTATTTGAGAAATTGTGAACATATCAATAGATAAATCAGTAATCTAAACAAAGCTGTCCACAGTCATGTCAGCAGCTCTCTGAAACTATACTTAACTCCAATTCATGCTTTCTGCATCTGTAATGGTGCACCTGACATAACTATTATCATGGACCAAAGTCTGCTAAAGGCCCAAAATTTGTGGCTGTGCAGACTGTATGCATTGCAATACTGTAGAGGAGATTCTAGGTCATCCACACCTTTATAGTTCATCACTGAGAGAGATGTAGTTGAAGCTGCTGCTGAGAATTTCCCTGGTGTGGGATCAGTAAAGTTAATCTTATCATATCTTATCTGGACTTTGAAAGCGCTTTAATTATTACTTGATTTCCATTTATGGAACCCAAATACAGTAGGAAGTCCTACTTTCTTCAGAAATCCTGTGTTATGTCAGCCCACTGCTCATCATAATGACACAGTGCTACATTCCAATCTATAACCTGTAACTTGTACCATGTAGAAATACAGTCAGAGCCTTTCAGAAACATCCATGGGAACCCAAATATTTTTCTGTTTTCAATAAGAGGAGTAATACGACCATCCACCCGATCTAACATGCGGTATTTAATCAGGTTTAATATTTACCTTGTTACATCTTTCTTAGACATGTGAGCATGCTGACATTTGCTAGTTAGCTAAACATAAACATAACTAAGACTGACAGAAATATTTTGGGCAAATGGAAATTTTAATCTGATGACTAGTTAATGGTTAAAAGGGTCATGGAAGTCATTGATCATGAAACTCATTCAGGTGTCCAAATAGTCCATGCAGCACTGAAGAATAAACATGCTGATAGCCTTACCAGTTACCAAACCAATTTGGATTCATCCTCTGGGAACCATGAAGATCTGCTCCATGTTTCTTAGCAGTCTGGACAAAAGTTGCAGGCTGATGCAGCAACACTTCTATCTGTGGTGCCTTAAAGCTAATGTGGTTAATTAGTATCTTTCCAGTTCTGTTGTTCAGCTATCTCCTTACATTTTATAGGCTACAGTACAGGCACAGACAAACATGGGAAGAGTTCTGTAGGTTTTACCTTGTAATCACATCACTAATTAAAAGTAAAATGTGTGCAGCTGGACCAGAAGTGCTGACTTGTAGTTGTAATTAGAAAGCATTTCAAAGGGAAAAGTCTAATGGAGGTGCCTTCACTTTGGTTGTAAAGGGCTCATTTGGTTGTTATCTAGCTGCGGGAAGATGACAGGAAAGAGGCAAACCAGTGCCTCTGTCTTTCAGCTGATTAGGGACCGAGCGTAGTACTGGCAGTCAGACGTCCTCTCCATCTGTCTGTGCACTATTTCAACTCACTTTATCTGCCTCAGTTGAAGAGGCTGTAAATCGTCACCATATGAATATTACTCCTTTCACGAGCATTTTAACAGATCCTTCAGAGGTAATGGAGCTTGAGGTCAGAGTCTGCTGGACAGGAGCAGGCTGGCTTCACGTTACAATGATTCTGTCATGCAGACATTGACGTCTGGCCTTTGATCTGTCTTCTCTCTGAAGGACAGATTGATCTGTAGTGTGCAGGGCAGACATTAGTTCTGTGCACTTCAATTATACACCGCTTGGATTTATTATGTGTGTATGTGTGTGACCTGCTGTACAACCAAAAGGTATTCTGCCTCGCTTCCCTTGTGCGTGCTCTGCTTTTTCTGTCTGACGGTTGGACTGGCTCGGAGCAGTCTGGCCTGGAGCCTCTGTATGCTGAGGACGGCTGCAAAATGGCACCCAGGAGGAAAGCAGAAACATGCACTCGACTCCCTGTCTCTGGTGTTGGAAGTAATTTCAGATTACGTTCTGTTTCTGGCTCTGCATCGATTTCAGACTAACATGCAAGCCAGCAGGAAGCCACGCAGGGGGATTAAGGAATGAGTTTTGTGTTTTTGGGGGAAGTTTTAGTCTGTGGGTCCCAGAAGGGAGGCCAGTCTGTAGGAGTCCAGCACAGATTTGGTTGTAAAACTGATTACCTCATTACTCTAGATGTTTTATTATAAGCTCTATGATGAAATGCCATTTTTCACTGAAAAGGATGAAAGTGAAGCATTTATGGTGACGTGGGACAACTTTTGTGATGAAATCAGTAAGTGCATTTAAGTTTCTCAGTAGGAGTTGGTCTGCCACTGTGTGAATGTATAAATCCTCAGTTTGGCTGCGGTTGAATGTATCGGGTGCAGTTGAGGTTAGTGGTGATACTGAGGAAAAGAAGCAGTGAGGAACCACAACTTTAATCACAACAAAGTAAAAAAAAAAAAAACATTTAGTTTTGCATGCTGAGGATGTCTATATTTATCATCGTGAATATCTTCCATGTGCATCTGCTTTGTAAATACCTGTGTAGGCTGGTTTTCCTTTGCCCTGATCTAGATGACATCTCATGACGATGAGTGAAGTGTTGGAACAGAGTTCAAGCATCTCACTTGGCCTATTTACACCTACTGCTGTGTGCAAGAGAGTGCAGGGAAGTTGCATTGAGTAAACATTTTAGGATTTGGGGGGTTGATGTTATAGTGACTGAAACCCTGCATGCAGTGTATACATTATCCTGGACATTACTACACTGCAGTGAAAGAAATATTAATGGAAGCATTAAAACATCAAAGTAATGAGTCAGACTGAAGAAGCTGAGAACAGTTAGCATTTTCTGCCTCGCTGCTTCCCCCTGTTCCTCATACTCTGAGATTCAGCTTCTCAACACGATCACACAGTTTCACTCGTAGCCCAGCTTCACCTCCACATTCTTCTTCTCTGGCTGCCAGAACGGCTTTGTGTTTCCACTCTACATGAATGTGTGCATAGTGTTTAGTTTCTGTGGAAATACAACACTGGCTTGTAATGCAAAGTTTTTTATTCTCCTGGAAAGACCCTTCTAACACAAACACAGACACACGCACACTAGAGGTTCATCCTATAGGACACTGACCCTCCCCTCCCTCCCTTCCTGCCTCTGATTTGACCTTATTTTTTAACCGCTCAGTCAGCCCCCTGCTGGCCTGCTCTCCGTAACCCTCCAGCCTCACCCCTCACCCATCGTTGTATTACTCGGTGTCTCTTTGGCTGCTCGTTCGGCTTGGATATTAGGCATGAATAATCATGCTGTTTTACGTGTGATTCCTCACGTCATTTCCAGTGAAATTTAATTATGTGTCACCGTGGTGACGTAGATACTAAACTAATGCAGATTTTCTGAAGCTCTAAACCTGGCCCTTTGTTTTTCCAGGTCTTTAAAGGTGAATTTCAGCTCCCAGATTTCCTAAAAGAACAGTCACAGGTACAGTAACACTTCTGCCTGTTGTTGAGCTTTTTTTAAAAAAAAAATTTCTTTTTCAAATTCAGCCTTTTTCTAGTGTCTGATTTGAGTTAAACCATGTGTTGCTCAGTGGAAGATCACATTACAGAATTCCATCTGCTCACAGTTACTCATCTCCTCTTGTTTTTCCACTTGAGTTTCTGGCCATCTAATGCAGCCTGTTGTTGATTTCTGGTTTCAGCTTCATGACTGTTTCCCATGTTTTTTTTTTTTTTGGTCTTTAGCGTTTTTATTTTGTTCGTTAGTCTCTTTGTGTTGTCTCTTGGTTTCAAAGCTGATGCTGGTGAAAGATCACTTCTGCCCTCTCCTGGTAGTTAGACAAATCTACGTCTATATTCTACATGTTTTACATGCTTTAAATTGCCTTTTTTCATTGAACATTCTGACTCAGCTGTCTGTCAGCGTTTTCTTGGTGGCTGCAGCTGCTGTCCTGCATTTCCTCAGCAGACGCTTTGTCACAGAGCTGACACTGAAAGCTGATCTGCTGTCTGTTCTTCCACACAGATCCAGAAGTCTGCAGAGAGACCCAACCCCAGTTAGGAGTAGAGGAGCATCAGCCCACAACACAGGTACAGCTGAGAATCTCACTGACTGCTCACTGTCCAAATAAAGCTTTTATATACATATTGTAAGCATGACACGCTTTTGAAATGTCATTTTGGTTTTAATTTTGACCATGAATTTACTTAATAGTTAAAATGAGCTCCACCTCCATTGCAGCAGTAATGCTACTTCCACATTCATGCATCAGTAACATAATATAATAGTGTCGGGGTACATTGTTCTGCATTTTGGTGATACTTCATAACTGCCCGGCCCATTACAACTCTTTAGAAGTCTATTTTAAAATATGTTCTGATGATTTTGTGTTACATCCTTTTGTCTTTCTGAACTGTATTTCTAATGATAAGATGTCTTGTACTCCTTGTTGAGGAAAATGTAATGGTTTTTTTTTTTTTTTTAGTAAATACCAAAAGAGAAATATCAAGCTATTTATCAAAGCTCATTTAGTGTCAGAATGTTGAAAGGCTTTTATTTTGAAATACAAAGTGAGGACACAAAGGCTGAATAAGAACACTGGCTGAATAACAACAGTACCAGAGTTAACAATACTGCATTACAACTAAATCCTACTCTGCATTTTCCCAGTTAGGGAATTCTACTTTAGCTCTGATACAGCTGCTTCTCTGTCTGTAGTCACCACTGCGTTCTTACCACAGCATCTGATTGGCTACACCTTGTGAGTGACAGCCTCTGAACACAAAAGGATAGACTATTGTTCAAAAGTGTGGGGTCATCCAGGCAATTTCATGTTTTCTACTAAAAAAAAAACTCACACTTTCATTCATGTGCTAACATAATTGCACAAGGGTTTTCTCATCATCAATGAGCCTTTCAACACCATTAGCTAACACAATGTAGCATTAGATCACAGGAGTGATGGTTGCTGGAAATGTTCCTCTGTACCTCTATGTAGATATTCCATTAAAAATCAGCTGTTTCCAGCTACAATAGTCATTTACCATATTAACAATGTCTAGACTGGATTTATCATTCATTTAATGTTGTCTTCATTGGAAAAAAAATGCTTTTCTTTCAAAAATAAGGATATTTCTAAGTGACCTCAAACTTTTGAACAGTAGTGTACATCATATAGAGCACAAATATAGAAAGGCACTTTAGCTAAGTTTTGAGTTATTCTAAATGTTGACAACAATTTTTTATTTTTACAGCAAACGTGTCAGTTTCAGATATCAGTTATTGATCTCACTGAATACTAATAATCTATATTGTTTCTGAAAAAACACTCTGCCCAGCTCCTTATTGAAGCTTTTGTAATATCAGCAAAATTTACTAAAGGATCCCCTTTAACATACACAATATTGATCTTTGATAACACTTAATTATCCTTGGTGTCTGATATAGATATTTCCATAAAAAAGAATGCCTTGAATATTGTTAAAGGAGATCTACACCCCCTCCCTCACTGAAGAATCCACAATCCATGATTATGCAGATACATGTCAGTTCAACAGTTTAACTAGTGGAAACAAGATGTGTGCTCCACCGCTGGAAGTAAACTGTCAGTGTTTGTGCCATGCAGACTTCCACGTTCCACAAAGAAGCTGAGAGGGTAGCTTTAGTGCAGTGAGAGGAGCTGGTGATGCACCTTCTATCTTTAGATAAATGTCTTTGGTTCACACAAACTTAGGTTTTCAAAGAACTCTGGGAAACTTTCCACTTTCAGCAGAAGAATTTGAAAACAGCCTTTTGGTGTCAAATTCAGAATAGAACATCAACAGAGGAGTAACAACCCAAACATATTTTTTTGTGGAGGAGGACTTTAACCCTTCAGTAATAGTGTTTTTAGCCCATTTGGGAACACATCATTGACACATCTCTTATCAGCATGATATGTTGAGCTGTTATTTTCCACATCCAGAGCAGCAGCAGCAGCCTTCATCTGGACACTGACCTGAAACATGACATTTAGAGACCCAGAGAAGCTGAGAGGAGCTCCACATCCAGCTGATAATTCTCTGAGGGTTCATCACTACCACACATCCTGTCACTCACTGTCATTCCATACAGTAGTAAAACATAATGCTTGGAATGACTAAATAAATGGTCTGTTTGATTGCTATTTGATCATACTGCTGGATTATTCCTGCTGATGCCTTACTGAAAAAGGTGCATTTAAAATACAATTCTAGTTGTTATCTAAGCCTGTTGTAAATGAATGTGAGACCAGGACTTTCTTCCATTTCAAACATTCTCCCCGAGTGATCATTTTACATGGAAATATCTCTGAATTCACAGATCAGCCGTCATTTTTAACTTGTGCTTGGTGAGTTTGTCAGATGAGGTCACGGTTATTAAA
This sequence comes from Amphiprion ocellaris, assembly GCF_022539595.1. Classification (NCBI taxonomy): domain Eukaryota; kingdom Metazoa; phylum Chordata; class Actinopteri; family Pomacentridae; genus Amphiprion; species Amphiprion ocellaris. The sequence continues at coordinate 23,454,969 of NC_072772.1, read as the reverse complement.
TCGGTATTTTATTGGCAGAGAGCTGCAGCTTGAAAATGTCCCTGAAGTGACTCCTGGTTAACATGTTTCATGTTAATGGAACACGTTTCAATTTCATACACATTTCATTTCAATGTAATTTTATGTATATAGCACCAATTAAAAACGTGTTATCTCAAGGCCCTTCACACAGTAAGGTGGAAACCTTAAAAACCTAAAGGTATCCAGTGAAACCCAACAGAACCAAAGTTTCCTTTGGAGTCACTTAAAACAAGCATTTGGTGAAAATGGAAAGGACAAAAAATAAGATGAACTAGTCTAATAAAAACTTAAATATACAGTTTTTAAGAAATACGAAACATAGTCATGGATTTTCATCACTTGGGACCATTAACCCTCATCAGTACCCCTGGGGTCCATGCGGACTCCAGGAGTATGTAAGTTGTCATATTTTTTCATTTACAAGTTGGATTTTTCAGTCCCTCTTCTATTTATGTATGTTTGTGTTATGTTGCTCTTGTGATGACTGCTTCAGTTGTGTTTCAATTCAGGAGTTCTTAGACAAATATTGTTAGCAATACACGTTTGTAATAGTCAATAGTAATTTCATTGTTTCTTTCATATTTGTATCTATAGGCGACACATGTTTTAGGAAAATATACATTGAGAGGATATGGACAGGTACAGAAATATGAAACAGGTGAAATACTACTGGGATCCAGCTGGACCCCAAGTGTACGGATGAAGGAGGTTTTGCCACAAGTACCGATGAAGGTTAAATGTTACTTTAAAAGTGGAGCAGGTTTGAACTATAAAGATAAATGTGGTGAAGCAGATGCTGAAACTCACATAACATGCCAGATTCCACCCGTGTCAGCCTCTTCTCATGTCTATTGACCAATGTTTTGATTAGCTGTCAGTGGGACGTAAATGGTCCTACTTTAGGAAATGTCTCCATAGTAAACTCAGAATCAGTCAGTGCCCTCTGGTGGACACTACAGAAATAACATTGTTTCTGAATGTCCTAAATGACATTATTGACAATTCTTTACTACAGGGTGTCCCTTAAAGTCTGGACACAGGTAAAAATACATATTTTCAAGAAATAAAATTTGTGACAAGATTTTATTTAACATATTTTTTGAATAATTTGAATTTAATATATATTTGATAATTAATCAAATATATATTTGATATAATAGCCATATTTAATCTGTGGAGGCAAAAAAAATTATAGTTAATGAGATTTCCTGTGTGTCCAGACTTTAGGGACACCCTGTAGAATGTGTTTTTTATCACCAGATAGAAAGTGATACAGATAACCAGCTAAAATTGACTCTGCTGAGTTATTGTTCAGGCTCCACATATTGATTACACAGGACTTTGCTTTGTGATATCTTGGACTATCTGTAAGACCGTAACAGTAGTGTATACTGTATAGTGTATATAACATAGTGATATTAAGTGCTATGAGATGGCCTACACTACTGTTCAAAAGTTTGGGGTCACCCAGACAATTTCATGTTTTCCATGAAAACTCACACTTTCATTCATGTGCTCACATAACTGCACAATGGTTTTCTAATCATCAACTAGCCTTTCAACACCATTAGCTAACACAATGTAGCATTAGAACACAGGAGTGATGGTTGCTGGAAATGTTCCTCTGTACCTCTATGGAGATATTCCATTAAAAATTAGCTTTTTCCAGCTAGAATAGTCATTTACCACATTAACAATGTCTAGACTGGATTTATGGTTCATTTAATGTTATTTCATTGACAAAAACTGCTTTTCTTTCAAAAATAAGGACATTTCTAAGTGACCCCAAACTTTTGACCGGTAGTGGATGTTGTGAATTGGTGCTATTTAACACTGAATTAAAGTCATGTAATGGTGGAAGTTTGAGATTTACTCCAAACTATTTCATCTGTATTCAGAGAATAATGACACTGAGTGAACTGAAAGATTTCAGTGTAAAGGTCCAACTTTTTCTGATCTTCTGTCACTAACACATTCTGTTTTCATGTTCCAGTTCAGGACTCTGCAGTGGAGCTCCTGTTCACGGCATCGTCTCACCCATCGCACCATCCATGTTGGGCCTCAGCACGTCTTAAGGATCACATGTCCACAGCAGGACAGTCTCCTCACCCTCCTCCTCACCCCCGCCTCTTCCTGTGGGCTGCTATTACTACTCGTCTTCAGGAGAACTCTGGGCTTTCGATGTTGTACTGTACAGAAAGAAAATCCTGGTCCTCAGCACCACCGAATGTCTGCTGATTGTCAGTTCAGTGTCACATCACGCTCATCGATTTGTAGAAATCATTTTTGCCTATTTAGAGAACAACTTTGATTCTGTTGTAAGAAATTGCAGTGAACTGAAATCGCAACAAGTATTTATGAATGGAAAATTAGCTTTTGGAAGATGCAATACCTATTTTAATGTTTAATTTTTTTTCATGCCTTTGTATTGTGCAATGTCATGGGTACTGATCAGTTTGACGTATCAACCGTGATAAACAATGCTTTTTTTCTAAACCTCTTGTCAGACTGATTCTTCTATCTTTAAAGAAAACTCAACCAGGTAGAACCAAACACTAGATTACTTTAAAGTTGAAGCACCAAGCACAGTTTTATTTAAACAACCAATGATCTGAAATTGCTGCTGTTCTATAACAATATATTCACATGCAACCAATATTGTCATTTTAAACAAATTGAGACTGACTCCAGTAGAAAGTCCTCTTTAGTCCAATACAACAGTTTTTGCTGTAAACTCTCCTTGTCTCAGCTTCCTGTCAGTGTCAACAAACCCAGGAAACGTAGAAGCTTTATGAATGTTCTTTCAGTTCGTTATGCAGGTCCTGTGGGTGGTTTGGTTTTCATGACTGCATGTCTTACAATATTTTGTCCAACCAATTACCGTAGGTTCATGGCAGAAGCAGAGCTGCTGTTTTAGGTCTGTGAAAAACTGCAATGTTCAGACAACAATCTTTGAGGATTCAGTTTTGTTTTTTGTTTTTTTTAGAGAGGTTCTAGGAAGTTCAGGTTGACTAAATCTGCTGTGAATCTGCGTGAGTCAGACACACTGAGGCTGCAGCAGGCAACCTGCTCAGAGGTTCCACTATTCACTGTTCTTTCATGCTTACAGTGATGGAGGATATTCAGTAGCAACACCACTGTAGAAAAGTAAAAGTCCTGTAGTCAAAGTTGTAGTTCAAAATGTCAAAATACTCTGTAAGAGCTAAAAGTCAAAGTTCTGACTGTGCAGAACATCCATTCCATTCTACACTGCTGGATTATATTCATCATATTTTTACCTGGCTGCACAGTGACTTAGTTGTTAGCACTGTCACCTTGCAGCTAGAAGATCCCTGGTTCACGTCCCAGCCTGGGATCTTTCTGCGAGGAGTTTGCATGTTCTCCCCTGTGCAGGTTCTCCGGCTTCCTCCACAGTCCAAAAACATGTTGAGGTTAATTGGTGATTCTAAATGATCTGTAGGTGTGAATGTGAGTGTGGTTGTTTGTCTCTGTGTGTAGTCCTGTGACAGACTGGTGACCTGTCCAGGTGTCCCCTGCCTTCACCCTAAGTTAACTGGGCTCCAGCCTTCCACAGACCCTAATGGGGATTAAGCAATGTATACCATTTCATACATTATACTGCTGAGTGCTGAACACCCTTAAAAATCATTAAAAAACATGTTTCCCACCTGCCTGGTGTTGCTGTGACCAAAATGAATGTAGCCTTCATTGCACTGCATTAAATCTGGTAGAGCTGCAGCAGATTTAGTGACATGGTTGTCACTGACTCACTGTTGTAAGATGGATATTTACTCTCCAATTTACAGTTTTGATTAGGTAGAAATGACAGTTATGATCTGATGTGCTGATGGAGACAGAAACGTATATTTCAACATTCCCCCGCGTGTCTCCACAGAGCTCATTCATTGTGGCCTCACAGTTACTAACTACGTTTGGAGATGCTTTTTCAGAGAGAAACAACAAAAATAATGCCGAGCCAAAGGGGTTCATTTAGATGCTTTGGAGTTTAAAGCTACAATAATTGACTTCTTTCCACTTTTTTGAACTATTACCACCCTACAAAGTTCATATGCAGAACACAGAAAGACACGGCAAATGTTTCTAGCTCTGTTTTGTTCTCAAAAACACTAAGTCCAGAGGAAATATCTGGTAATTTAGATGTCGATACCAAATTCACACTTGATATTAAACTGGAATCTGTGTACATATTTGGGTGAGAGAAAAGTCCTGTTAAAGCCAGGTGTAAATGCAGAGATGCACTGAGACACATCATGTTTGTTGACATGTCAGTCCTGGTGAACTAATTTTCATATTGAAATTAGATCACATTGAAGACACAACTAAGAGAATGAAAACACACTTTAATGACAGCTGTAAATGGGCAAAATTAAGATCCACTACGACAACAGCGAGCCATGAAATGTGTCTGTCTTGTGTTAGACAGTGTACAGTGGCTTTATCTGGTCTTTTCTTTCTAAAATCAGCAGCCTACTTTGTCCTTCTCAACCCGCTGGCCAGCAGCAGATGGGTTCCCCCACATAAAGAACCGGGTTCTGCTCAAGGTTCCTTGCTGTTAAAAGGGAGTTTTTCTTGCCACTGTCGCCTTAGGGCTGCTCTGGGGGTTCAGGCATATGGGTTCTGTAAAGTGTCTTGAGACAATCTGAATTGTAATTGGTGCTATATAAATGAACTGAATTGAATTGCTGCATCTGAAGATAACCTTGTAAAACAGTGAGTGAATTGAGCAAAAACAGCTCTGTAGGAGTGAAGGGGAACTGCAGCAGGATGATAGTTTTCGGTAGGTTTGTTACAAGCACCTCCCCTCACATTACACTCATTTGGTTCCTTGATGATATAAAAATATTGACGAGCAGCTTTAAATCAGTCCAGTCATGTTCTACTGAAAAGTTCTAAATAGAGATGAAACCTACAGAAGTTCTTTAAAGTGACAGAACGTCCTCCTGTGTGTAGCATCAACAGTGTAAAGGAGAGAGAGCAGCGCAGTAATGAACAACCTCTTATTTAATAATACATTACATTCAAGGTAAATGATACATCCTTACCAATACATATTCAGCAATGCAATCATTGGCTCTCTAAATAAATAGAAATTTGAAATCTTGAAGTCAGTGCACAACATTGAGAAAGAACACTTAACAGTCAACGTGTAACATAGTCTGCACACATTCTGCATTTCTGCACAGTATACACCTCCGACTAGTGCTGCTAAAACCAACATAAAAAATAGATCTCAAAATAAGTTATATATTTATATATATATATATATGTGTGTGTGTGTCTGGACTGTCGTCATAGAAATATTGGGCTTTTGGTTCATATGTACAGCAATATAGACTTTGATGGGATTCTCAAACGACAGAAATTGCACAGTAGTTAAAAGAATTCAAGAACACCATTTTCAAAAATATTTTACACACATAGTAAACAGTCAGTCTTCAAGATGCAGTATGAAATTGCACATTGTCATCATGCCACGGAGGGGGCTGTTTCAAGGCTTTGGTACACATTGTCCTGATTGGAAGAAAAAGCTCTGCCACGGGCCGCGGTTCCCCCCACCGACCGCCCTCCGTCGCCGTGGTGGCGAGGTGGGGGGAGGGAGGGGAGGCCGTAGCGAGGCACATCCATGCCACTGCCCGATCCTGGGATCAAACTAGCGAATCAGAGAGCCGGATGACTACAGTACACTTCAGGATTGGGGAAGACTCTTGGCACATGAATCACAGGTGCAGGTCCGTGCTGGATGACCAATCATATGCAGCCATGTTGGACACTTTAAGGAGACGAGGAGGGTTAGACGTCAAGAGTCACACTGACAAGGGGGGAGTGGAAACGGTATCAAAAATGTCCCCGACTCCCTTCAGATACAAACAGGAATGTGCTGTTACCCTGAAGCCCAAAGCAGCTGGAATACTGAACACTGAACACCGGAGAACGTTTGGCATTAAAAGCAGCTTCTTCTCTGCTAGCTTTTCTTCAGGACCTGGGACCACAAATCTGTGATTTAGACCAACCCAGTCCAAGCATGTTGGATGTTCAGAGGCTGGACTTCAGGTTCCACGAGGACAACTGCAACCAGTTTTCTGAACAGTGTTGCTGAATGCAGTAAGAAGTGTAACAGTCTTCATGGTGCCTTCAGATCAGTGAGCATGTTTCACTCCAGTTCCAAACGATAAGAGGAACTCATTTAAAGAGCAGAGTTGGTGCGATTCTAGATCTACATTACCGTCTGTTCAATCCATGAAAAGACAAAATGTCTCCTGAAGTACAGGGTGTGTATCCAGAGAATGGTATTTTATTACTCAGTACCACAGAGATCCTTGATTCTGGTTCTTCCTGGGAATTCCCAACAAAATGTGCCCTGATTAAAGGGAAATACCGCTGCAGGTTTTAGTTTGTATCTGGGCTGCAGCCAAATCTCATACATACAGCATAGTTTGACAATGGCTATTCAATAGCCATTTTTACATTCATTTAACTGGATTCATTTGCAACATTGGGCTAAAACCTCATAATACAGTTCAGATGTGTGGTCTAATATTTACTGAAATAATGGAACTAATTGTATTGATAGTAATAGTATATAGTCCACCTCAATGTGATTAATGGTAAGATATCGCAGAAATTCTGGAAAAAGTGTCCTATACTCACAAGTAGGAATATGGTTTGGGGGTTAGAAGCAAAAAAGAGTTCAACTAATCACAAAAATATGAATTACACTTTGATTTAGGATATGTGCTTAGAATGAGCAAGCCTGGACACGGAGGATTTCAGTTTTCAGCATGAAAATTTGCCAAGAAAGTGAAAATGAGTTGATAGTTTACTATAAATAATGTATTAACTATCATTTAAATACTCTAAGTAGCTTTCTACAAGCAGTCAATACATGGTAAGCTAAAAGCCATGGACACAGTTAGCAACAATAATTAGTGATGTAATGATGGCTAAAATGGATAAAAGTTATGGATAACCAGTTGAGATAGTTAGCATGGTGTAATAATAAATGGTTACCTAAAAGTTATGAGCAAATAGTGAAAAGTGTTAGCTGAGTAACGCACAGATGAAAGAACTAAAACATATAAATGGTCAAAATGGTTACTTAATATTAAACGAATTGAAACAGTTTCTGGAAAGTGATGTATAAATGGTGAAATCGGTTGCATCAGTTTGAAGTTGCTTATAACTTCAATAGAAACTAGTTGAAATAGTTGACAGTAAGTGAAGGTAATGAGCACAAATATGTATATTATTTTTGTACTAAGAGCAATATTCTCTGCTTTTTGCACCATACTCTCACTCTAGTAACTGTCATTCTACTGTGTTCATATAGTCTTTTCTAGTTTTATATATATATACACACACACACACACACACACACACACACACACACACACACACACACACGTGTGTGTGTGTGTATATATATATATATATATATATATATACTACTATTATCATTATTTTCTTTGTACTATAATTTTTTTCTCTTCTTCTTTCAATAATTATTTTACTATTATGTAATTATTATGTAACTATATTATCCCAGGGTGACACCAACAGCCAAAACCAAATTCCTTGTATGTTGTGTACATACTGGACATGAAAGCTGATTCTGATTCTGAAGTTGAAACAAAAAGTATGAACAGATGGGGGAAATCTTCACTTTTTAAAAATCTTGTGAGTAAACAGTTGAACCATTAAGTTTCTGCAATCCCACAAGGGCAATAGTGAAATACAAAACTGTGTCAAACTGAGCTACACCACAAAAGTCCAATTTAGCCTTGTTTGTGTAATGTTGGTCTAAAACTACAACATCTGACTGTTTGAGGAAATGACTGAGATGAAACTACATGTTTGAGACTGAGTTTGAAAGATTTATGTTTTCAGCAGGGATTTCATAGGATTTTTGGACAGCAGAAAATCTATAAATACTGCCAGCCTTATTCTTAAAGGTATATCCACCTTTAGACATGATCAAATAATCACTTAGTCACTTTCCTTCCATCCTCAAAGGCTTTTCTTAATGTGGTGTTTCATGGGATTTTCTTCTGCTTTTCTGTCTCAACCTGGCATGTCTATTTCTTCTTATCAGTCACAGATATATAATACTTGATTAACAGAACACATATATTTAAAATGTGTCCTTCAGTCATTGTGTTTCACAGCCTGGTGGCGTTTAAAAAATTCAGACACGGCTGAGTGAAACATGGTCTGAGCTACGGCTGGAAATACTGACATAAGTGCATTACTGACTCAACATGAAAACATCTCAGAGAATTTGAAAAAATACTTAAGGTACTTTAAAATGATATATTCTGTAAATGCGTTGTAAAGTCTTTATCATGCTGCTGCACACAGTAAACAACTGTGGTAGTGATTACTAAATCACTTTATTTGAATTCCTTTCTGGCTGTAAATGGTCAAATATTAGTACATTTACTTTAAGAACTACCAACAAGAATTAAATTCCGGCAGTATGCATGTAATTACAGCAGATGAACTCGTCATAGTGCTGATAAAGGGAGCTGCAGCCCTGACAATCCTGGCACTAGTTTAGTTTTAAAGTCAGGAGGCAGGCCTGTGTGCTTTTGCCTTTACTGTTGTGCTCTGCTGCTCTTTTATCTGCTGTTTTGGAACGAGGGTGGAACATGCTTTAAACACTGACTGGCGTGTTCAGAAAAGTTGGCTCCAGTTCATCCTGAGGTTCTCAACAGTTTGGCCTCTGGTGATGCCTCCGGCCCCCAGCTACTGTGGAAGGCCTTCACAGGCACCATGAAGGGAACTCTCACAAAAAGTGCAACTAAGTACCTTGGGCCATTACTGGTAAAGGCAACATTTGTGTTATAATGAATTTCTAGAAAAAAAGAAAAAAGGACAGGGGTAAAAACACACATGCTTGTTGTAGAAAACACTCATGAAAATGTAGTTGGCACAGTCCATTTGGTCACTAATGAAAACGTCTTCGTGGCTAAGTCTTCTGCTCCTCTGGTGGGTGTAAATCCTGCACTCTGCTGGCTTCCGATGGCACTGCACCAAGGAAAACATCTGCCAACCACTGAGACCACTTTGGTCTCCCTGACAGGCATCCAAATAGGTTCTGTTTCAGAGTCAAGGAAAAAAGTGCAACTCTAGAAAACTGGAGTATTGATAGAGCCAAAATGGAGTGTACGTATGTGCGATTTCATGCACGCACACAAACTCTGTAGGACTAGGGAGACTCAAGAATGCGTTCACAGTGTGATCAAACTCACAAGCATGCAGACAAATCCACATGTCTGAACAGACACCATGGGCATTCCATGTAAAGGTGAATGTAAACAGATCTAGGCGGAGCTCCAGAGCCAGGTGCTGCTGCCCACGGCCTTCATCTGGGGAGGGGGACACCTGGACTCCTCTCTGGATGGGTGGAGGTTGGCCAACACTCTGTCTTCGATGGAGGAGAGGAGTTTCCAGGGGGTACGGACAATTTCTCCCTTTGTATCCTCTTACTCCTCCTTCTCTCCTTCTTCCACTGCAGTCACTTGTTGTCCATCAGAGACTGGACTTTGTGCACCAGCTCACGCGCTATCTTCAAGATATGCTGGACATCATGACGCTCAGCCATCTCTGTGGATCAGACACACTGTCAGAGGAAACTCCCACAAAAAGAGCAACTAAGTACCTTGGACACATACACAGTTTACACAGAAATAACCTAAAGTCTACGAGGGAGCACTAGAGCTCACTGTCCTGCAGATTTGAGCATATAACAGACACAAGTTGTTCCATAGTGCAATAAACCTGCATTCTGTGTAATGACCTGCAGGGGGCGACTCCTCTGCTTGCAAAAGGAAGTCTGATTGTACAGTTGTCTGTGAGAAAATGACCCTACTTCTTTCTTTTAAGTTTACCAAAATTAGTTTTTTGTCTACTGTTCACTGATTGTAGCCATCACAGAACAAAATGTACACACATGCTACGTGAGTGTATCATACCATTAAAGAACTTAATTATGTCGGTGAAGTCCATGTTGTTGTCCATGATGATCTCACGGTAAACTGTAACCAGTGCCAAGGCCAGGAAGAGGACAAAGTGCTGCGAGGAAATCCTGGGTGCCACCCAGATCACCTCCCACACCGCAAACACATCCTCATACAGGAGCTCTGCACACACAACACATGGTTACAGTCAGCCCTCTTAAAGTTCCCTTTTTGAACATCCATCTGTGAACAGTCTTTGTGTGATTCGATTCAGATAATTAAAGACCCCCTTTGGTGAAAAACTTTGAAGCTTTTCTTTACGTTGTTATCATGTCCAAATGATTTTTTTATATGCTAGAAGCTACATCATCAGTAAAATAGGCAGTCAATACCATATTTGAACGTTTATACCTTGAAACTGCAGTGTAGTGACGGCAGCCTCAAAAACATGGATTCAGACTTCCAGGGTTTCATATGAAACAAACCTGAGGAATCAGTCGTGTCTACAGGCAGATTGTACACTAGCGTTCAAACGTTTGGGGTCACTTAGAAGTATCCCTATTTTTGAAAGAAAAACTTTTTTTTTTCAATGAAGATAACATTAAATGAATGATAAATCCAGTCTAGACACTGTTAATGTGTTAAATGACTATTCTAGCTGGAAACAGCTGATTTTTAATGGAATATCTACATAGAGGTACAGAGGAACATTTCCAGCAACCATCACTCCTGTGTTCTAATGCTACATTGTGTTAGCTAATGGTGTTGAAAGGCTAATTGATGATTACGAAACCCTTGTGCAGTTATGTTAGCACATGAATAAAAGTGTGAGTTTTCATGGAAAACATGAAATTGTCTTGGTGAATACAAACTTTTGAACGGTAGTGTAGCTCTCTGTCTCATTATTCATCTTTACAGTCAGCTTCTGATGTGAACATGTATAGCTGAACTACTCCAATAATAGAGCTTAATACATTATGTAGTGCAGATTTACAGTGTTTGAGCAGAGTCACGGGTAAGCTGGTGTGCTTGAGCTGTGGTGAGCGGAGACAGAGACTGCACAGTCTCCGAATCAGTGATGGAGAGTTACATCTAAGCCATCTTAAGGCAGGAAAGGATTTTCAGTGGAAGTCTTCTAAATATCTAACTTTGATAAACAGAGATGAGTTTTCAAGTGCCAAATCAACAGCTGGAGGGACTTTAACAGCTCTACAACTTTCAGGAAAGGATGCAGCATTCACCTCTCTTAAAGTCCAGCAGGAACCAGCGATAACAGAAGTAGAAGTGAGTGTAGTCTCCATTCTGCTGCATCAGTTCAAACAGCTCCGAGTCCAGAATCTGACATCAGAGGGAACATCAGCGGATGTCAGTAGATATAACTCTCTCTCACACACACACACACACTCACACACACACACACACACACACACACACACAGGAAGTGTGTCATCCATCACCTGGATTAGTGACCTCATGTTGGCAAAGTGTGTGTCCATGGCTCCACCATTAGGGAAGTTCTGACTCATCCTCTTCATTAGCTGAGTGAAACAGCTGTACACCAGGCACTCTGACACACACACACACACACACACACACACACACGCACACACACACACACACACACACACACACACACACACACACACACAGAAAGACAATACGGTCAGGTAGTCTGGATGGCACTGTGAACAACGTAAAATTGCTGGTTTGTATCTCTAATGACACCCCATCATTTTAACAAGTTGTTGAAATGATTGTTTTCTATAACGAGTAACATTTCCTAGATTAATTTCAAATGCAGATAGAAGGGCAGTTCATTGTAAAAGTGAAGTGGATTAGAAAACATATCTACTTCACTCCAATGTTCACTGACCTACAGCCACAGGAAACAATGAAACAACGATTGTTGCAGATCTAAACTCAGCTTTCAGGTGTAGAACTACACATCGCTGCTATTAGATTTGAATGTGAGTGTTAAATTGATATTGATCGATTATTTCTAGTATTTAATGATGAGGCCAGTTGTATAGCTGATGTTGTGGGGGATTTTCATCTGTTCTGTTTACAGTGATTCCAGTCATGAAGACATGTGGTAAAGGAGGATTCTTTTTTCTCACCATCATCCAGAATGACCATAAGTGGAGCAAGCAGGTCACACATGCCCTGAACATAGCCCATCTCTAAATGCTCCCACACATAGCTGCAGGCCAGAAACACACACATCGACATGAACAAGAGCTTGGTTAGAGAGCAAACACATTGTATTCCAAACAACAGACTTAATGCGCATGTTTTTCAGAACTAAAACACGTGACATGCTGCACTGTTAACAAATCAAACTACTACATAAAGTAGTTGCCACTTAGACATCAGCACATCAGTATTAATCCAATACTACATCGCAGGATGTTTCTAGATGTCTCTTTTCTGTACAGTGATTACTTTGATACTTGATACAAAAAATGTAAAACAACAATGAAACTTATGAATATGTTTAAAGTGAAGAGAGAAGAGAGAATTATTATGTGACTGCAGCTCTCCACAGATCAACAAAGGTGTTTACTGCTTTCAGTTCATTGTTTTGGTCAGCCCACAGTTCTACTGTTTTGCTCACTTTCACTGCTGTCATCAACATTACCACATGCAGCATGCCACCATTTTAGAAATATGTGACCTGCAGAGCAGCAAACCACACACAGACATGTTTAGTGACTAGCTGGTATTATAGTGGAGTCTTTGCATCTAAAGTGCCACAGATTTCCCTCAGGAGTTGATGTATTTAGATCAAAACAGTCACAAAAGAGTGAATAATTACATTCACACATTCTACCTCATTTGTCAGATGGACTCCAGGTGGAATAAATTCTTTCGCCACTCCATGTTTGTGTTGTTCATTTTAAATTAATTTTAAATAGCGTGTACTGGAGCATTTCCCCCAAAAAACCAGCTGCCTACTGACAGTGGCCATGAGGACGGTCAAAGTGAACCAGAACAGTAAAGCTGTAAGCTCTAAAATCAAAGCAATGAGCTGAAAGAGTCCATGGAGTTGAGAGGAACTCCTGTTAGGTGAAGATTCTCTGTGGGTTTAACACCACCTTTCATGTTGCACTTCATTTCAGTTCACTTGATTCATTGTTTATATGACAATAATGAATAGTGCAGCTTTAGGTGATGGAGCTCAACATTTCTTCCTGCGTGGTTTGTCCTACCTGCACATGATGTTACGTAGTTTCTCCAGGTTGCCTGTAGTAAAGTAATAATAGTTGCGGTCACAGCGCTGCACGTCTTTGTCTATTCTGTGAAGATTGAGGGCGACTGTATCCAACAGCTCAATCTGCACAAAGAAAACATGGTTGTCAGTCTTAGTGAGTGACTGGCTGGAAATGCAAGGTTCTGCTCTTTCTTTATGTATTTTACTATGAACAGCTTCAGTCTATCATCTACTACTTTAATTCACTGCATGGAAGCTCAAAAACTACTGACCATGAAATATATTGAGCACATTTATGCTCTGCAGGGGATGAACTGTACATCCATAAACACAGTCAAATATGTAGTTTTTGATTTAACCGAATGACAAATGTCTGAGCAATACAATGATCTAGATTCTAGAGGTTCTGACTTATGACAAGATTGCAATTTACAAAATGAATTATCTTTCTCTTTGGTTTACCCTAAAAGTTACAGTAGTAATTTTTAAGGACTACGTTTGCATTCCTCCTGCTATATGCTTCTTACTTTGCCAGCCCATTCTGTAAAAAATAATAGTCAGGCTGCACCTCACCATCATTCTGCTATAGGCGTTAAAAAAGCTCTGGCCTGTTTACATTTCTTTAAACCACAGCTATTGTGGACGCAGCTAATAAAGGACTGAGCTTCAGTATATTTGCACACAGGGAGACAAGTGCTCTCAATAAGATGGATAATCCACAAAAAACTAGCAGGGCTGCCTCACTGCACCAGCCAAACCATGAGTAAAACTTGTCGGTGTAGGAGGCTGCTGCCTGAAGGTTGTCGTAGTTCTTTTTCTGTTGCAAAGACAATGTTAACATGTAGAAAGCAGAAGGGACAAGAATGCCAAGTGCAATGAGCATATACTCACATCCCACATCTGCTGAGTCAGACTACACAGACAACAGACCAGATCTAACAGACTGCCAGTTTAAGGAAACACTCAGAAGGGAGAGATGATGTGACACTTGATGCTCTTTCCTGCCCATTATTCATTTTAAAAGGCTGGTCTCTGACAGTATCCAGCTGCTGGTTGTCAGCACAACTGCAGCTGCTCTGCTGGCTGTGATGGTGAAGCTGTGACTGGATATATAGTTACTGTTCAGGTTTCGGCTGCTGCCGTGATTCAATCTGTGGTGCTACTGGCATGTCCAGCTGTTACTATTAGTAAGCACAGTGCTAATTTGACTAACATGAATATTTGATTATTTAGGAGTTCAGGAATGCAGCAGCTTCAATACACTCTCTGTAACTACATTTTACTGCATGTAGCCATAATCGTAGCATTAACTACAGGAACAACGACGGTGATGTCATCTGAAGGCTGCAAACACACAGTCAGTGAGGAGTGGTGAACCTGCTCCTCTAGTTTACTTTCTTAAAGCCACAGCTGAGGGCTTCACCTCTCTACAGTGACAGCCAGCAGCAGTGTAGAGGACACATGTTACAGTGTCATAGTCAGGTCATACAAACACAAAGAGTCTGCAGTCATGTCCACATTAATGCATCCAAAAGAACTCACGCTGTTTGAGAAATGGAGTTAGTGTTAATATGATGTTCCTAACAAAGTGCTTTGTGTTATTATTTCCTTGTTTTTGCTTACTTATTTGTTTCTTGGAGCACTTCTTTATTGCCTGGCCCTTATAAAATCCCAAATCAATATTGTACTATTCATAAAAACACCACATAAGTTTCTGCATCCGCCAGATTCAGGACAAACACTTCAACTCATTTTAAGCCTCACTGCAAAGTATTTGATTTATTCTGTAGACACTTTTCTAACAGAGTGTGTTAAAAATGACAGCCTCCAGTTTAAGCCTTGAAGTTGTTTTTCAGTTTTACTGCAGATTTCAGTCAATTCAGTCATTAGAAAGAAACAGACGTTCATACTGGACGTACTGTGTAAGAGGAGAGAGAAGGAGACATCCCCTCAGCAGCTGCTCCATTGGTCATCAGTTTGTCCAGCTGACTGCACAGTCTGTCTTCAGTCAGAGAGTCCTGACGTCCCCCTGGAGTCCTGCCCTCCTCAGTGCCCCCCCCCTCCTCCTCTGTGCTCTGACCGTCATCTATGCTGGACAGGATCTGGGAGTGAGCAGAGGTCACAGAGTAGTTTCGGGATGAAGGTAGACCCGAGTCAGGGGAGTCAAACTCTACCAGAGGACGCTCCTCAGGGGGCAGGGCAGCAGGGGGGACCATGGTGGTCATGGTGGGAGTGCTGTCCTCTCCACTGGGGGTCTCCTGGCTGCTTGCATCTGGCTCATCCACAGACATGAACACCTGAAGAAGGACAAAACTTTAGAAGTAATGGAAGACAGATGGTGAGAGCAGCAACGTAGGTTTCAGGCTACAGATGTTCTCTAATTCATCAAGTGTAAGAACACAAACACAAACATGAATTCTCTTCATTTGCTCTTATTTTCATTGGCTCCCTGTAAAATCCAGGATAGAATTTAGAATACTCCTTCTCACATTTAAAACTCTAAATGACCAAGCTCCATCTTATCTTAAAGACTTTATGGTACCAAATCATCCTAACAGAGTCCTTCTCTCTCAGACTGCAGGTTTACTTGTGGTCCCTAGAGTTTCCAGAAGCAGAATGGGAGGCAGATCCTTCAGTTATCAGCTCCTCTGTTGTGGAATCAGCTTCCATTTTGGGTTCAGGAGGCAGACACCATCTCTGCTTTTAAGATTAGGCTTAAAACGTTCCTCTTTGATGAAGCTAACTATAGTTAGGGCTGCTCAGGATCACCTGAGTTGTCCCTCAGTTATGCTGCCATATGTTTAGACTCCAGGGGGACTCCCATAATGCACTGGGCTCCTCTCCTTTACTCTCTCTATATGGTTATATATCACCATTACATGTCACTAACTCTGTGTTTCCCCTGTATTCCTGTGTCTTGTGTTTGTTCTCTCTGTGGATTTCTCTGGATCTAGAGCCACACATCTCTTATCTGCTACCCTGCTATCTCCTCCCCCCTCATCCCCACTCTCACCCAACCGGTCAAGGCAGATGTCCGCCTTCCCTGAGCCTGGTTCTGTCTGAGGTTTGTTCCCCTTCCTATCCCAGGGTTTTTTCATTTCTTCACACCATTGCTCATAGGGAGTCCAAAGGCAACTTTGGATTGTTGGGTGTTCTGTTCTGTTTATAATTTGTAAGGTCTGTACCTTACTATGCTAAGCGCTTTGAGATGACATATGTTGTAAATCTGCACTATATATACAAAACTGAAGTGAATTAAGTAAATACCTGCATGCCTATATGCCAAACCAGGAATGTGATTCCCTTTAAGTTGATTACCAAATTGTACATGCCACTATCTGACTTAACACCACTTTTTAAATTACATTTAACAACATTTTCATCTTTCCATGAGTGCACTTTCTACTCTGCTTTCATGTTTCTCTCTGTTACTGCGCATTCCTAGAATGCTTGTTTACATATTGTCTGTTCAAACTTGTTTAGACATTGAGGATACGATACGTCTGAATTTGCTGGTGATACTGAATTTGGTTGTTTCTGATAGTTATTTCAGTCCTTTTGATACCAAATCGACATGTTTCAGTTCATCCATTATAATCCAAAAAGTCGAACACTGTAAGAACTTATTTTGTAATCAGCTGTATCCTGTGGTGAAATCTGCTCACTGGAATATAGATTCAGGGAGAGAATCCCAGTCGCTTCCATAGCCCTTAAACTTGGATATTTTATACTGTCAGAACTACTCTTATGAAAGACCTAAAGTGGTAGTTGCTTTACAAGTTAAGGTACATTGTGTCACCTTATGTGCGGTGTGTGTCTTACAAATACGAAATTGTTTGATTATGAATGGATAAACATTAGTGTATCAGCAGCATGTTACTGTTGCAGCTGCTGCTGGACTGAACTACTTTATATCCAGTTTTTTATCCTGGGACAGCAGATAAATCTGGGGATGATCACATGATTAATGGGAGAAGAAAGAAGTAAAAACAAAGTTCTGATACACCAACACCATCAGTGTTACTTCCTCAGACTGCCACAGCTCTAACAGAGCCACAGAACACATCACACCACTGTCTTTACAGGCTGAGTAGAACTTCTGCTACTGTAGGTTTTCGTGACTGTGAGGTTATACTGATCTTTTTAACTACATTTTTTTCTCAGTGCTGAAATAATGTTAAATGCAAGATCAGGGAAAAAATATACAGTTTGCAGCCTAATGCAATGTGCAAACCGTCTGCCGGCATAATGTTGATACAGCATTAGGTTTGGCTGGTAATATCGGCCTCATTTAGAACCACAACACCATAACAAATACTTTCTATATTGCTTGCATCAAACTAACATCATACAGTATATATTAAGATTTATATTGAATGCTTTTAATAAACAGTCCCCTCCCAGCTCAATAAAATGTCACACTGAGTGGATGTTATATTGTGCTGGGCTTCTTCACCTCATTGCTGAGTGTGGAGTCTCTGTGCACGAGTCGCAGGACGTGGCTGTCGATGCTGCTGCCTGAGGAGAGTTTGGCAAAGATGGCCGACTGCATCTCCTTCTCTCTCTGCTTCACGATCACCTCACAGGCCTTCCACTCCTGCATCACCTGCTGGTAGCGCTCACTGATCTTTGCATCAATCTTCACAGGGAAAATGAAGCATTATAATCTTGTTTAAGGGTCAGATGAAGAGGGTGGCTGTGTGTGTGCAGTACCTGGCTCATGTCCTTTTTGCCCATGCCAAACTTGTAGTGTCCCAGCAGGAAAGGCCACACCTCCTTCCTGATTTCGTGCTGCACTCCCCCATAATAAACCAACCGGAGCAGCTCCAGCTCCTTATAGTTCTGCAGAGAAAGGGAGAGAGGAAAGCAGGAATATGGATAAACAGCAGAAGAAAGATGACACGAAAGAAGAAGAAGCATAAGAGGAAGAGGAAATACATCAACAATGGAAAGGGAGAAAGAGCAATCGTGACCCATGCAGAGGAAGACATAGATGAGTGCGGAAGATAAAGGACACAGAGATGAATAGAGTGTAAATTAGTAATGATGACTTTGTTGGAGTCGATGACTGATTACAGTAGCTGCTTTAATAGCTGCGATGGTATCAAACTGCACTCTGTAATGAGACTTCATTTCACTGAAACTCATTACATTTTCATTAGAGTAGAAGTGAGAGAGGAGAGGGTGGAGACGGCGGAGGCAGTGAATTATCCCCAACTTCCAATGAATATATGAGTATGTGAAAAGAGGATATGCTGTATATGGGGGAGGACAGAAACATATTTAAACTGTGACATAACTGAAGCTTAATTATAGTTACAAAGGGCTACAGAGTTATATTAGGTTTAAACACAATTAGCAAGATGGATGTGTATTTTACAAAGTGGAGTCATGCCATAGATGTTTAGAGAAGCACACACAGATTTGAAGTTAGCAGCACAATTACTGGACTAAAGTGCAGCTAAAAGGTGCTTCTGGGTTTTCTATTTAAAGGCGCATCAGCAATAGCTATGGTAGTTAGTTATTCTTTGAGTCTCAGTTACAGTTTTCATACAATTTAATTCAGGGGTTAAATGAGGCTGGAGCCTTCTAAGGCTCTGCTCCACCTCCTCATATTAAAAATTGCTCCCTGGGGTGCCCCTGTAGCTCAACAGGTTGAGTGGGTGACCCATGAACAGCAGCTATAGTCCCTGACTCAGTGGTCATGGGTTTCAGTCCAACCCATGGCCATTTACTGCATGTCTTTCCCCCATTCTTCTCCCCATGTTTCCTGTCTCTTTCTCTGCTGTGCGCTATAATAAAGGTAAAAAAATAATGTTAAAAAAAAAAAAAAAGTTCCCTGTTGGAGTGCAGCTGTCTCCTTCAGTATCAGCATTACAAGCTCACATGTTAATGTGACTTTTGAACTACGATCTCAGGCCCTGAACAAGCTAATGTTGGCTTCTTTCCTTTGAATATATTATACAGCTGTTGCTACAAAACAGGATCCGTACTGTCTCCAGACTGAAGGAGGAGCTGCAGCCAATTTACTCAGGTGGCTCAG
This sequence comes from Amphiprion ocellaris, assembly GCF_022539595.1. Classification (NCBI taxonomy): domain Eukaryota; kingdom Metazoa; phylum Chordata; class Actinopteri; family Pomacentridae; genus Amphiprion; species Amphiprion ocellaris. Next base: position 23,435,717 of record NC_072772.1, on the reverse strand, counting down.
CAGAGGAACGCTTCAGTATTTACATCCTCTGACCTGTCGTTGTTATCGTATGTAGCTTTATTAACCTAAATGCTTCTGCTGCACAGCAAACAGACCTGTTGTGCACAGACTCACAGTTTCTACAGTGAAATCATTGGGAACAAAGTGGTTGCGTTCAGGATGAATCATCAGGGCTGTTGTTACATTCTTATTATCATTTCCCCCAAAAAACTAAATTTTTTTTCCTGGTGTATAAAGTGGATTATTGCAGGGAGTTTCCAGTTTTTCTCCTGAAATAATAATGTCAGTAGTGGCATTACTGTGAGATAAACTTTAATCTCAGAAATTTATTTCAGATTTTTTTCCCCTCAGAAAATAAACACAGTCCCCTTGCTCGATGGCAGTTTTTCTTCATTTAACCTAAAATTGCCCGAATATGTTGTAGACTTTGAGACATCTTACCTTACTGATACATTCATGTTGTGATTAATGTATTGAACTAGCTCCATTGTAGAAAGGGAAAGAAGAGTGTTTGTGTAACCTTTCACCCTGTAGCATCTACAGGACACAGTTTTTAGATTTAAAGAGAAGTCTGTGACTGCCAATACAGAAAACAGGAATATTTACATGTATGACCCATACAGAATAACAGTCCTGCAGTTTGGCCTTTCTTCTCAGCGTCACTGTTTCTATATCCAACTTTGTGTGTGTGTGTGTTTTTTTTGTTAATCAAACATAGTTTTGACATGTTGCTTCACACATTTTCATTTCATATTCCAGTCAGTGATTGAAGCGGCTCTTCATTTTCCTCTGAAGGAGCATTCTACACTTGGTAAATTAGATTATCTCACTTTATAATATATTACTGTAAATAAGAGCTGCACTGCCTGCCCACAGCACTACATAACCACAATTTATCTTTTGGTCTTGATCAATATCAGCAACTCAGTGTTGACTTGGCAATTTGCTGTAATATCTGTGAGAGTTGGAGGGGTGACAGCGGGTGGTGGAGGAAGATTAACATTCTTGTTATGGCATTGTAGTTCCTGCAGAATGACACTTGACAGCATTAATGTGTGCACCCACCTTGCAGTCTTTCTGGTACTTGCTCCATACTTCTTTGCTGAGACCTCCGGACGCCTCACAGGGTCTGTCTGGGGGGACGATGTTGTGGTTGACCAGAGCTGACAGGTGAGTCCGCACTGTGGACAGGTGTCGACAGTAGGCCAGCCCTGATGGAAAGGGGAGACAGGGTCACATGTGCACAGCTGAGACCAAGAAGCAGTACAGTCAGAACAAATTCATTTTCTTTGAATATAGGTACAAATCACAAAAAGTTGTCTAAGCAAAGCTTTACAACATAGAACTCCCTCTGTCCTTAGATGCTGCAGATATGACAAGACAGTGATAAAACAAAATGGAGATGCAGAATATAAACAAGAAAAGCACTCAGAGAGCACAGTACTCCACAAAGGCTGCTCAGTCATTGTATGATTTCCGACAGAAGAAATCTCTTAAAAATTTGTGGTCCACAGCGGTGGATTTGTAGTAGATGATTTGTTAACAGAATTTCCCTCTGGGGATTAATAAATATGTCTGAGTCTAAGTAGGATCGCAATCATGTGATCATCAGCAGGCAGCTGATGTAGTGTTCACTTGTTGTCATAGTGACGCAGTGCCGCGATCCCTCAATGATACGGAAATCTTTAACAAATCCGTGGATCCACACTATAAGCCACATCACTGCCAAAATCTAATCACTTGGTCCTTGTGTCATTTCTGACCTTCACTGAAAATTTCATCCAAATCCGTTACTCTGTTTTTGAGTAATGTTGCTAACAGACAGACAAACCAACGCCGATCGTCACATAACTCCACCACGTTCTTTGGCGGAGTAATTAATCATGATAAATATATATTCATTACACAGTATGGTACTAAGCCAAAGATACAAAATATATCTTTCTAAAAGGTTTGGAAATGTGACATTGTGGTAAATTGTATTGAATATATTTAAACATATAAATACTGATTTTATCAATGTCTTTAGTTCAAATCTTAATGTTGTATTTAATATTTCTGTTACTGTTATATCAATTTCAATTAGCAAACTATCTATTGGTAAAACAATAAGGCGTTCACTCTGATGAACACTATAATAACGATCTAAATGCATTAAGTTCCACAGCACGTTATTACACACTATTTATTATATGCTCAATTTTTTCAGAAGGGTATTTTATTACAGTTTCCAAACTTATTACCTTTTCCAGCAGCAGCTACTAATCCATGTATTATGTTCAAGATTACTTTTATTGATTTTAAAATCAATTGTGCACTTGCTTGGAAGCCAGCCTCAACAGACAACAGGTGGAACATTACACTAAGATAAACACACTGGAAAATAATGCTTTTGAAAGCAGTTAAATATGTTTAGTATCTGTATGCATTACATCTAAACCCTTCTGTGTTGCTTCTTATATTCTATTGTGTTATATAAAAAACACATCAAAATAAATTGACACCTACATGTACACTGACAGAGGCAGCATAAAAACTCTCGAGAGCGAACTGAAAAGAAAATGCAACAAACAGACTGCAAGCACGTACATTTAGAGAGACGTTTTCTTAATATATGAGTGATCAGCTAACAATTTGCTGCCTTGCATGATATGATATGGAATCTGGAAACGTCTTACCCATACAATAAGCAAAACCAAGCACAATTAATAGCACAGCCCTAATATCCAAATATAAGCTGCAAGTGTCTGAGTACTGTGCAGAGGTAAAACGATGTACTTACATCCATAGAAGGCTCTGGAGACTATCTGCCTCTTCATGTTCTGGCAGAGCATCTTAAGAGGAACACTGGTGGGAAGAAAAGAGATTATCTGCGATTACTACACCAGTGCCACAGTCAAGGTCTTTTAACAGTCATATCAACAAAGTCCCGGTTTGTATGTTTATTTACAGATTCTTTTCCAGCATTCATTGGTACCTAGAAAGTACAAAAAAAAAATCCCTAATCTTCTGCCATCCATCCATCAGCTATACCTGCTTTATCCTGTGGAGGGTCACAGGGAGCCCAGTTTATCTGAGGGCTCACAAGGAGACACTAATTTAAAATCACTGATTGTGGGAGGAAGCTGAAGAAAACCCACGTATGCTCAGGAAGAACACAGAAAGGCCTCAGTCAACCAGTAGGTTCACATTCATTAACCTTGTTGCTATGAGGGGCTTTGCTTACTACTGCATCAACACATCCAACCAGACAGTTCTACTTCTATCCATCCATTTTTTATGAGATACGTTTTACTAGTGTTTTAATTTCATTGTATTATGCAATGACAATAAAGGAATCTGAATAATTAGCTGCTTACATGTGTATTCATTTTCAGACACACACAATGCTTGCGTTTCCAAGCTAGGCTGACCAGTGTTTCAGTAATGTGACATATTTGATACACAACTAGGGTCAGAAATAGGGACTTGAGGCCCTTCTTAGGTGTGGAGTTGAAATCTGAAGAGGTTCCTTGGTCAATAAACACTGGGGTCCAGATCTTCCTTGGGAGATCCTTTTACATCTCTTGGAAGCCGTTTTGTCTGACAGATGCAAGATTTTGAGTTTCTTACATGGTATGGGAACCAACTACAGCGATATATTAAAAAAGACGTGGCATTCACTGTCATGTTAAAAATGAGCTGTCGTTTTTGTGAGAGAAGCTGGACAAGCTCTGTCTCTCTCCTAGATTCAGGAATTTCATTTTCGTGACTCAGTTTTTGAGCATTCATCTCATGTTTCTCATATGACAAACCCCGCTACTTTGCTGTCGATGTAACACAACACACTGCAGCAAACTTGAACAGGTACAGGAAGGTTGGAAGTTGTGTTTTCAGTGCATACGTGTGAATATCGGATGGGTCATGTATGCAGGTACAGCCAGCTGGGTAGTCGAATGACACGTTGCTACCGGCCGTGGAGCAGGACTGGCACAGAGACTCATGAGTGGTTACTTCGGCCTGTTGCCACGACGACGGGCTGCCTCCGAAACCCTGCATCTCCATCATCTCCCCGTGGTCTAAACCAGAGAGAATAAAAGTGAGAAGACAGAGAGAGGTCTCAGTGCTCCTAGACAAAATGGATGCTGCTGTTTTCATGCACTCCACCCTCATTTTAAAAAGACTTTAAATCTGCTTCACTCTGGCTATGTTTTATGCCTTACATATTATGACATAGGTCCCTCAGCTCAACCATAAATACATCTCATCATGTATCTTTGATTATTATTCATGACATTAAGAGATGAGTAGATGGATGAAAGTTTTACACTCATGTTGCATGTGAGAGCTGGAAAAAACAGGCGTAGAGAGGAAACCAAAAGTGGCAGGGGACGGTTTAGGAAGCAGGTACGGTGCTGTGGGAGAGACAGACAGAGAGGATGCAGGGATGCCATGCTGGTTCAGTTCATTCAGAGAGGAGGCAGAGGAGACAGCAGAGCTCAGGAGGACGCTCCAGACAAACAGGAGAAAGTAGGAGAAGAAGAAGAGAGGCAGTGAAGGAGCTGACAGGAGGCTCAAGCTCAGGCCAAGCAGGATGCATAAAGCCAGAACAAGACAAGAGACACCAAAAGAAATGATCCCAGAAACAACAAAAACAAATGGACACCAGTTAAAGGGTACACAAAGGGGAGGGAAAAAAATCATAAAAACGTCAACATTAAATAAATGCTCTTCACCTTAATTCTTCAGGTTGGAGCTGATGACCTGTCATAAATATGAAGCTGTGCTTTGGTTGTTCAATAACCCCAAAAAACAAAACAAAAAAAAATTAAAAACGAAAACAAATAAAAGTAAAATATAAAAGCAAACAGAAAAATTGCTGTAGTGAGACCAGCATTTGGCCTCCCCCTCTTTACTTTAGGACTAGATGTGATCAACAGCTGTTTTTGGGCTCAGTAATGCAACCCCACCACACAAGGACTCCACGTCTCTACTACTGCGGAACCCCACAGGACCGTAATGAGAGGGGTGGAGGAGGGGTGAGGGGAGGGTGGGGTGGCGGGGTTAGTGAAGAATTACAGTGAACAGCATCGCAGCAAACGACTGCACAAACAGAGGAAACAACTGAGGAAGACAGAGCAGGGAGAGAGAGAGAGAGAAATCAAAAACGAACAGAGGAGACTGTGAGAAAGGATTTCTCATCACAAATATGCAGAAACACAGTCGATCTTTAAAAAAAAACAATGAAACGGGTGCATATTCTCCATGCAAAAATTGTCAAGCATGTTGCAAGTGAGAAATGAAAGGACAAAAAAAGGAAACAGAGTTAAGTCAAATAAAAGGAGTGCAAAAAAAAAAAAAAACTAAGCAAATCATTAAAGCAATTTTTGGCCACAGCAATGTAAACTCAACAGTGCTGAGACATGCTTCAAGAGCTTAGCCCTCTCGTAATGCTAAGGCAGTCAGCACTGCAAGTCCCAGAATGCAAAGCAGCCAGAAAGGCCTTGACCTAGACGAGGAGACCTGGGGAAGTTTAAATCTGACATGAAACCAGGCGACAGGCGTGTGCAGCGACTGTTTGGCAGTGCTCTATGGAGCAAGTCGGTTCATCTGACAGTGTGTGCTTGCAGTGTGTTCACAGGACTGCATTAAGGATCACTGCCAAGCAAGTGGAGTAAATTGTTCTACTGAGTGGTGGAAGGAAAGAGAGGAGACATAGAGAGAGTGAAATTAGGCAGGAGGTCTGTAGGGGGAGTGTGTCAGTGGTTGCTGTGCATTAACTGGATGTCTGTGACAAAGCCGTCATTTTCTAAAGACAGGATGTTATTGTAGAAGATTACAATTTCCAGGAACACTAAACTTCCAGCTGCCATTTATGTGACAGCAGAGGGGAGCAACAAATCGTACTCAGCCAGTAGAAAAACTGAAAATGTATTTTGTTGAGCAAGTGCTATGGTTGGAATAAGCTGAGACTGCCATCTAGTTCTAGAAATAATTCTTAAATCTGGTGGCTGCAAATGTTTGTAACTGCTGCTTCAAAATGTTGTGTGATGAAGATTATACACAATATTGCAGAATATTTTACACCTAAAAAATAGATGTTCTGCAACTGATCAAGTTTTGGAGTGAAACGTGAACTTTAAAATTGGCTTTAGCTCTGACACAAAACAACACAAATACAAGGTCACATGGTTACCCAGTAAAATGGCTCGCAAGAATTCTGCATGTTGTTACTCTGCCAAGGAACGCAGTGGAGTTGTGTGATGATCGGTGATGGTTTGTCTGTCTGTCTTTTAGCAACATTACTCAAAAACAGACTGACGGATTTGGATGAAATTTTCAGGGAAGATCAGAAATGATACAAGGACCAAGTGATTAGATTTTGGTAGTGATGCAGCTTACAGTCTGGATCCATAAATTTGTTAAAGATTTCTGTATTATTTCCAGATAGCGGCACAGCATCACTGTAACCATGACAACAAGCGGCTGTTACCATGAGATATGTCTGTGTAGATTCACAGTAATCCCAAGTACTTCAGTAGACAGAAACTGGATTTTTTTTTTCATCAGCTGCCTGCTGACGATCACATGATTGTGATCCTACTACAATTCCCCCACAGTGGGCCATGAATTGTTTTAAGATTTCATCCATCAGAAATCATACGACTGAGCAGCCTTGGTGGAGTACTGCGCTCTCTGAGTGCTTTTCTTGTTTAGAAATGTGTAGTTCATGGCATTTTGTAACATTGATGGCATTAACAAATCAATTGCCATACATTATTTTAATACAGTCAAAGGTACGTTCACTGATTTTATTGGTCATTTGGCCTACAGAAAGTCAGGATCCTTTATGTTCTGACACATTTTTGGCAAACCTGCTGCAAACAGTGACCTAATATAGCAGACAAAGAGAAACCTCAGCACTGATTTGCTGTGATGTTTCTGTCCATCTAAAGAACACAAGTGTAGTGTTCACTCTGAATTACGTTCTGATTTGGTTCCCACCAACTCCCAAGATAAGTATCTATTTTTTTCAGTAACCTACATGTCAACAGCTAGTTGCAAACTTTGTCTGTCTGCAGTTCAGTGCTAAGAGAGTCTTAAAAGTTCTATAGAACTGGTCATTTCTGATTCTTTGTGAGGTGGTCACTACAGGTAACATATTTTATTTCACATATTCCTATAGTTCAATTATAAGCAATATAATGATTAGTGGAGCAATTATTAATGCTACAAAAGAGACAATTTATTCCACGCAGGATGACTTTCAAATTCAGGACAGGCAGATACAGGCAGCTGTCAACTGTCCCAGCCAATTGAATTGTATATACCCTAAAGTACCCTAAAGACCTACCAGTGTCTCAGATAGATTGTTAATAATTCAATAATGGTTGTTTTATTGCTACTACAACTTTGCTTTTCAACATAGTGGTGATCACCCTGCACTTCCCCATGTCCCCATTAACATGGCCAACCCCAGACTACTCTACACTGTTGGGCTCGGCCTCGGGCAGAACACACATAGGAAGACGAAGCTGGGGTATGTGGGGTCGGGAAGGTGGAGGAGGAGAGGGCCTGAGAGGACACGATGGGGTGGGAGGTGAGGAACAACGTCTGAAGCCAGGGTGAGGTCTCAGGGGTGCGGGGTAGAGGGGTGGTGGGATTGGGTGGGTGTGTTAAGGTGATAAAAACCTTTCATGACATTAGGATCTGTGAGGTTCCGCGAGCAGATCATTGAGATCATAGCATGGAGCCTATCTTCCTCTTCCTCGTCATCGTCCAGCGACGGAGCACGGCTGCCCGTGGTGTGGTGGTAGTTTATAGTGACTGCTTGCACCAGTGGGACAACAGAGAACACAGTTAGAAAAGTGCTACCCTACAGGTCTGGGGAAAAGTACTGTGGAAAGCACTCCACCGTACTGTAAAAACACACAGATCACTGTTAACCACAGAAAGGAGGTTCATTTTTGTCATGATCAGGCACTTCTGCCTTGTGGATACTTTGTATGAGTGTGTACAACAGTGTGGTAGTGTTACTTACTGGCATCGTAGCGGTATCCAGGGTAGACGATGCGAAACACGTAGTCAGCAGCTGTTTGCTCTTCATCGCTCCTGTCCTGGTCAATAAGCCTGGCTGTACTGCTCCTCTTCCTCAGTTTAGGGAACACTTTCCCCTGCAAGACACAGACAAATGTATCCAAATACAAAACACACTAAGCTTAAAAAAGGCTAAAATGATATTAATAAGAAATAAACCAAGCATTAAAATGGCTGTATACTGTGACTATCTGAATTTAAACTGTCACCACTGCAGTTACATGATATTCAGTTGCAGTCTAAAACAATTGCACAGCTGAAAGGTGTTTCAAATTTTTTGTCAATTTTATTCAAATTAATAGCAGTAGGATTAGCATTAAAAACACTTCTTAACTACACCACAGTTCAATAGTAGCACAAAGTACATGAAGGTAAGTCAACATGTCAGCTTCAACAAAAACTGAACTTGACGGCAGGACTTTCAGTTTCAGTGATATTTATGGATCTAGATGTAAGTAATATAAAATTTAGTGTACATTTTAAACAGTACATTGACTTAATTTTTCCAATCTGTTCACATTTATAACATATGCCTCTGTAATGGCTCTACTTCATCGCTATTGTATGGTTCACATTTTCACTTCACACATGCTTCCATTGCTATCATCATGCAGAAATAAAATGAGCCAAAACCATCCAGACTCAGCAGGAAAATAAAGATATTTAACAACAGGCTCGGCAGACGTTAGACTTCTTGTTAGAGTCACAAAGTATAGCATTTAACTTTTGCGTCCCAGAGGTGGCAGGATTAAAAATGCATTTTAGTCATTGTTTGAATTAATTGGGATGTTGAAGATGACTGTAGTGAGGTTACACGTCCCCCCGACAACACTGGAGGGTGAACGCCCCAGAAACGAGCACCAGACCACTCCAGCCAGTTTAACTCCTGTTTGTTATTACCTTGCCTTTCTGGGACCAAAGGGGTGGTTCCAGTTGACCCCGTGGTAGTAGGCCTGTTTCCAGACAGGAGAGAAAGGCCAGGAGGTGACCACCAGGAGGGAAGTGCAGGGGCGGCCGCTGGATCCCATCCTGACTGACCAGAACCAGCGTCCCCCCACAATCAGCTGTACGATAGCGGAAAAAAAAAAACATCATCCAAGAATGAGACAGGAAAAGACACAGAAAAACCAGACAGAGTAGATGGTGTAATACAGCTATTTGATTTGACTCTGTGTTTCTACTTTGGTTATGTCACAGACAAAATTGACATAAATCATGTGAAAACAGTGTGGATTTGTGCACACACACACACATGTAAGAAGAGGAGGAGGCCGATAATGAGTTCAAGAGGCGGTCACCGAGATAAATGAAAGGCACTGAGATCAAACAGTAATATGACCTGCAACAACAAATTTACGCATAATCAAGACAAGCAATCAATAGCTTGATCTGACAAGAGCTTATGAAACCATCCCCTCATGACATGCTCTTAATATGAGGTGACTGATGCGGTGCAACATGACGGTGTGAGTGGGGATGACTGGAACAAGCAGCAGTGTACTCACGGCGTTGGTGACAGTGAATGCAGACTATCTGGCGCAGAGGAACAGTCAGTGCATAGTCCCAATAGATGCTAAAAAAGAGGGCAGTGTGTTTTGGATTGGTTAAGTATGACAATGTGTAAAATGAAGCTTGAGAGGCAGTGTTATTAAATGCTCTTTCACAAGGAGCAGTTCTATAATTCATATTCTGACTACCTCTTCTCTAGGTCACAGTCTCCCAGTGTGCCGTTGATGAGTTGATTGGGTGTCCACTTCAGGGTGAGGTTATCCCCAGCCTGGTGAAGTGACAAGTAACCCCGCAACACCTCCATGTCCTTCTTCTACCGAGGGGAAAAGAAGAAAAAGAGGGAGGGACACAATGTGAGATGAAAGATTTAAAGTTTGGATCTCAAGACAGAGAGACAAAAATTCATGTTGCATTGTTAATGAAACTACTTTAATTATCTAAGTGGTGTGAGACAAAATAGATTATTATTATTATTATTTTTATTATTATTTGTTATTTTTGCTGTCCAAAACAGATCTTCAGTCATTCCCTAATGCTTTGTGGGATGTAAACAGTAAGTATATTGCTGTCACAGAGTCTGTCAGTATCTCTAGTCTGCTACTTGAGACAAATTTCACCCAGTACAGTTCACCCATTTCACTGGATAGTGTGTGTGGAAACTGAGGGAAATCTAAAAACCATCCCTGAAAATGGCTTCTGTCAGAACAGATTCAGATTCCAATGATCCAAATAACTACCAACCTATTTCCAACCTTCCGTGTATCTGAAAATACTTAAATGGGAGGTACCAACCTGCACAGCAATAACCTCTTTGAGCACTTTCAGTCTTTTTTCAGTTCCAAACATAGCATAGAAACAGCTCTTCTCAAAAGCCCTCATGTTCTCCTTCTTACAGCAGACACTGACCCTCTAATCGTCTTCATCGCCCTATACCTGAGTGCAGCCGTTGGCACCATCTTCATTCATTTTCATTTAATGTCTGCCTGGCATTTGGGTGACTTGCAATGCCTTTCTCTGGTTCACATCATACCTGACTGATTAGAGACAATAAGGAGGTCCTCAGGGATCAGTGCTGGGGCCATTTTTCTGTACTATACATCTCCTCCACATTGGAAAGATTTTCCATCTCTATGGAAGAATACACTTTCATTGCAATGTCAACAGCACCCAAATGTACACCTCCTTTCTCCCTCAGCCCTCAACAGCTGTCTTTAAGCCATCAACATTTGGATGTCAAGCAATTTTCTCAGGCTCAGTGGAAAAAAAGTGTAGTTTAAAGACTACACTTTTCAAAATCCAACCATTCACTATATTCATGGATGACAGTCCAGCCAGCATTCCCCCCAAATGAAAAGTCTTCATGTCAAACCTGGTAGCATACGTTCCTTTAGTTCCCACATCAATAACTTCTCATGTACTGCCTATTTTCACCTTTGCAATACTTCTTTTTCACAACCTGGTCACGTCTTACATTTATTAGTGCAACACCATTCTGTCTGGTATGACCAAAAAACTTCCCCATCAGCTTTAAATTATTCAAAAACCTGCTGCTAGGATCATCCACTGACAGGACCACACAACATTCTACTGCTAAACCTCAAAGCCCTCCATAACCTTTTGGAAAGCCCCAACATACAAAATTTGCTTCCAAATTCAAAAGTTATAGAGCGATGGTATGCTTTTCTATGAATATGGACTAATGGACATGGAGACATTTCTGAATCTAACATATGTGTATCATGTCTATGTGCTCAGTTTGTGACTCCAAAAATAAGGATAACCTCTGACTCAAACTGCACAATATACCTCATATGATATCTTTGTACAGCTGGGAGGTTGCCTTACATTTTTAAAAGCCTCTCATTTGATCTGTATTATAACAGAAATGTAAGAATGCCAGTTTTTGGATGTAGGCTACGTTATACAGTGTGATGAACCTCATTCTTGACAAACCGTCTCCCCTGCTGTCAGTCATTACGCTAGGATGGGCTCCTCATGTCTCAACTCCTGGTCTGTTCTTAATACAAAATGACAACTGAGACCGTCCCCTCATCTAACTGTCATAAAGACAGCAAACGAGCATATTTACCCCAAACTTGAATTATTGAATTGAATTTCTTGAAATATTTCTTCTTAACATTTCAGATGTGTGTAAATAAACAACATTTAAAATTGAACTATGAAAAATATATCCTTAGTTAAAAATTTATGAGAACTTAACACTCTAGACATCAAGCTCATTCAGAATGTTCAATCAGATAGAAATTATAGTGGTGTCTCCATGGCTACCCAAACAGATAACCCTAATAACTAGAAAATAGGTTTTCTGGTCCCGTCAGACTACTCTCCTTTGTGTATTATGTGTGCATATTGGCATAAAGCATGTTGTGATATAAGAAAAAGAGAGGCGAATTATGTACAGTACCATTTACACGTAGCGTGCACTGAGTGCTCTATTCATCTGCCTGTGCGCTTAGACGTGTTTGTTAGCATGGTGCCATCAAAGACATCGTGGGAGGCAAATATGTACTCATTATACATTCCCAAGGCCAAACATGCTGGAACCACTAGGCAGCACAGAGCACATTACAGTCAGGAGAAAGACAGCTTTCATTTCAAAGATCACACATACAAAGTACTGCGTGTCTGTGTGTGTGTGCAGCACAATAATGGATGAAAATAACCCTCATTTACAATTTATCTGTACACCAGCTGAGTGGGTGCAAAGTGCTGTCCACATGTTCTGCATGTATGTGGGCTTCAAAGTTGGATTTCTCCTCTTACTCTAGAACAACAACAGCTTTACGGCCTCCACAGTGCAAAGTCAAGACCTGTAACATCTGAATAGAGTTTCAATTTAAACAAAGTTAATCCAAAGAATTTACATAAAGTCAAGCTGAAGTACCAGGAGATAGAGGAGCATACTGTAGCTGTACCAACAATATTGTGTCTCATTCAATTACTTTCAATTTAATAACCTGCACACACTACATACAAGTTAAATACGATCTGATGTTTTAGTACAGGCTATCTGAGGCTGATATATAAATGGCTGCTGTGAGATGTGAACTTAACAGTCTGGCTCAACAACAGAACTGTCACATGAATTTGGTGAACACCATCACATATAGTGTTTGAGTTGTGAATCTGTCAAAAGTAAGTTAAAACTCTGAAAATAGTGAACTGAATTGCTTTAAAGCCAGTCTTGAAATTTCTATATATATTATTGCAAGTGTAAATCCATTATTAAAATCAAATCACATTTGTGTGATTCACATTTTTCAGATTAAAAACCCCTGATAAACTGTTATGAATGATGGATTGATTAAAGCATTGAAAAAAATGTTATTCAAGAAAAAATGTACTTTATGTTATTTGGTTGTGCTGTGTGCTACGGATCAAGTACATACAAGTGCAATGAAATGCCTGTTCTGTGGCTACCTCCCTGCATTACATAACAGTCCTCACTATGAGTTGTGCAATAGACAGGTTTCTCAGTTACTTTGTACAATATAAAGACCTCCCTGTCAAAACATTTCTAAAGCCTACAGACTGAGTGCTGACTGAAAGGTAACCTGCCAGGTGGAGAATAGCCCACTGCATATTACCACAATTAATGTCAGCTATTTGTTTAACTATCCAGGGAGAAAATTTTGACCCTGTATGTGCAGTGGTATATACTAATATTAAGGGAACCAGATCAGGATCAGGATTTTTTTCTTTGGATAAACTATAACAGTAACAAAGCTCAGATATTCCAGGTTTGTGTGTGTGTAGGATTATGGGGAACTTCTAACTTAAAACCTTGACAGCAGATGGTCAGAGAGAAACAGAAACATTACTGCATATAATAGCTGGGCAGGAAGTGATAAGCTGCACCATACCGGTTGCACGAGAACGTTGTTTTTGCCGTAGAGAAGGTGTGTTCTGGAGTTTTGATGAAGAGACTCCACATACTCCCTCGCTGACGCAGCAAACCTGTCCTCTGACATGCTGCCACTGGACTGCCTCTTGCGAATCTAGAAAAGAAAAGCTTTTTCACAGCCAGCTTACACAACCAACGACCTACGCGAACATCCATCCCACATATCCTTGGGCACTCTCCCTGTCTCTATACACCGACACCTCCTGAGGGTGGAAGCAGCTGACCTAACTCTGCACTCACCCCTAGAGCAGGCCGGCGGCCGGCGGAGACATCTTGGCCCCGGTGGGCCCCGTGGATACGGTGGCGCTGAACCAGCTCGTTGGCTGAAGGGTCTGTCCAGAAATGATCTGACGTCTTCAGCTTGGTGTATTCCAGAGCACAGGGCCCCACTGACAACACAGCAAACACAGTACAAACCCATTAACTCATGAAGTCAGTTGATGTTGGTAATTCCTCTATGTTTGAAAATTGGTGACATACCAAAAATGAATTTTGACTAAACTTAAATCAAAATATCTTAGTTTTTCCACCTTTGTATGAGACTTGAATTGAGCTTTTTATGGTACCAAATCATTATTTTAATGTCCATTTCAAGTATTGATCAAACTAATTAAACAATAGGTCATTTTCAAGAAGAAATTTGTGTCGACATGAAGTTCACGTTACTGCAGCCTTCATGATTTTTATACGCTTAAAATGCTGTTCCTGAACTGAAATGCACACTTTGGTAAAATATGTTGTTCCCACAATTCCTTAAAACCAAATAACTTAAACATCATTTGCCTTCATATTTATCACATTTCAAGTCATTCTGAAGAAGAAATTTGTTTGTAAACATGATTTTTATATGCTTAAAATGCTAACTAAAACTAATTAAATACTAGTGGTGTTTTTGTTACTTTTGCTGTCTAAAAGAGATTCTTTTTTTCATTGCTGTTTGTTGCTTTTTTGTATTAAGGTCACATAATTGTATAAAACCTACATGTTGGTTCATCTGTCAATATTCTCTTTGTTTTACTATCAGACTGGAAATCAGACACTGATTTTCAGTGACTTCCTACTGAAGACATGCACTCACAAATACACAGTCTCTGCTTAAAAATACTCAGTGACTCAGCAGTTTACTTCAACGCTTGGCCACCGTACTTCTCAGCAAATTGCAGTGAAACAGGACATATTAATGCTGTCGTTGGGCAAGATTTAAAGGACGGGCAGATCACTCAATATTTTGTCCTGTACTGAATATTTATGGTACAAAAAGCTTTAAGTGTGCGTCAACATGGTAATAATGTAATACGTTACCCGGGGCAACAGTGTGTCTCACTGATGTCCTTTAAAAAAATAATAATTCTGGTGGGAATACAATCTACCAGGCATTGGATACACACAGGATTCTTGTTGGTAGGTCACATTTATTGTTGGTTTAGATCTTGCCATTAGATTTGCTGACAATACAAAAATGTAGAGAATATCTCCCTGCTCATCAAATGGTATTGCATTCCCCATACTATGGAATTCCAGTTTAAGTAAAACTGGTGTTCTCTAGGTATTCATAGGAATACAGATAAATATGTCAGGCAAGTATTTACATATTGTTATATATCAATGGTTTAAATAATTTTAACATATAACACCAGATCACTTCATGGTGTTAGAATTCAAAGATGGTGATCTCTGCTCCCTTTGACTTCCTTGTAGTCATCATAGTAGTTTGTGTATTAGTATAGAAAGCAAGAACAATATGTAAAAATGGGCAAAATCAAGTATAAATTGATTTTTGTTTGTATCACAATGCAACCACAACAGGATGACTAGCCATAAGCAGTGACAGAGTCCTACAGTACTTTCACAATTGAAATAGGAATGGTAGGGCTCCAAAATCTCAGGTTGCAGCAGAAACAAAACAAAAGACAAAGTCTTTCAGCATCAGTGTACAACTAATGTTGTGGTTGGTTTGGTTGGTTTGGACACAGATAGTGTGTCTCTGTTCCAGCTGTCCCCACTGTGTTGTACTGCTCTGCTCATCTGTTCCTAGTACTTCCATCGTCAGTCCTCATTAGCTGCACCTCGCTACCTCTTTAATCAGTGTGGATATAAATGTTTCTCTCCCTCTGCCAATTTATCCCACTGTTCAAGTAGTCTTTGTTAGTTCATCTGGTTGTGTCCTGTTCTGTCTGACTGCCTGTGTGTTTCTGTTTCTCTGATTAAACGTAGTCTAGGTCTTGCCTTCTGTCTGCTTTCAGCTCTTGCTGCCATGCTGTCAGTAGACGAGGCTCCAAGGTGTATGCGCTTCAAAGCAGCTGTGTGAGTGGTTCACTTCAATTCAATTTTCAATTTTATTTCCTTGTATAACAACATATGTCATCTCAGGGCACTTATAGTAAGTTGAAGACCTTACAAATTTTAAACAACCCAACAATCCAAAGTTGCCTTTGGATTCCCTATAAGCAAGCAGTCGTGACATTGGGAAGGAACTAAAAAAAAAAAAAAAAAACCTTAAACAGGGAGGGATTAAAAAAAAAAACTCTGACAGAGTCAGGCTTAGGGAAGGCAGCCATCTGCCTCTACTGGTTGGGTAAGAGTGGGGATGAGGGGGGTTGGGTAGTGGTTGGGGTGGGGGATAGCAGATGGAGAACAGACAAACAATACATGACTTTGTGCTCATTTTCATGATTGCCTGTATTTAAGTTCTACAGATTTTAAATAAATATAAGTACATTTGCCTAGATGACTTGTTTTTGTACTTCAATGCTGTGCTCTAACCTTACACACTCACAAACTGTACATAAAAAAGTGATGGACCCTCTGGATTTGAAAAATTAAACCAACACAGAAGCACTTTTTACATGCATTCTTTCTAACAACCTTTTTCTGGCAACTCGCAAAACTTGCAAAAAGTACTCAGATTGGCTAGAATTCTACGAGAAAACGAACTTACTTCTCACTTCATTTGTTACGTCTGTGAACAGTTTCCTAATAAATGTATTGACATACAGCATGCTCATTTGCTAAATTTTGATTTAGAATACATTGTAAAAAAATATATAAATCACTGTTCACTCACAAAGTTTCAAAAGACAAAACATGGTGACGACCAAACGGCAGATTCAAAGCTTCAAAGCTATAGTCCAAAAACCAATAGGTAAAGATATCATGGCTACGTCTATTTTTTATATAGAGTCAATTAACGCGCTAGATGGTTGTCACACAGAAGTCGTCCTTTAAAACTGTTGAACACGTGGTCACGTAATCAGAGGTGTTTTTGCACATGTGAAATTTAATGTGTGACAACATGGGAGAGTGAACGTAAGCTTTACTAGACTTTGTGTCTTACCTGTAATTTGTATTTTAATGCCATGGGCTTCACATGGGAATGTATGAGTTTTGCATGGGTATATACATGAGTTTCACATGTAATTCATTAGGGTCAACATGGATATGTATATGGGTTTCACATAGGTGAATGCAAAGTTCACCCCTCCTTCAGTCAAATTTCCCTCCTAGTTTTGAGCTGTTGCACCTGGAGACACGGTCCACACATTACTGCTCATTACTACTACTGTTTTCCACATCTCTTCGACATCTCCTCTATGACAAAATGTGTGAAATTCATTGGATTTTTCTGTAATGGTGGCAAAGAGCAAAAAAATCCTTGGCATGTGACTGGATGGACCATTTGTCAGGGACTGTCTGTCATAACTCTCAGCTAAAATACACCCATAGCCTCCATTGTTCCTCATAGGATGCTGATTAGTCTGTCCAACTATAGATCGACCACAAATACATAGCTTGAAGCCTGGCAAGACAAATTTGTGTATAATCAAGATCTTACAAATCTTGCGAGAATCCAATTGCCTTGCAAGTTAAACCACCCTTGGATGATTTAGGAAATCTGTAAAGTTCAAGCTCAGTGTAATGTACTCACCTAGGAGGGCTGCCAAGATGGGCCCGAAGACTGAGTCATGCATCAGAGCTTCCCTCTCATAGTATTTACTGCAGCGATAAACACAGAGAAGAGAGGAAAACATTACCAAATGCTTGTAATGAGGAGTACTCTGAGACTATGTGTCGTAGGCTGAAGAAAAGTATCACCTCATCCACATGTTTCATTTCCTAAGCTTTTCAACAATTCAAAGAACAGGCAAAAATGTAGTTATTGATGACAGATGTGTACACCTAGTGGCTGCAGTGCATCCTGAAGCACAAAATGGGATTTAAGGGTCAAGCTGATATCTTTTGCTGGCTCTCTTTTGACCATGGCAAATCACAATGGCAATCCATGCAGAACAACTGTACTCCGTGTTAAAATTGAAACTTTCACCCCATTAACAGGCTAAATAATGACTCTTATAGTGCTAAACTGATTGGTTTCCTTTACTCTTAGCAGGACTCCTGACAGTGCAGATGCTTGAATCTATACTCTTTTACTACAGCTCTAGATCACGGCACACCTTTGTGATCATAAAACCATTTTAGACTAAATGAGCTGATAATTAATAGAACAGTTGTTTTTAATTAAAAACAACTGTTAAATTAATCTTTTGGGGGTTTTTTTCTGCTGTGGCAAGCCCTGATGAGCTAAGACATTATGAGCACAACTGCTAATAT
The DNA here is from genome assembly GCF_022539595.1 of Amphiprion ocellaris. Taxonomy (NCBI): domain Eukaryota; kingdom Metazoa; phylum Chordata; class Actinopteri; family Pomacentridae; genus Amphiprion; species Amphiprion ocellaris. The sequence continues at coordinate 23,417,599 of NC_072772.1, read as the reverse complement.
AATTATTTTTTGTATGCAAACAAAACAAAACAGCTTTTGTCCAGTGGTATCAAATCAGATGCCTCTGATAATGTTGATTGTAACTGGCAAGTAATTAGGAGCTGATAGCAGGGTAGGAGAACTCATTTTTAACTGAGCCGGTTGATAACTAACTTGTGATACTATTTGGCCAGGATCTCTCATGTTAGTCTCAGTGATGCTGGTAATCTAATGAGAACGACACCAGGTTCAGCTTGCTTCATATTGCAGGCCAAAGGTCTACTGAGGTTGCTGTTGGTTGAGAAATCTCCACCTGGGACAGACTTCTTCCTGCTGAATGCTTTCTCTTTATTTCTGAGGGACTGACACAGACCCTGGCATTTACTGTGGGTGCCTTACATCAGATTAGATGACCTACACTGCAGCTGTCTGAACATGATGTCGGTTTACTATATCTGCCCAGTCTAGTACAGGAACAACAAGCATACAACAACAAACTATACAACTTGTGATTAATGTGGATTTTCCTCCTTTTAACATGTGTGATCCACATTGTCATGTGTGTGAACTCTGTCAGTACACTTCATGTCTGATGCTTTGATCAGTGAATCACCTTGGACAGCTTAACGAAGCACATTGGGGTTGTTAGCCAAACAGAGGACAGAACAAAGGAACCACAGAGTGAACACAGGAGAAGAATGGAATATATAAATAGGTAATTCAAAGGACTGTTCATCATTCAGTTTTAGCAAAGCCTGGAGTGGAGAGCTGTGAGTCATTGCATTGCAGCCGCAGAAAGCAAAGAACAAAGCAAAGTCACCTAGAGTTGTCCACGATGTACTGAACTATCTTATCCAGAACTTTCTCAAAGAGAGCCGTGCGGACCCAGATGTGTTTGATGGCCTGGGCAGAGAGGGGCTGAGGGGGGCGGCTGGTGGTGGAGGAGCCCTGTCTCCTCAGAGGTTCATGGCCCACGCTCTGGGTTCTCCTGCAGGGCACAAAGCACAGATCACTGCTATTAACAATCATTATCAGAGAGGAGGAGAGGTCATGGCAGACACTGATATCAGCATTTCACCTCTTACGCCCCTTGGCTGTTTTTGATATAAATGCAAAAGTCAATCAGTGACAGCTCAGCAACTATAAGCCCTACACTTTGGATAATTTTAAAGTACCATTCATCTTTCATGGTATCATCATCTGGTCAGGAATTTGAGAAACTCCAGTTAAAGAGATGCAACAGAAACTGAAGTACAACCCTTTTACATCCACTTTTGTGGCTTTTGTAGTTCTAGGTGGTCTCTCCCTTGAAGCAATTTAAAGAGCTCTGGATTATGCCATACCTGGTTCTTCTTGGTACTGGGACCAACAGGTAGAAAGCATTACCAGTAAAAGTGAACCAACTAACAATACAATTCAGACAGCAGAAAATGAGGTTACATGTTCAGCCTCACAGACTCATATATCACCCACATATTATTAGGTTCTGAGGTACGTATTGAATATGCACAAACCAGCATTGAAGGAATGGATACACTATCTCGACTGCAGTCTGAATGAAAGTGGTATGTTGCAAATTTGCGACAATAGGCGTCAAGGGGTTACCTTAAACCTTAGTAATAAACATATTTTTTACTTGTACAACAAGGATTTTCTGTCGATTGCTGGAAGTGCTATAAAACTAGCTGCTGCATTGTACTGTTTGACTTAAAACCACATGGCATAAAGTCAGATTTTCCCCACCTCGGTCCTGTAAACAAGATACTCAAAATCCAAAATTAAAGTGCAACCTGGGGCATGTGGGATTGGTAGAAGACTAGAACTACACTGAAATAGAAGCGGAAAAGTGAAGCTATTTCAGCATCTTCAACATCCATTTTGACCATTTTTTTCTGTGTCTGAGATGTCTCCCAGTTACTACAAAGAAAAAACTAAGCCATGGCAATACCTTTTTAATCCCTACAGCAGACATTACAGCCATAAAGTAGATCCCCTGATTAGATTCAATAGCTCATTATTGCATAAAATTGAATATTAACGCAGAAAATATTTTTCTTCAAGCTATAACCACAGGGTGTAATTTCGTATTGCTTATAGTATCTTAATGAAAACTCATTAATTGGTCATGCCTAATGTAATATGCAATTCCTGATGAACATTAACAAACCAGAATTAAAAGTATAATAATAGAGTCGACATAATATATTTTTCTGAATACATACATATGTTAGCAACGTGAGTTAAATACAAAGAAATTGTGTCTTTGACCATCAGGAGGCAGCGTTTAACAGTATAATGAGTTATCACTGGCTGTAGTTCATTAGAGCTCATTATTTATAGCAGCTGATGAGTTGGTGCTGTTTTTTGGGAAGGCTGTCTGATGTCTTACAAAAGGTGTCATTTTATGCTAGACGTCTGCTGGCTGAAGCATTTCATGAATCAGGAGGCTGATAACTGACATCAGGTGGAGAAACGTGCACTTTCATCCCAGACTGAGTTTGATCACTGCCACTTCTACAGCAATCAGACAAAACCACTCACACACACCCACGTCAATAAGCTATAATGACAGTGTGTTTGTGTGTCTGTGCTGAGGGGGGCTTGGCTGCCACAGTCACGATGTTACCAATCCCCCAGCATGTGTGTGTGTGAAAGATGGGTATTAAGCTAAGTCACGATTTTTGCAGTCCCCTACCACTCTCATGAAGCGTGTATGTGCGTGCGTGTGTGTGTGTAGGTGTGTGTGTGTGTGTGTGTGTGTGTGTGTGTGTGTGTGTGTGTGTGTGTGTGTGTGTGTGTGTGTGTGTGTGTGTGTGTGTCTGTAGTGTCAGTACTCTAGAGGATGGTGAGGAGAATCAGGATGATGTCAGAGATATGACAGAATGTAAAAGAGATGGGATCTTCTGCCTCTAAATAAACCATGCAGTGTGCTGCAGTGTGTTTATTTACTGTTAAATGGCATTGGCTGCTTTTTCTGTTACCTTGATTGTATTTACTGGCTATACACTAATGTCTATCCCACACTGGTGACAGAGCTGACTAATAGCACTATTAGTCTGTAATTAGTCTGGTGAACTCTGTCTAGTATCTTCAGAGATCTGATCTCTTATCTTACATTTATGCACCCAAAAATTCTTTCGTTTCAAAGACCCCTTTTCTAAAAACACATTTTAAGCAGCTTGATAGCATCAGTCTTTTCTTCTGCGGCCATGGGGTAAAAGTACTTGGGTTGGATGGCATTGGTACTAGGTTTGTGTTTGTGTTTATTTGGTCCCAAATCAGCAAAAATCAAAATTAGAAGATAAAATGCAGTTATAAGGCACCACTGCATCAGCTTCACTTTTGAAACATTGACACTACACTTTTTTCATATGCAGTCTATGTTTCAATCAAAAATGTCTGCCAATCTTACCAACATTTTTCGTGAGAGTGTATGCTGGCAGGGCTGCACATTGACTCGGTGGTTAGCACTGTCATCTCAGAGCTAGAAGATCACCGGTTTGCGCCCCGGCCTGTGCCTGGGATCTTTCTGCATGGAGTTTCCATGTTCTCCCTGTGCAAGCCTGGGTTTTCTCTAGGTACTCTGGCTTCCTCCCCCAGTCCAAAAATATGCTGAAATGTCCGTAGGTTTGAGTGTGATGACATTCATCCTGATGGGAGTGGCCTCTTCCAGGATTACAATCCTCCCATCCATATTGCACACGGGGTCACTGAACGGTATGATGAACGTGTAAATGATGTAAAACATATCCTATGGCCATCACAGTGACCAAAACTGAACCCGACTGAACACAGTTTTGATCAACAAGTTAGACAGAGCTCTTCACCACCAATGTCTTCATCTTGTCTGTAGAGTTCCAGAGAATCAATGCCAAGGAGCATTAAAGCTGTTCTGTCAGCACATGGTGGTTCAAGACCTTACTAAGAAACTTTATGTTGGTTTTTAATTTCATTGTTGTCACACATCTGTATTTGCAGTTATGTCTACCTTAGTCTTACTTTGCCAGCCCATTCCGTAGATCATGGCAGTCTGGCTATGCCATTATCATTGTGATACAGGGGGAAAATGCTTTGGCTTGTTTGTATTTCTTCAAACCAATTACAGTCATCTTGGGCACAGATAAACAAAGAATATGGCTTTGGTCTTCCCTCAAAATAGTGATGAGTGAATTGTAGAGGTGGAACATTTGCATACAGGGAGGTGACGTTACACAAGATCATGGATCTGGACAAAGGACTACATTTCTGCCAAGTATGATAACATCTATGAAAGTTCTCAGTACATTGGCAAGCTATTCATTATCTGTCTTCCCTCTGTAAAGAATTGTGAATTATCTGTCCATAAGAAGAGAGAAGACAACATTTTAACTTAAGTCAACAGAAGATTGCCTGGCTGATCAAGGCATTATCTGTTCTAAAAATGCAAGCAGAACATTTCCTCTGAGGTTGTCAAGTGTGGTACAGTCACTCAAGAGGATGCCTGGTATGACTGAATAAATGGATGTAGCACTTCTTCACTTGCTTCACTTCAGCTGCATCCAATTTGCAGTTGAGAATTGTTTGAACAGGTTCAATGACATCAGCATCACTGGTTCACTTGTCTTATTTACAGTTTTGGTGAGGCAGAAGTAAAAATGTCATTGCTGGAGTTCTTCAGATCACACTCTGGCCTGCCGACACAGATGAGGGAACTCACTATACTTCACAATTCCTGTCTCCTATCCATAAAACACAAAGTTGTTCACTTTGGTCTTATAGTTTGGAGCTGTTACTGCCAAAATTTGGGAATGTTTTTTAGGTGGAAATGTATATAAAAAAAAAACAACCAAAAACTTAAGAAGTTACTTAAATGTGTCATTTAAGAAAAAATATGTTGTACTGGTCATACTGGCATGAGGCCCAATGGCTTTTACCTAGAAATGGTGAATGTAAATATAATGGATCACTTCAAATGTGGAGATATCAGCCAGTTATGACTGAAGTTCTTTGAGAAAGATTCTGAGCTTTCTTGCTGCATAGAGGATAGATTAGAAGTAAGTCAAATTAACTAAAATATATCACATTTCAACCATTTTTTTTGCTACATAAGACAACTAATTTGTCTGACGATTTAAATCGCCACCACAAAGCTCTATATGATGAGTACAAAGAAAGATCTGAATGTTACCAAAGCTAAAAACTGTTTCAGGTACCTTTGCCAGTCTTGCATCACATGACAAAAGTTCAAAATGGCAGGAGAAATCGCTGATGTGATAACTTCTCACCTTGTGATAGACATGATTAACATTTCAAAGAAGATTTTAAGAACATGATCCTGTCGCTTGACAAGCAGGATGTAATATCTTGCTCAATCTGCCATCCCAGAGCGGTATAAAAAACGCAGAGTTGAAACAGAGCTGTCACAGTGGATATTACGCAGTCCTACATGAGTCTGACCTTCCACTTTATTAATGAGGACTTCCAACTGAAAAGACGCTGTTTCCAAAAGGCATTTTCCCTGAATGATCATACAAATGAGAACCTCACAAAGGAGATGAGAGAAGGCTGCCTGGGGCTTCATGAGAGACATCAAGTCTGTATAACAAGAGACAATGAGGTGAACATAATGAAGGCTGCTGCCCTGAATAAGTGCACCAGACTGCAGCATTTGGTCACAGAGTGTGTCTTACAGTTGCTCAGTTATACTCATTCTATGTTTACTCAGCTGTTTTTTCATATCACAATATATATTACAGAAAATCTTTCACAATTTCAGTTGTTTCCAATATTAAACAAGTCTAAGACAGATTAAGTGAATATTTTCTGATTCGTTTCAGGTTACAGAATCGCTGCTTGTAATGACAGTTTCAGTTGAAGACCACAGTTCCAGGAAGCACTGGCTCTCCTCCTCAGATCACTGCTGCTTGGATTAATTGGCATCCATATTTACCGGTTTTCAAAACACCAACACTAAACACTGCCACTACTACTAGTACTACTACTACCACTACTACTACTACTTTAAAAATGGTGGTTCTGTGTTTTCACCGTTGATCGTCGGTCACCGTAACCCCGCCCCCAGCCCATGACGTATTCGGTTCTTAATTCTGGCCCAGCAAAGAGAGGGTGCCTGAAAAGCACCAGTTTTTGGAGCCTGGAGTCGGTGCTCAGTTGATGGAAACACAAAGAACTGGTGCTAAGTCAGACACTGGCTCCAAACTAGAACTGGACCCAGCTTGGTCGAAAAGGGCCAGGCAAGTGCTGCTTTTAGCGGATTGATTACAATGAATGAATTTATTTGTCAACATGAAAGTAAGGTCTGGAGATAAAAAGACTGATTGCCTCCACAGCACAGCAGTGTTTGTCACCAACGGTGCCTAATGTTGCTACTCTCAATGAGTATTTTGATTTGGGACTGACTTGTGACTTAATATTTTATGAGAGGTGAATGAACACTACATCACTGTGCAGATATCATTCAGAAAATAGACTTATTATGCCTTTCATTATGATGTGCTCCTTCTAAGCATCTGTTCACATACGAGTATAATCTATTTGTAATTATAGAAGGTCTGATCAAATGTGTAACTCCTCTCTGAAAACATCCTACGGTGTGCTGTCTCTCCTCCACGCTGCGCTGTCATTGGTCTGTACAAATTTCAAATGTCAACAAATGTCAGCATGTAGCTAACTGAATTGATTACAACGATTAAAACAAGATTGCATTTTGAACAGACATGAATATGAAAAGAAGTATGTCAGGATGGATTATAAAGCCTCTGGATTTGCATAGTGTGAATTCCAATTTTTGTGGCTGATGACAATTGTTCAGATGTTGAAATTTTCTAAGATTTTAACAGCTATGCTGGCAGATGTAGAGTTGAATAACAACAACAGACTTCATCTGAGTGCTATACACTAAAATCCTGGAGATACTTTAAAATACATTACGATTCATAAGAGACAGCATGAGTGAGGTGCAAAGGGTTCAGTAACTGTCCAAATATGTCCAAAGGCAAAGAGCCTTTAGTGACTGGGAAGGTCTGGAGTGAGGTACCATGATCTGACATTTTTGTACAGTTTCTCCCAGAAGTAAGTGACTGCATTTCTATTACTGAACTGTCAACAACAAACAAACAAAAATTGCTGAGCTCAGGAAATACAAGAAAATTACTTCAAATAAGTAGGACGAGCTGCTTTAGGTTTGCGTTTATGCAGTTTTTATGTTGGTTCATGTAATTTACTAGTATCAGGTAAATTAAGTACTTTAAAATGGACATTTATTGTCTTTTCTTTTATTACAATTATTTCTTATATTTGTATTTTACTCTATTTTCATGATATAAAGTGGGCGGCAGTGATGAAGGGGTTGGCCCTGTCGCCTCACAGCTACAAGGTCCTGGGTTAGAATCTTGGCCTGGAATTTGTCTGGAGTTTCCATGTTCTCGCTGCGCCTGTGTGGGTTCTACTGAGTCTCACTGACTCAGTGAGCTGGGATAGACTCCAGCCACCCGTCACCATACAGAGGATTAAATGGTGTATTGTTGATGGTTGGATGGATGACGTAAAGCACTTAGAGTGGCACTTGCTACATGAACTGTGCACATAAATAAAGTTACAATGATCATGTCATGTTATTAGAAGGTGAAGTGAGCTGATCAGATGACCATTTTGGGTTCTTGCCCGCTAAACTGATCACCGTCGCCACATCTGAGATTTCCATAATCACTTGAGTGAATACAACATTATTACATTTAAGGACAAAACAATAAAGATAAGAGCATGATTTGTATTAAAATGGCATTATTCTTTAAAGTGTGTGAAATCTATTGCCACAGCAAGTCTACTGCCTGTACTGCAGAATAAGAAATGAAGGCTGATGTTATGGTAGTCTTGCTCTTTACCCTGAGAGAGAAGGAGAGGCACAAAGAGGAAAAGAGGGCGGTGGACTGGTAATTTATCACTGTGCTATGTCTTGGTAAGGAACAGATTAAAAACAGAGTTGAAGATAGAAGGTTATAAAGGAATACATCACAAAGGGACAAGAAACCATGACAGTGTCTACTGGCAAACACAAGCTGAAGTACAGCCTGTTCACCAGACCTGCCCCGGGCACTGAGACACACACACACGCACGCACGCACGCACGCACGCACACACGCACGCACGCGCACACGCGCACGCACGCACGCACGCACGCACGCACGCACGCACGCACGCACGCACGCACGCACGCACGCACTTCTTTGGTTGTCGATGAGTTCTACAGCAGAGTTCTAAAATGTTTTTTGTGTTTCCGATCAGTTTCAAACTTGATGTGTGAGTCTCTGGGACTTCGAGGAAGTACAGTGTTGAATTTTTTTATTTATTTATTTATTTATTTTATTGTGGAATAACTTAATTTGGCTTTTTTTGGACAAGAATTTAAAGGAAAAGAACTTTCCATTCAGCCAAAGATGCATCTACTACATTGCCCAGTCCTGCTCTGCTGTAATTACCATTCCCTTCAACTCTTTATTCCACTGTTGATGTCTGCTCATATTCTTTCTCTCTGTCTCTTGTTTCCCATCATGCTCTCCGGTTCTTTCGCAGCCAGTGGCGCAAACCACGTTCCCATGGCAACCACAGTAAATGAGAGATGGAGCCCTGAGGTAGGATGACAGGGAGAGGGGGGATGGTGATGGTGGAAACATGCCTGTGTGCGTGTGTGTGTGTGTGTGTGTGTGTGTGTGTGTGTGTTCTGAATGCATGTATGGATTCTGGTGGAGGGGTGTGACTTGTGCGAACCAGATCTACACACAATAATAGGCTTTAATGTTGTGTGCAGTCTGTCTGGGGAAATAAAGGCCAATGAGATGTGACAGATGAACGGGAGACAGCGGCTGATATGAAGATGGAGAGCTTAGCGCCCAGCGTACTCATACACATTTAACACCGCTGATTTACATCACATAACACAACTGTGTTGCAATGATGTCTCGCTGCACCTTCTGCCTATGCTCTACTGTTTGTACAGCAGTTATGTGTGTGTGCTTGATGCACAAAGCTTTGTCTCCTTCATTTTTCTCTGCAGCCATGGAGAGACATGAGGTAGCCATGTGGCTCAGTCTAATAGACAATTAATGGGCTGGCAAACAGCACAGCTAGTACCTAAGTGCCTGCAGATAAAGCAGTTTATCGTGCTCTGTGTGTGCACATATACACGCAGAAATGCACAAGTATACACACCTCTCATGCACATACACACCTAGACACCAGCCTGAGGCTTATCACAGTGTGTACACACACTGCTCAGCTTTAGTAAACACTCAACTGACCAGAGATTGTGTCAGCTGGTGATGGAGTGTATCGGTAACTGTGTGCTTAACATTGTGATATTGACATGTTGTACAAGGAATGGCAAATGCCTAAATAAATCTGTCGTGTAAATGATTCAAACTGGCAGAAAATAAATGCTCCAGTGTTACTAATGTGTCAAAGGGTAGTTCAGACCACTCTATAATGCTACTGCATGCTAATATGTTAGAACAGAAAATGGTGCCGAGGCAGCTGCTGATGCGACATGAATGAAAACAACAAAAATAAATAAATAAAATGTGATAGACCAGTCTGTGGTTAGGCTTGATGTTGGAAGACAATGCCATTTAAAAACATTAGATATTTAATAATATGCTTTCATAACTTTAAATATGTAATGGAAATTGCCAGTTGGAATGCTAAAAACATGAAAAGAAATTCAAAATTTATAAGGTTCATAAAAGGCTCTTAGATTGTTTTGCACTTTCTTGCGCACAAAATCATGGGTAAAGATCTGACTGTTTTCTGCCTATAAAGTAGTGTCCAGCAGTGTTGTGATCACACTAACAACAGGTTTGAAGTCAGTTAATAGCTTGTTAATTCAGTGAGGCAGCAGAGGAGCTGCAAATAAACAAACCATCTTAATTCTGCACTGTGATCTAAGGTTAACATATACTTTATTGCTCTCTGGGGAAATTTGTCTAAGAGCGAGTTACTGTCAGACAGACACAGCAGGATCCTTAAAACAATGAAAGCATTAAACTGCCAAAGTTCACAAAGCACTGGCTTTATTACAATCAATGAATGATTAGGTGAATGGAATAATAATGTAAAGGATTATTACACAGTTAATAGGGTAATCAATAAACCAGACATTCAAATATCAAACTTAAAAAGTGAGGCAAAAAAAAAATAATAAATGTGCACATTTTTTTTTACTACCAAATGCATCAAGGCACTTAACTGAAACACTTTGCTACTACTGTTCAGGATAGGGTTATGCAGGATGCTCTTTTTCATTTTCAGTTTTGTGAAGGAACTCTGTCAGTAAATCATACAACTCAGCAGGTGTCTATCCTGTATTTATTCAAACATTTGTAAGTGGTCTCTCTCTCTCCTTTATACTTGTGAGTAGAGCTCCAGAGCTGGAGGACTGTCCTGCTTCCTCTGTATAGTTCAGCACAAACTTTTTTTTCTTGTCTTTATCGTGGCTTCACAGTCAGTTTCATGTCACCCTGAACTTTAACCACGAAAGAAAGCAAAGGGAATGTGCAAGTGTGAAGACAGATTAGATTTTCTCACTAAAAGCTGAGTGAACACAGAAATACAGTAAATGTATTTTCCAACACAGTTTCTTTGGCAGGAAATCCACAGGTTTTAATATAAATAATGTCTGAGTTAAATTTCGGTTTAACAGCATCCTGGCATTTGGTATTCTGCCATGACTGAATGACATGAATTTCATTGAGGTATTCTGAAGGTAGACTGACAACCTACATGAACAGTCAGTCTGCTGTGACTTAAGTCTGTAATCTTACAGCAGTAGGACAAGCTGCAGGGGGACTTTGGTAGATTGCAGATGTCCCTGTTATTGTGTCCACCCTGTATAAAAAATGTCTCTCACAGTAGATTAATTGTGTGTGATGCTAATTAGTTGAGGTTCTGTTGCATAATTAAACCTACAGTATCAGTCTTATCCTCCTTCACAAAGTGGGCTGCGATGGAGAAGAGTGTCTCTTACTCTCTAATTAAGATGGCAGATTCACTTAATTTATATAAATTAAATTCTGACAGTGGTGTCAGGTATGGTCTCCGGTTCAAACGCTCCAATCACAAACCGAGGAACTGAAACTTAGGCATGAAATCTAAACTGTGTCTTGAACAACATTTAGTGAGCAGTTGTAAAGTGCTGGACGTCAGCAAGCTATCTGGGTTTTCATATAGGGACAAAGAATTGTATTATAGGTGACAATCTATGACACTATTTTGTACATGCTGGATCGAATAAAACTGCTGTTTTGTAAAGTGACTTGTCTTAATAGATAGGGATAAACTCAGATGCTAAGAGAGCATCAGTAGCGTTAGCCTTTTAATTTCTGAATCAAATCAAACAGGTCTGTAGAAAAATACTGGGTTCTTCAGTCTGATGTTAGGGGAGCTAATTCTGCTAGAACCTTACAACATGAACATCTTTGTATGAATTCTGTATAGCAGTGAGAAAGTAAAAACAAAGCACCAGGACATCTGTGTGACCAACCTTGTGAGTTCAGCCTGCTGCTGAAGCTGCTCTTGAACTTTACGGCAAACTTCGCCGGCGGTGTCGTAGACTTTGCCAACTTTGGTGAACAGGGCTGCGATCTTGTCGCTGCGGAGAAACCCAGCTGCCCGTCTCTTCAACAGATGACCCAGGCAGGCCTCAATGGCAGCTGGAGACACAGGAGGACATGAGTCAGGTGTGTTAATATTGACAGAGATTGGAGAGAGGAGTAAGAGAAAGGAATACAGAGGAGAATAGAGAGTAGAAATACTTCCAATATTTGAAAGTCATTCACTGTGTTCATTAGCAAAGAAAGGTCGAAGGTATCTTTAATGTACCAATAAGAAGTGTCCTCTAGAGGCTGTGATATTCATTACACAATATACACATACTACAGTCTTTTCTAGTACCCCTTCTAGTACCCCTAGAAAAGACTGTGTGTAGCACTGCAAAACAAATGCTTACAGCCTTATTGTCAACAGAGCTAAAAACTAAACACGACCTAAGAGTGACAAAGTAGGAAAGACGAGAGGGTTTATGTCATCTATGCACATATGTATTAGGATACTGTGCAGCAAGACACCACCCTATTCAATTACTGATAGGCTAGGTTGCTTACTCTAGGCATTTGGCAAAAACAGCTTTGAAAGATTTATAGGGCCCTTCATTTTTGGGTCTGTGCATTACACTACAAGTCTGGGGTGGCTTGCTGACTTCCTGCATAGCTGAATTACTTGAAAGAACTATGGTGAAATGGTTCTCTGAGACTTTTAAAACCTGACCAGACCTATGAATGCAATGCTAAAATTAAAAATATTATGACTTATGACTTGAGCTGTTCCTGGGTGTTTGGTTTATCATCTTGAAGGCATGAATGTGCTCATGCTGGCTGTTAGGTATAAGCAAATGCTAAAGGTACCTACATCCTAAAGGGGTAAAATTGCAGAGACCTAAGAACAATATATAATGAAAGTGAGTACATTCTTGTGCAATATCAGTAAAAAAAAAAAAGATTCATATTGCATCACTTCTCAATAACAGCTTTATTTCTGTTGAACAACTAGTAGAAACTCAATGCAACCAAAGTAAGTATATTATAAATATAATATACTGACAAAACTGAGTACACCCATGGTTGTCCAATCATAACAGCAGACATTAATCTCTAACTGCATGAACATTGTTACAAAATGAGGTGTGAACAATGGTCTGGTCAAATATGTCGCCTGACTTAATTACAATAGAACACCTTTGGGATATTTTACGGAGAAAGGCAGAGCAACCTACAATTCCAGCAAAGAGCAGCTGAAAAACCAGTCTCTGAGCAAAGGCAGAACATCTTTCCAGGGGTTTGTGAAAACTGGTATCCTCCATGCTGAAGAGGATGGAGTCATTCATCAAAAATAAAGCACTTGAAGTATTATAAACATTGAGAATTTGAATCTTAGTAAAGAAAGGTGTACTGACTTCTGTTTCATGCTCATGTGGGCCCTGTATTTTCAATATTGTATATCTAAACTGCACAGAGATTACAATTTGTTTTATAGAATGTAAATTGGAACAGACAATGTTTACTTCCATTTACACCTGCTTTGGCAATCTAGTAATCAATTTTCATGGCTGGATGGCAGAAGTTCACAGTGGAAACACTAAATACACCTGCGCCTATGGGGTTATAGAGCAAAACTATCAATAAACCATGTTAGTGGCTTAATAACCTATGCAAATGAACTAATAAACCGAGGAACGAATTGTTACATTTTGTGCACAGAATGATAAACCATGTACACAGACTTAATGCTTAAAGTCACAAATGTTTCTATGAAAATACACTACGCTTCAAAAGTTTGGTGTCACCTAGACAATTTCACATTTTACATGAAAGCTCACACTTTTATTCATGTGCTAGCATAACTACACAAGGGTTTTCTAATCATCAATTAGCCTTTCAACACCATTAGCTAACACAATGTAGCATTAGAACACAGGAGTGATGGTTGCTGGAAATGTTCCTCTGTACCCCTATGGAGATATTCCATTAAAAATCAGCTGTTTCCAGCTAGAATAGTCATTTACCACATTAACAATGTCTAGACTGGATTTATCATTCATTTAATGTCATTTCCTGCATCAATAACTCATTAAATATACGTTGTCTAAACATAAACGATGCATCTTTTCCATCGGTGTAAGGTAGACAATGTGCTACAAGTCCAGTTTAATCAAAAGTAGCTGTCTTTCGAGCTGCAGAAATGACATTGGTGTCTATGAGCAGCCGGCTGAGGGGGTGCTGGGGCTGGGGTGCAGCTTATAGGGGGGGCTCCAAGCCAAACAATTTGGGAACCACTGGGTTAGACTAGCACCAGATTTATTTATTTTTGCTTATCTTCAGGTTGTAGAGTATTTATGATGTTTCTAAAACAAAGAAATCAGCTTTATTATGAAGTTCATATGTATATGCAAATGTATAACAAATGTATTAGACCACCACCCAGTGCAAGGTGTTTGCCACCACTGCTGCCCTAAATTAACAGTATTGCTGATTAACAGAATATTTTATGTTTCTGTAATGGTTAATTCACCAGCTCTTTAATTAAATGATGTCTTTTAATTAAAGAGCTGTGCTAAAATATAATCATTTTTGTTAACCATGAATTTTCTAATTTACTGCTTTACTAAAAAGCTGAAAAAATAGTAAAGCACTTAGATTGAGATGTCAAAGTACAGTTATTTGCTTGCACTCCTAAACAGAACAAATTGTGTTAGTGGTTGTATGTTATTCTTGATTAATTTCTGACTTCACCGAGAATTCCAATGTCCTGGCTCAAATTTTGGTTTAAAAATGTGAATCCAGTTTGAAATTCCTCACTGCTGGGGGGATAGGCCTTCCCTGTCTTCGGAAATATTACTATGCTGCACAAATTAGACCCTTAATCTGTTTGTGTTCGCCCACCTATTTGGCAGGATGGAAAGATGTTGAAGGGACTGTTACAAAGGACATACCAATTATGGCATTATTAGTTGACAAAAAACTGCAAACTAATACCAACTTTACCAATGACCCTATGTATGAATCTCTCTTGAATTCGTGGCATAGAGTTATGCAAATTTGTAGCTTGGAAAATCTGTCTCGAATCCTCAGGTGGTGTGCGTATGACTCTGACTTCAAGCCAAATGCCCATGACAAAAGATTTAAAAGTTGGGTCTCAAAGGGACTTACTAGCTATTACTCTTTTGTCCACAAGGGGGCGTTTATAAGTTTTGAATTTCTACAAAACAAATAGGGATTAGGTCAAGGTGATTTCTATAGATACTTACAGGTTAGACATTACTTTGATCAGAATATAAAAACATCATGGGATGAAAGTAACTTGGGGTTCTTACAGACTTTTCTAACATTAATTAAAACATTTCCTCAAAAGAAAATAATATCTAAAGTATATAAAGCCATTCAACGAGGTAAACAGGCCAGTACGGACTACATTAAGAAAAGATGGGAAATAGAAGGGAATATGGAAATTTCAAATGAAAGTTGGGCGAACTTATGTAGACTGCAATGGGCCACTACGGGTTCTAACACTTGGCAAGAGTTTTGTTGGAAGAATCTAACCAGGTTTTTTACAACACCTATTCAAAAGAGACATCAGGGTTGTGGTGATCTTTGCTGGAGATCCTGTGGATCCTCAGGGGCTAACCACTTCCACATTTTTTGGGATTGTTCAGTGATAACATTTTATTGGACACAGGTATGAGCATATTAATTACATATTTGGCAGTAAAATACCCTGTAACTTTGAAAATGTGTATTTGGGTAATGTGAACGTAATAGATTGGAGAAAGACGGATCAAAGGTTGCTCTGGATATTACTGGCAGCAAGTAAGAAAGCTGTAACAAGGAAATGGTTAAAACCGGACCCACCGACAATTGAAGACTGGATTAGCATAATTCAAGAAATCTATACCATGGAAAAGCTTTCTTTTACCCTCAGGAATCAAAGGGACAAGTTTTACACTATCTGGACAAAGTGGACTGAGTATGTAAAGCCCGTAAGTTCGGACTTTCAGTAAAGAAACAATATGTAAATGTGTGGAAATAATATGTAAGTGTGTGGAAACCATATTTTTGTAAAGGTAATCCTCCCATATATGTTCAACTCAAAAATGTTAAAAATAAAAATTACAATAAAAAAGGAATTCTTCACTGCTGTTCAAAAAGGTTAAGCATAGACCATTGAGAAAGATAGAGTCTGAATTAAAACACTTCATGATGCTGGATGGTCTTTGACACAAATACAGAAAGACCTAAAATGTTCTCACAGTGTGGTCAAGTATGGTGTAGACTGGATTGCAGAGACTGATACTTAGAAAATGTGCCTTGGAAGAGGCCGAAAACAAAAGCTGACTGAAACAGATGTCAGACACCTTAAGATTTGAAGTACTAGAGACAGAAGGAGGACCACTGCTGATCTTCAGGCAGAGATTAATCCTTCCAGATCAGAATGACCATAAGCAGACGACTGAAGGAACAAGGTTTAAAGGGAAGAATAGCAGCTATTAAGCCATTATTGAGGCCTGCAAGCATCCAAAAACTCATAAAATCTGCCAGAGAGCACAAACACTGGACTGTAGATGACTGGAAGAAGGTACTCTGGAGTCCAAGTTTGAGCTCTTCAGTCAGCATCGTCATGTTTATGTCCTCAGAAAAGCTGGAGAACATTTTGATGCTAGAGGCATTGCATCCACAGTGAAACACGGTGGAGATTCCATTATGGTATGGGGTTCCATTTGTGGAAATGGCATGGACAAATTAGTTAAAATCGATGGTATCATGAACAAGGAGGTCTACCACAACATCTTGGTGCATCATGGAATCCCTTCTGGATTGAACCTGATTGGCCCTGGGTTCATAGACCAAGAAGACAACGACCCCAAGCAGACTTCAAAGCTGTGCAGAGACGACTAGACCAAGAAAAAGAATCTGGAGTTCTGGAACTGATGGACTGGCTAAGTCAAAGTCCAGACTTGAATCCTATTGAACAGATTTGGGATTTACTGAACTCAAAAATAGATCACACAAAAGTTACATCCAAAGCAAGTCTCTGGGAACAGCTAGAAACTATTAGGAAACAATGACAGCAAGAATGTAGCTGTTACCAGGGCCAAAGGAGGTCAGACTCAATATTAATATTTTTGGTTAATATATGTGATCAGGGACTATTTAGTTGTTCTAGTTTGTTATTTGCTTAATAAATAATACCATTTTTATTTTGAAACAAGTTTTTGACAGATTTATAAAATATTTGTGTTTTCTCGTTTTTATGAAAGGTGGTCTAATAAATTTGTTGACCATTCCATAATTTATTATACAGAATTTATACTGTATATTTATCAGACAGAGATGCTGGTTTTGTATTGCTATCAGTACAGGAAAAGGTGATGATGATGATGATCAGGCAAGCGTAAGTAGTACTAGTAGTAGTAATTAGTAACTCTTTTTGATATGAAAATTGTTGTCTGGACTAAATTTTGTAGGTTTGATGAACTTATTTACATCCTAGCAGGCTAACCCTCCATGTTTGTGACAGGAATGTGTAATGATCATGTCAAACAACAACCTATCTAGTACCAGGGACAGTCACATTTTACAGTGCAATGTAAAATGTGACTTGTATGGATCCTTAGATCCATATAGGTATGGATCTAAGGAATGGGTAAATTATCAGACGGTTACAGATTCAAGGGCTGAAAGTAATGAACTCCTTGGTGGCTCATTAGAAGCACTACAAAGATTACTTTAGACTGAAAGATTGACTATAGTTTAGGGCTGAAGCGATGAGTCAATGGCATCAATGCTGAAAATGTGTTAAGAGCAATATTTTAAACTGATACATGGTGTTTAAACCTTTGTCTGAATTCAGTTCATTGTAACAAATGTGTTTCTTCCATATCACTACGTACCTGTTTCATGATGTCGATCATTTTTAGCTTTAGTCATTGTTCTTGTGTACTCAGTGCTACAGTTAAATAGGGGGAGATTATATGAAGGTGGAAAATGAAAGTTTAGTACAGAAACATGAGCTGCTCTAAAAAGAAAAAAAAGTATTTTTGGCATTTTTGGCCTCCTCATCCCCAACTCAACTTGTGGAGATGGGGATGAGGAGGGGTGCACAGTCAACAGGATGATGGGATTGCAATGAATTTGAAGCACAGGAACAACAGGCTGAGGAGATAGGGAGTGGAGTGATTTTCACAGTGAGGAAAAACCGAAGTGATGAAGAGAATATTGCAGCAGGATTTCCTTTAAACACTCAGGGGAACAAAGGTGATGAAAAGAGATCATCTTTATTGAATTTATGCTTAAGCTTCACCTTTTAAGAAATGGCTCCCAAAGACCCAGAGCTTCTATAGTATGGGAGTATTTCAAGTCATCATTAGAACAAGAAAGATTTTGGTATCTTGTCTAAACTTTCATTGGAATACCACAGCAGCACTAGTACAATACAAGAGCATCCGTGGTGCCACAAAAGGCAAAACCACTCCAAGTATTGTCTGTTCATTAGCAGAGGCCGTTTTGTAGGATTTTTTGTCCTTGCAACTGCTAAATGCACTTATAAAACTTCAAACTCCAAATTTAAAAGAACTTATACTACCCTTCAGAAGTTTGGGGTCACTTAGAAATGTCATTATTTTTTAAAAGAAAAGCAGTTTTTTTCAGTGAAGATAACATTAAATGAATGATAAATCCAGTCTAGACATTGTTAATGTGGTAAATGACTACTGTAGCTGAAAACGGCTGGTTTTTAATGGAATATCTACATAGAGGTACAGAGGAACATTTCCAGCAACCATCACTCCTGTGTTCTAATGCTACATTGTGTTAGCTAATGGTGTTCAAAGGCTAACTGATGATTAGAAAACCCTTGTGCAGTTATATTAGCACATGAATAAAAGTGTGAGTTTTCATGGAAAACATGAAATTGTCTGAGTAACCCCAAACTTTTGAAGCATAGTGTAACTGCAAGCATGCAAGTAAAGGAGTCATACATAAACATTTGCATGGTTGCAGAGAAGAAAATGCAGTATAAAACAGAAATAACTAAACCCTTGTGCAACATCACTTAAATATCGAATGTGGTAAAGTTGTATCACTTCTAAAAAATGTGATGATTTCTAATCTGACACATTGAGTATTTCCCATTGAACTGTGAGCTGTGTCTATCTGTATGTCTGCATTGTGGTTCCCCATGGAAATGAACTGCCAGAAGAATTCAAAAAACTGAATATTCTGAACCTTTTTAAAAATGGAAGGTGATACAGGAAGTACAGTAGACAACTCAACATCTATTGAAAAAAGTTGTAGAAGTAATCAGGAGCTATGGAATGAGCCACAGAACCACTAACAGAGTCACAGCGGTCATCCTGAAACTACACCGTAGATAGTGTGGAACCTGCTGGCCAGGACAACCACAGTTAATGCACAGCTCCGACAGTGAAGATGGGAGAGTGGTGATATGCAGCTACACGAGTGCAAAAGGTGTTGGGGAGATGACACGGACAGCACAAACCCTCCAGACCAAGCTGAGTTGCAAAGTTCTCTTTTCCACAACTTGAGCCAAAGTCTTAAACTAAAGCTCTGTACTACACACACAAAAAATAACTATGCAAAAGCACAAATGCAATATTATATACCAACAGAACATTAGTATAATGTGGCTGTAGCAGAAACACAGATGTGGCCCAGAGAAATGGATGGACTTAAATGCAGAAAATGAGGGCAAAATGGAGGTAAACAGTCCCATTCTTGCTGTGACCCATCCATTAGTGTGTCTCCCTCTGTCTGTATTTGCTGCATTAATGTTCAGCCATAATGAGTGTTTTTAAGGCTGATGGTGAATGCAACATTGTGACACAATTATTCAAGCAAATGCAAGCGGAGAATTTGCCTCATACTTATTTCACTGTATGGTTTGAGATTGGATTTGAAAGGATGATGCGTTTTAAGAAGTATTAATAATGTACTGAATTATTGGTAAACAAAAATAACGACAGGACTACATGCATGCAAATGCTTTCTATGTAAACACACAGCAACCACTGTGAATGTGTTTATCAATTTTAGTTAGAAAAAAAATATCCATCTGAAGTATCACAGCAAGATTGAGGTTTTGTGGCAATCTGAATTTTCTCTGATGTGAATCTAGGGGACACTAATACAGTGGAATATAATGACAAACAACAACATAATTCCCGGTGATGCTGAGAAAAAAATAGTGCTTTATGGGAGCAATATTCTGATTTTATTGCTGCTTTTGGAGCCTTAGAAGGAGTGTTAAGAGGCTTGAGGTTTTAGTTCAAAAAGCTCTCTGTACAGTATAGTCGCAGCACCTTCATTTTGGCAGATTAGCATGTTAACCTATGGAGAAGTGTTGTTGGTAATACTTTTGTGGTGTAAAATCTTCCTTTATCTCATTAGAAGAGGATAGCCGGGATTAGCTGCTGTAAAGTTTAAGCTGAAGGAAGTGGGTAATCGTCTTGGAGAGAACATTAATGCATGGTTGTTTCTGTGGAAACACAAAAATCGAGGAAAGTAGCTCTCCCATGGGAGAGGCCGCACCCTGCTCCTCTCATTCTGCTGCCTCCCCTCACGACTGGCCTGCTAATTCATGTTTTGGGTGTCTGTGGCGCTGATGAATCATCAAATCCTTTCCATTATGCGCATAATTGCCTTCATTCTGGGGTTGAGGAAGAAACATGCAGTAATAAATGCTTTAATTTTGACATACACGGGACCACAAGAGCAGAGACTCATTCCAGCACTGCTATAACATGGACACAATACAGCATGGATTAATTTTAGCTTGGCACATTTGCCTATTCCGTATTTCCTGCCTGTGTTAATGACTGAAAATATACACCAATCATCTGCAACATTAACACCAGGTGACGTGAATACTGACAGGGGACGTGAATAATATTACCCCGTTACAATGACAACTGTCGAAGGTTGGGATATATAGCATTTGGCAGTAAGTAAACAATCAGTTCTTGAAGTGGGAAGCATTGAGACTTTGATAAGGGTCAAATGATGACAGTTATACAACAGGGTCAGGGATTCTTGAAAATGGAAGAGCTTGAGGCATGATCCTGGTATGTAGTGGTTCATACCTGCCAAAAGCACCCCAAGGACTCACAACCACTGAGATGGCAACAGAGTCCTGTGTTGATGGTAAATGTTAGGCTCTACAGACAATAGAAATGATTCAGCTTTTGATACAGTGGTGCTAACAGAAATGCCACAAAGTGCTCAGGGTAGAGGGGTAGCCACTGTAATGATTTTCTGCTAGTTTAAAAAAAATCTTAAATTTCTGTGTTTGCTGTTGACTCCGTAATATATGCAGCTGATTCACAAATTGGAAGTTGAATAAAACCAAAATCAGTGGAAGAATGGTTAACAAACAGTGTTAAATGCTTGTAAAACAAAGTCAATTATATAAACCACATTTGAAACTACTCAGCTATTGGCGCTTTTCTAAATTATTTTCGCTAAATGTAACTGTTTAACACTTATTAGCTTCAACTTTAAGATGATCCACTCCATTTCAGCCATTGTTTAAAGTACATTAAGAAACTCAACACTTCAGCATACAAACAGACCATTATCTAGAATTTTGATGGGATAATTGCAGAGTGATTGCAGAGAAGTATAAATGCTCCCAACTGCATAGGTCACTTGCATAGGCTATAGCAGAGACTGTATACACTCAGTGCAGGAGTACATGTCAACATGTTATTTTAAACATTCTTTAAATTATCTAACATAACTACACTATGCTATCTGCCATTTAGTATTTAGCAGGTACCATACAGTGGGTAAATGTGGGATGTGGAAACAGAACCACACAAAAAATATTCTCCCCAAGACAATAAAAAGGAAGAACTGGAGCAACAGTAAAGCAGCAAAATAAATAACAAAGATATGTTGATTAAAAATGTATTTATGATAGGTTACAAGCAAGTGTAATTCAGTAGAAAATATGTTTCCCCTATAACCTAACTGGGAATGCTGCCTAGTTGTATAAAAATCTAATTTTGGGAGACGTGACTCTACATTGAGAGTTAATGTCAAATATATTACTTTGCACAGGCTTACATTTGCAGTAAAATGCAATGAAAATACCAACATACACTACTGTTCAAAAGTTTGAGGTCACTTAGAAATGTCCTTATTTCTGAAAGAAAAGCATTTTTTTTTCAGTGAAGATAGCATTAAATGAACAGTAGCGTATTTATACAGCTTTTCTACACTCATGTTTTCTGCTATAACCAGTGATGACTCAAAGACACAACCTCTAACTCCATCTTACACTATTCTCTAAACATTTTTCTTGTAACATACAACATACTTCTAATGAGGGACATCTAAAAAACCTGTGATCATGTCTGATCTGTCAGTGGCACTGCGACCACTTCCTCAGTTAGATCAATCAGAAGCAGTTTTTAGACTCTTATATGTAGCAAACGTAGTTGCACCATACCTTCTGAAAGAATGAATCACAATTGGTCTTGCGTATTTGTTTTTTGTGATTATTTGTGTGTTTTCCATGATTGTGGTTCGGAAGCATTTGTTCTGACAGGGAAAATAAACTAAGCTTCTTTGAGGTAGTGGCAGGTGGTTCTGGAGCTGTCTCCACCGAGATCATTAGCAGATCTAATGAAGACAAAGCTAATTAGGCCGCACTGCTGGTCTCCCGTCCTGTCTGTATCCGTCCATCAAACTCTACCTCAGGTTTTACGAGTCTGTCTCACCTCCCTCGATTGCACAGTTTCAGTATTAATCCTGAGGATGTGAAGCAGACAGAAGGTTTTCTTGTGTTCCTGCACGGCTACAGCCATCGACACCCAGTCAGTTGTATTGTCACATTTAAATCAAACTTCCAGTCAGCTGCAGCTGACAACACAGAACCTCTACTGATCAAATCACGTCTTGGATGGCCTACACAATAATATATCTACATGAATGTGTGAGCCATGATGAATGACTTTAATAATGCTGGTAGCTTTAGGCCCTGACAGCTGACAGACACAAATGGTAGATGTCTGAGTGTCTACAGTGGATGCAGCAGAACTGAACATTTGTGTTGTATATCTATGTGGGCACTAAAATATGAAACCATTTATTACTGTACTGGGGGTGGATTGTGTTATGGTGAATTTGTAGCTCTCAAAACTTCATGCCTTCATGCCAGCCCTAAAGACCAACAAGTCATTAAAACAGCTTGTATTAATGTAATATGAGAACATGAGACACACTGTTTACAGCACAGATAGCGAGAAATATATATATAATCTGGGTAAAAACTCACAGAGCCATCTTTTAAAACCCTTGCAGGAAATATTTCTGGAAGGTTACTCCACTGGGTCTGCAAAATCTCTCTGAGTTGTGAGACAGTTTGATTTAGGCTTCCAGCAGGTGAAACTGGATAGCTTTCATTTGCTGAGATTTCAACGCTGCCTTCAGCCCTTACAGCCAGATATTCTTACAAAGACATTTCTTTTCAAAGTTCAACATGTCAAACTATATATAAGAACAATGCCAGAGTAGAAAAAGTGCTTAAAATGTATTTCACCTTTTTTTGGATGGTCAGTATCATATTTACTCCTGGCAATACATCTATGGTGAGCATATATTCAAATACGGATCCATCATAAGATTTTTTCCAGCACAGTATCTGATATAAATGTACTGTGGACTATTTTTATCTATTTCTGGGGTCTATACCTGTTTGTCTTTATGAGTCATGCTACCCCTACTGAACAAGTGCAGAAAGAAAAAGATAAAAAGAGACAGTGGGGGACACTGACGAAACAACACAGGTCTGAGACAGATGGAGGAGATTGCAGAGCAAAAAATAACACAAAGAAGAGAAGAAAAATGGCACAGATGAGAATGGTTTTAGCAGAGAGAATGGGAAGCACTTACACTTTCCTCCCACTTTCTTCTCGCACTGCCCAATTCTCACAAGGAGATCAAGTCTACTGGCAAACAGGTGACAAAGCAGCATTTATGCAACAATTTCTGCAATCACTCTGCTGTGGAAAAAAAAAAAAAAAGCGTTCGTACCAGTCAAAGGATCTGAAATAAATATGTCTGAAAGGCGCTGACGTCCTGACAAAGGGGAAGACAGAGTCCGTTGTTGTTAAGCTTTTGTTTACGTTGGAACAACTTCAAGTTAGTTTTCCATCCACTTGTCCCTCAGCCACAGTATTCAAAAAATTACTAAGACGAAATGCCATCTTTGTTTTACAAAATGAAGATTCACTCATGAGCAATTAAACATATTTTTGTTTAATTCAAAACCCCAGCGGTTTATGTTTCAGCTTTATTTAGTTGTGTCCAGTGACAACTAATGATTGTGAGGTTTAGACAGATATTGCTGAAAACTGCCTAAATAACTTAGTGATGATTCTTGAGTTGAATTGCCACTGTAGAGGCTGATGTTCAACAAATTTACATAAGCTTGCTTAAAACTTAAATTCCTACTCAAGGTCATTGATTATAGCCTAAAAGTATATCCCTTCTTGTCTTGAAATGCTTGAATGTAACTCTACACTGTGAAACTATGAAATCTCTGCCTCTATCTCCACTCACACCTCTCTACTCGCTCCATACTAAGTCATCTTCACCCCACTGTAAAAACAGCGTATGCAATACAATTGCAAATTGCAATATTGGAGCCATATATGTGGAACAGGAAGTTGATTCTGAAAAAGAATAAAGACACAGCAAGCTGTATGAAACCCCTGACGACTGAACCCGTGTTTGTGAGACTGTCATCGGTACACTGCAGCTACAGCGTGGAAATGCTCAGCCATTGGGTTAACTGCTTATGTTGTGTGTGAAAATATCTTCCAGCATAATAAAACATCATATGCACTAACAAAACAAAAGTTTAGGGTCACTTAAAAAAGTCCATATTTTTGAAAAGAAAAGCAGTTTTTGTCAATGAAGATAACATTAAATGAATCAGAAATATAGTCTAGACATTGTTCATGTGGTAAATGACTATTCTAGCTGGAAACGGTTGATTTTTAATGGAATATCTACTAGGGGTGGTGAAAAAAAACGATAATCGATTAATCGCGATTATTAAATGGCTGATTATGAATCGATTTTAAATTTCAAAAAAATCGATAATTACATTTTTCAAATTGTAATACAAAGGCGAGTCCTCCTGTTACTGGCTGTCATATAAGATTTAACCACAAGGTGGAGCACTATTAACTGTCTGTCATAACAAGACACGTGTAACTGAGCCAGCGAGCAAGTGTGTCGGCGCTAACCGGGTGCTAACTGAGGTGAGCGAGGTGCGGGTGCCATTATAAGATTATCCACAGATACTATCCTGTCAGAGCAAATGTATATCTTTTTATACCAGACATAAGTAATCAGTGTACTTTCTGTGATTGTGAAGGAGAAACTGTTGAGCATATATTTGTTGATTGTTTTCACTCCACTTCCTTGTGGTTCCATTTAGAAAGATATATCTCAAGAATACTTAAAAAAGAAACCATACTCAAAAAAACAGATATTTTATTTTACTTTAACAACCCTAATTTCTCTGTTGATGAAATATATATTATTAATCTGATTTGTATACTAGCAAAATTCTTTATTCATAAGATGATTTGGCTAAAGAAATTACCCTCCTTTTATGTATTTGAAACTACAGATTTCCAAAATTACCTAAAAACTATTGAAAAATCAAATCAAATGAATAAAAAATTGATAAAAACATTAAGAATCTTAGAAAAATACTAATTTATTACCCCATCCTAGCAGACCCCTTATTTTTATTTTTATTTATTTGTTATTGTATTTCTACGTGTTGTTTTTTTTCTTCTTTGTGTTTTATGTATGTTTAGCGAAATGCAAATTTCTAAGATGCAATGTAATTATGTAACGCTTTGTTGAAATGAAAATTAAAAAAAAAAAAAAAAAAAAAAGGTGCGGGTGCCACGCCTGAAAAATGAAAACAGAAAACACAACATCCGACAACCAGCTCCATCTGGGTTTAAAACAAGCTTGTGGGTACATTTTGGTTTTCATGGTAAGTCCTCACAAGACATCGACAGAGCCTATGTTGTCTGCAAGCTTTGCCACACTAAGCTAAAGTACTGCGGCAATACTAGCAACATGAGAGCTCACATGTCGCGCTTCCATCCAGGGGAGGCAGCCAGGGCTGAGAACGAGCATCCGAAGCCTGTCATCCCACCAAACCAGCGCACTCTCCACCAGGTGGCTAAGCTCGCACCCGGCTCGGAGCGAGCTAAGAAAATCACAAAGTGTATATCCTACTTCATCGCCAAGGATATGAGACCATACAGCGTGGTGGAAAACACGGGCTTCCACTATTTAGTCCACAATCTGGAGCCAAGATATGTTATTCCGTCCTGGAGCTTTTTCACGCATAAATTGATCCCAAATCTCTACAAGCAGACAAAGTTTTCCGTGCAAGAGTCCATCAAGTCTGCTCACAGGGTGGCAATAACTTGTGATGCCTGGACATCCAGAGCTACGATCTCATACGTGACCATCACGGCTCACCATGTCAGCAGTGAATGGAAGCTCATTTCCTACGTGCTTCAGACCACAGCTCCTCCATAAGAATCTGGTTGTTCTTATTATCTACATAGGGGTACAGAGGAACATTTCCAGCAACCATCACTCCTGTGTTCTAATGCTACATTGTGTTAGCTAATGGTGCTGAAAGGCTAATTGATGGTTAGAAAACCCTTGTGCAGTTATGTTAGCTCATGAATAAAAGTGTGAGTGTTCATGGAAAGCATGAAATTGTCTGGGTGACCCCAAACTGTTGAATGGTAGTGTATGTTAACAAGGTGGAAAACTTCTCTGGCGGGGTCTTTAAAGCTGATTATTTCATGTTTTGGTCATCTTGGGGGCAGAAATATTTTGGCCTCATTCAAATCATAAGAAAATCATCATAGGGTGATGATGAAATAGGATGGAACATGTCACAGTCAAGAACATCTGCTGGCAGTAACTGTCAGGAAGCAGGATGTTTGCAACACCTCTGGAACTATGTTAAACACATTAGTGATCCCTGGTAGGTGTACATCTGCAATTTCTTTTTGGACTGCAAACTGGAGTAGAGAGAAAACATCAAATTCTGTGTCTGTCAACAGTTGGGATGATCCAGCTTTCGTACTGAGGATCATCACTGGTGACAAGATGCAGGTCTGTGGCTAACACCAACAGAAGAATCTGCAGTTTTAACAGTGGAAGAGTCGCAGTTTCCAAAATCAGAAAAGATATATTAAGTCAGCAGCACCAGGACCATGTTTGTCGTTTTCTTCAATATTCACGTGGTTGTGCACTGGGGACACATCGGCCAGGGTGGACTGTCTACACACAGTTTAAATGTAACGTCCTGAAGCATCTAAGGGAAAACATTTGGTGCAAACCACCAAAACTGTGGTGAGGTGGCATGTGGGTGGTCCAATGCACTGTGCGCCTGATCACGGTATGGTGTTTATGCAAGCGTTTTTAGGCACAACAACACAATCATCACTCCCCACCAGCAATATTTGTGGGATAGAATATCAAAAGAAACTCAAACAAAAAAATAGCTCTGCAGAGAACGAGGAATAGATGGGTGATAAGTAGGGTAGACATAGTGAGCCACCTCTTTCACATTACAATTTTTTTAAATTGATTGATGCAGCTTTAAACTATGATGACAGTGATTTGTTGATTTGTACTGCAGTGAAACCACATCAAGGATGCTAAACACAGAATACTGGGCACTTCTAGTTTAATTTCTAGTAAGGTATAAGCATCATGCAAATAAAATTATTTATTACAAATATAAAACAAAAAAAAAACATCAAGAGGTGCTGAGGTAGGATGGCCAAAAAAAGAAAAAAAAAAAAAATTCCAAACCAGAAGTCCACCAAGATGAAATTCATCTGCCACAGAGGGAAGACTCATACTTAGCAGCCCGGCTGTATGGCTACAAACCAAAGCAAATAACAGAACCAAAAGACATAACTCTCTGGACTGAGAACTTCACCGGTGGCAGATTTTTTAATATTATGATAATTATTTTTTACAAAATGCTTCTTCCTCTGGGTTTAGATTCATTTGTTTGAACAAACAGGGCAACCATGAGCACTTCATTTACAGAGGATGGGCTGATCTTTGCTATTGCAGCTCCATGTCTGTGATTTCTTTCATAAATACCCAATGCAGCTTTAAAAATTAATAACCATTCCTACCTGAGTCATAAAATCTGTGTGTAATTCTTATTAAAAGCCGCTTCAAATAAGGACAACTTCCAGTAGCCAGAGGTTGCAATTCATCAACAAGCAGTTGAGGAGCCTTCTGGTGGGAAGCCAGTGTGCCATTTAGTCCCTGAATCGAGTCAGAGGACGTGAACAGCAAACCAGAATAGCACTAGTGGAAAGATATTTTGAAATCTCTAATATTTGTCTGATGAGCGTGTCTCAGCTAAACAAAGAAATCAAGAGTGTTGACCGAGTGGGACAGGCAGCACTCTCCAGTATCTGCTTTGCACAGGTGTGGATGAAGTGTGTGCGCTGGTAAACCTGTGAAGAGGATCAGGGTCTTCTGAATCAGCTTGGCTAGATTTGGTGTAAATTGACTCAGTCTCCTGAGGTTTTTGCCTCGCACACCTTTTTCTGCTCTCTCCTGTGGGATGGGAGAGCAGCAGAACAAAGGGAGAGGGGATGATGGAAGGGAGAGAGCAGAGATGGTCAATGGGTCAAGAAGGTTGGCATGGCGACTGGTCTGCATCTGCTTGTGGTTGCCTCTGGAAATGAAGTGCTGCAGAGCGTCAGCTGTGTGTGGAGCTTCACTCATAGCAGAACCGCTTTAGTCCTGCCTTTCTGCACTTTGCTGATTTTCAACCTTGGCTGTTAGAGTAGGAGCTGAATGCTTCTCAGAGCAAGAGATGCAGTGTCTGCTATGACGAAGACTGCGGTCCTCAGGCCAACTTCAATGATACAGTGGATTTATGAGGGATTGGTTGGTTTAGGGCAGGGCTTAGTAAAAAGTAATTATAACTGAGGCGAGTAAGAGTGCTAAAAAGGTGATGTAAACACAGACAAATTTTAAAAAAAGTCAAGCAGGTTACAAAATAGAGGACCCATGCAGAGAGCGGGCGTACACAGATACCGGTGCTGATTCTTGGGATAAAAGCAGGATTTATGAAGTTCAAAGCTACTGCAGTCTCAATAGGACTCATTTATCACAGTCAAGTCAGACACAAAGACATACAGAGTTCAAAAAATGAATTCTCACACTGTCTTTTAAACATATGAAACCCTTTCGCTCTTTAACTCTGTCCATTTCCCTTTAATCTTTCAGACACTTTTTCACACACATTGGTTTCCACAGGAGAGATGAACATTCATCTCATTTTCAGACCTTTAATCTCACACAGACACACACAAGCACTCTGCTATGTATGTATGTTTCACCATTATCACCTCATGATTCACACCTCTTCCCCTACTCTCACACTTTCTCTGTTCCTCTTGTGATGTCCAACACCTCTTCTCTCCGTCTGTGCATTCTCTTTTGTCATTTTCTGACAGTGCCTTTAAATTATTATTTATTAGGGAAAGTCTGTCCAACATGTACAGGGTTTTCAATAGAAGACATAAAAAAATCATACTGAGATTTTTATGTTGTTCAAGGTGAGAGTTAGTACTATTTTCTGTTATCTTGTCCTTTGTAAATGTAACTTATGGTGTCTGTTAATGGTCAGTAAATTCTTTGCTGCTGTGTGAAAGGTCGCTAATGAAAAATCCTGCTGACCGATGAGCTCCTTTTTACTTTTTACTCAGTAACTCTTTTGTACATTTCCATTATACACTCCTATAGACATTAACAACTACAGAGTTAACATCCATCCATCCATCCATTATCTATACACCGCTTAATCCTCACTAGGGTCGCGGGGGGGGCTGGAGCCTATCCCAGCTGACTCGGGCGAAGGCAGGGGACACCCTAGACAGGTCGCCAGTCTGTCGCAGGGCCACATACAAAGACAAACAAGCACTCTCACATTCACACCTACGGGCAATTTAGAATAATCAATTAACCTCAGCATATTTTTGGACTGTGGGAGGAAGCCGGAGTACCCGGAGAGAACCCACACATGCACAGGGAGAACATGCAAACTCCATGCAGAAAGATCCCGGGAAAGCGGGGACGCGAACCAGGGACCTTCTCGCTGCAAGGCGAAAGTGCTAACCACTACTGCACTGTGCAGCCCCAGAGTTAACATGTCTTATGGTAACAAAACTTTATTATGGTCAAATCAGGAACATACTGTCTCAAAGTGATGCTGAAAAACTAGTCCATGCATTGCTACACATTAGCTGTGCTACTACTTTTGCCTTCCAAAACCAGAAACCGACTAAGCCTGCCCCAGCACACTGTAATATAAGGTGATTGAAGAGTTCGGGACTGCATGCTATGTTTGTCAGTAGTAGTAGCAGTTTCAAATACAGTCCAACTATACATGGAATATACCAAATCTACAATGAGGGCAGGACAGACAAAAATGAGTTAAAAAGCAAAAAAAAAGAGGAAAGAAAATTAGCACAAGGAAAGAGATTCTTGAAAAATAAAACAGGAAATAAAGAACAAACAAAACCAAACACCATCACTGTCGTCTGCTTTAATTGCCTGTATCCATTGGTCTGTTTGCATGTGTGATGCTGACTTTTTGGAAATACAGCAGCTAAATGCCACTGTGAATTATCCCACGGACCAGTATGAGGATAATAGCAGTTCAGTTTAATTGTGGACTGTATTTATGTAAATCCATGGATGAGGAGCAAAACCACTGAGGGATCAGTAAGTAAGGAGAGGACATTTCATCTCCACAACATCATCTTGAAAACATTAAAAGTAGCCAGACCAAATGTTCAGTTGTCTACATGGTACGTTAAATAAAACTTTAACATGATTTAAATATGGGGCTGCATTGGCGCCCATATAGCTCAACAGGTTAAGTGGGCGACCCATGTACAGGGGTCCCCGATGCAGCGGCCCGGGTTTGACTCCCGCTCGCGGCCCTTTGCTGCATGTCTTCCCCCCACTCTTCTCCCTCCTTTCCTGTCTCTCTCTACTGCACTTATCAATAATGCCAAAAAGGCAAAAAAAATAACTTAAAAACAAACAACAACATGGGGCTGCACAGTAGCTTGGTGGTTACCACTGTCGCCTTGCAGCTAGAAGATCCCTGGTTTGCATCTCGGCCTTCCCAGGATCTTTCTGCATGGAGTTTTCTCTCTATGTACAGTTGTGCTCATAAGTTTACATACCCTGGAGGTTTGGCCTGATAACAGGCACACAAGTTGACACAAACAGGTTTGAATGGCTACTAAAGGTAACCATCCTCACCTGTGATCTATTTGCTTGTAATCAGTGTGTGTGTATAAAAGGTCAGTGAGTTTCTGGGCTCTTGACAGGCCCTTCATCTTTCATCCAGTGCTGCACTGATGTTTCTGGCTTCTAAATCATGGGGAAAGCAAAAGAATTGTCAAAGGATCTGCGGGAAAAGGTAACTGAACTGTATAAAACAGGAAAGGGACATAAAAAGATATCCAAGGATCTGAAAATGCCTATCAGCAGTGTTCACACATTAATTAAGAAGTGGAAACTGAGGGGTTCTGTTGAAACCAAACCACGGTCAGGTAGACCAACAAAAATTTCAGCCACAGCTGCCAGAAAAATTGCTCGGGATGCAAAGAAAAACCCACAAATAACTTCAGCTGAAGTACAGAAGTCTCTGAAAAAAACTGGTGTGGCTGTTTCAAGATGCACAATAAGGAGACACTTGAACAAAAATGGGCTCCATGGTCGAGTCGCCAGAAGAAAGCCGTTACTACGCAAATGCCACAAAGCATCCCGCTTACAATATGCCAAACAGCACAGAGACAAGCCTCAAAACTTCTGGAACAAAGTCATTTGGAGTGATGAGACCAAAATTGAACTTTCTGGCCACAACCATAAACACTACATTTGGAGAGGAGTAAACAAGGCTTATAATGAGAAGTACACAATCCCTACTGTGAAACACGGAGGTGGATCGCTGATGTTTTGGGGATGTGTGAGCTACAGAGGCACAGGAAACAAGATGAATGCAGCATGTTAGCAGAAAATACTGGAGGAAAACTTGCACTCATCAGCCCGGAAGCTGTGCATGGGACATACTTGGACGTTCCAACATGACAACGATCCAAAGCACAAGGCCAAGTCCACCTGTCAGTGGCTACAACAGAATAAAGTAAAGGTTCTGGAGTGACCATCTCAGTCTCCTGACCTCAGTATCATTGAGCCACTCTGGGGAGATCTCAAACCTGCAGTTCATGCAAGGCAGCCCAAGAATTTACAGGAGCTGGAGGCTTTTTGCCAAGAAGAATGGGCAGCTTTACCATCTGACAAAATAAAGACCCTCATCTACAACTACCACAAAAGACTTCAAGCTGTCATTGATGTTAAAGGGGGGAATACACGGTATTAAAAACTGGGGTATGTAAACTTTTGATCAGGGTCATTTGAGTAGTTTCTGTTGTCAATATGATTTAAAAAGAGTAGATACAGTTGTTTGATAATAAATGGCTTCACCCAACCACTTACCATGCGTGAAAGAAAAGTTTGTGTTATCATTCATATTCTCTGAAAAATGACCAAGAAATCATAAATTATGCCAGGGTATGTAAACTTATGAGCACAACTGTATGTGTGGGCTTTCTCTGGGTATTCTGGCTTCCTCCCACAGTCATGAAAAACATGCTCTGGTTAATTGGTGATTCTAAATTGTCTGTAGATGTGAATGTGAGAGTGATTGTTTGTCTCTATATGTAGTCCTGTGATAAGCTGGTGACCTGTCCAGGGTGTCCCCTGCCTTCACTCTAAAGCCGGGTTATGCTTTCTGCAGGACCGTGATGCACGGAAATGAGACGCTCGAAATCCGCATGACATCTGCTCACAAACTGCAGGGCGCAGTGTATCGTAAACACACGTCTACCACGGTACTAAACTAGAGTAGTAGAAGTTTGCCGTTGTTTACACCACTTACAATGTTGCATTTTATTGAATGGTTGCACTTCAGCAGTTAGTTTTAATTTCACGCCACGAATTGTTCATAACCTGGTTACCACGGTGATCTCTGTGTGATGAATCATATAAAGGCCTGTATTTCTGAACTTCTGCCGTTAGGAACTCTCTGCCATGCTTTCCCAAAGATCTCCGTCTGCATTGTTAGAAAAATTTGGAAGTGCGCAACGCAGAAGTTTTCTGCTTGAGAAGGGCCACATAAGGGGGCATGGCTGTTAAAATGATGTAATTCGTCCGCTCAAAGCCACGTGGACCTTGCAGATGCGTCGACATAAAACAAGCCTAAGTCAGCTGGGATAGGCTCCAGCCCCACCATGACCCTAATGAGGATTAGGCAGTGTATAGATGATGGATGGATGATTTAAACATACCAGCGGACATGAGTAAGTCTGCAGGTTGATTTGGTCAGAGAGCCAGTGTCCCTGGAAGGAGATCAATAATGCAGTTAGAAATTAACTGTTTTCGGCAGGTAATTACTCTAAATGTTGTAAAATCAGGTTTTTCAGAAAGCTGTGAGTGTGCACAATTTGACTAAATATACACTGTTTTGTGAGACTTGTTTTCTAAAATCTCTGCAATGGAATTGGCAAGGCCAAATAAAGCACAGCCTTTAAAGACACAACAGCCACATTAATGGGAAAATTCCAGATGGAAATAAACTAAAATATTCCTGAAAGGGTAAGAACTAGTTCCTGTATAAGGATTGGATGTTCCTAAATATTTAGACCTGATTTCTGGTGATGTAACTGTATAGATATACACTACCGTTCAAAAGTTTGGGGTCAGTTAGAAGTGTCCTAATTTTTGAAAGAAAACATTTTTCTTCAATGAAGATAACATTAAATGAATGATAAATCCAGTCTAGACATTGTTAATGTGGTAAATGACTATTCTAGCTGGAAACGGCCTTGTGCAGTTATGTTAGCACATGAATAAAAGTGTGAATTTTCATGGAAAACATGAAATTGTCTGGGTGACCCCAAAATTTTGAACATAGTGTATCTGATGCTTCTGTAATGTGTCAGCAGATTCTCCTCTTGACATCCACCATGAATAGTTTCCAGCAGCACCACAGTAGCAGCAGGCTGGCATTTTTCAAAGCAGTCCTTCTCTTAAATGGCATCATGTCACATTACAGAGAATCAATGCTTTCCCTGTGAGAAGACAGATGTGCTCATTATGTGTGGAGTGGAGCACTAATCATGGTGATTGTCAGAGAGAGTTGGAGCTGATTAAGCACTGGAGTCATACAGAGGCTGCTGTGCCTGTCTGCACACCGGGGAGTACAGTGGAACAAAAACAGGCAACAACACTTAAATTATGTGGTTTCTGGTGAGAATGCCTGATATTCAGTTGTAGCTGCTGCCACATTGTATTCTGTGTTTACGATGATGCTTGGGACTGTGGAAAGAGTTTGACATTACGCTGCTGTTCATTGAAACAGCCGTGTGCAGAGGCATCACTGCTCTAGTTATGGTGGAGGGTCCATTTTCTTCCAGAAAACAAACTAAACTTACTAACAGTGGCAGGAGAATTAGATTTAAGCAGCAATTCTGACACCATACTTTATGAATACTTCTTTCAAAAGTAGTCTGACATTGAAAATGTTCCGTAAGTACTAGTATGCCAGTATAATGAGAATAGTGACTGTTCTACTATTCTATGTCATATACAGTCCTTCTAGGATTTCGCGGGCATTTTTCGAGATAGTTGCAGCCGAAAATGCCGAATTTGCGGCATCTTTCCTAAAAAATTGCAATGTAAGTTGTGATGTTTTAAGCATATTTGTTGCGACGAAATTGCGGGAGACAGTGACAATTGCTAAAAAAGTTGCATTTTTTCAGCTTTTAGAACATGTTTCAACATTGTAATTGACAATATTTATTCCGAAATTAATTATTTAACGCTCCAACCCATTTATACAAAAGCTGGCATACCTCGGTGGGAAATTAGCAGCAGCCAGATACTGGCTTAACATGAAGTGGTTGGTAGATTTAAGGCACAAAATGATAATTTACTGTGTAATGAATCATATTTGGTCATATTTGTCAGTGGCCTAAAAAGTTAATTTCACTTCCTGACACACGTATTCACACACAGGCGCTCACGGCTTGTCACATCAAGTAACAAGAAAAGCATTCAGAGAGTGCAGTATTCCACCAAGACTGTTCATTACCTGACCCTGCGCTGTACACAGGCGTGTGTTCTGCATGTGTACGTACCAAATCACGTGACGTAAATATGTAGCGGGCGGCGGGAAATGATGGGACTCAGAAACACCCCCACAATTTAATCAGTTGTTCCTTGTATCATTTCCAATACGTCCACAGTGATGGATTTGTAGTAGTATCGCAATCGTGTGATCATCAGCAAGCTGCTGAGGTAGCGTTCACTTGTTGCCATGGTTACCGTGCCGCTATTAGACGCCGTGCCGCTATTCAATGGGAAATCCTTAACAAATCCGTGGATCCAAACTTTAAGCCGCATCGCTGCCAAAATCTAATCACTTGGTCCTTGTGTCATTTCTGACCTTCCCTGAAAATTTCATCCAAATCCGTCTATCCATTCTTGAGTAACGTTACTAAGAGACAGACGGACAGATGGACAGACAAACCAACGCTGATCGTCACAAAACTCCCCCATTCTTTGGCGGAGTAATTAGAAAATTAAAATAATAATAATTAATTCATTACACTTGAATTAATTTCCTGTCAGTAGACTCATTGGCTGACTGTCATTTCAACTGGACTTGAATACACTTTTAGAAAATTTGATTTGTAACAAAGCATCATGTTTTAAAGGTTGCAGTTTATTTAGTAAATTATATGTACTGGCACTTTTTTATGCTTCCAGCTGACTGTGGTCTCAGTTTACAGTCTAGAGTTTTAGTTATTTTAAATCAGCTACTGTGAACATGATGTGAGGCTGAATAATTGGAGTGAAACAACTCTGTCCTCCAGACAAACTGTAAAAATAAATTTGTCTTAGTATTCTATGCCCTGAAAATACAAGGCAGCAGAAATGAAATTAACAACTCTTAGTTATTTGCAGAGTTTAATTTCACTGTTTCTGACCCTTACAGATGGAGGAAATCCAGCTGGTGTTGTTGCTGGCTGCAGGCATTGAGAAATTCACAGGACCAAAGTTACATAAGTAACTCTAGTTTGCAGTCATATTGTGAAAAAAAAAAACTGAACCCAACAGCACAATGCACCTTGTCTCTCTGAATTCCCACAG
Organism: Amphiprion ocellaris; assembly: GCF_022539595.1. Lineage (NCBI taxonomy): Eukaryota > Metazoa > Chordata > Actinopteri > Pomacentridae > Amphiprion > Amphiprion ocellaris. Next base: position 23,381,675 of record NC_072772.1, on the reverse strand, counting down.
TCATCTGTTAAATAAAGACAAACATATAAAAAGAGAAGAAAAAAAACACATGTAAAGCACACGTAAGGTGGACAGATAGGGAGATGAGAAGCAATGATTTGACAGAGCTGTGGGTGTTAGTGACATTGGGCTAAAGTGCTCTAAGCAATAACACATTTTTTGAATATGTTTAAGCAAATATAGGGGGCTAAATATATTTTTAACCTAGTTACTACAAAATAAACGTATTTCCAGTAGCACAACTCTTTCATTTAATTTCATTGCCTCAGAATGTGTGGTTCTAAAAATACACGACAGGTTATTATTATGGTATTCATTCATAAAATACAACAGTCAAAACACATTACATTTGATCTCTCCCACTTGTTGCTATTCAGTTTTGTGTCAATCATCATAAATAGTGCAGCAAAATTCTAGCGGGGCTCAGTGAACAGTTTAAGGATGGTAGAGCGGCTGCTGTATGAGGAGAAAGTTGCAGTGTGTGATCTGTCAAGATGCATGGAGGTATGAGATCCCAGAATCAGCCACAGGGGTGAGACTCTGGCAGAAAAACAGCTAAATAAGGGAACATAGTGTGATTTTATACCTGAGATTTATAATCAAATTATGCCATAACCCAATGAATGTGATTAAGCTAATTCAAATACCTATTTTTATAATCTTTGTTTGAAACTGTGTGAAAATCAAAAGAGTAACTCACTGTAAAAAGTGATGGTTTGATTATTTTTGAATACTTGTCTTTATAATCTTTGTTTAAGAAGTAACCAAGTCAGAACAGCAACTCTGTGAAAAAGTGATGTTTTTGGTTACCAGGTGAAGCTGATGTTTCTGATAGATTTGATTACTATAAGAATAGGAATGCTTTTAGAAATGGAAATGCTTTTGAGAGTTTTGATTACTATGAAACCGAGATGTTCTAAGGGCTCTAATTTCTAGGGCTGGACCCGAATATCCGAATATTTATTTTGAATATTTGAATATTTTTGTTTTTCTTTTGCTCCACTTCTGATATTTTCTCACTCTTTGTCCTTATTCTGGCTCTCTGGAAGTTGATGCTGCTGGTTGGCATGGTACAGGATGACAATATCTGCAGGGAAACAGTCTTTGAGTAGGACACTGTCTCTCTGGCAGTCCAGCTCTCCTGTGATCTGCAACATAGCAGATCACAAGGCCTGGACCAAACCTGTTCCAGTAGTTCCAGATTGTGTCAAACACACAATCATCGGTGCTTTTCGATCATAAACCATGGAATGGAGGTCTTCAGGTCCAAAAACCTGACCCTAACAGCTACCAGCCTAAATACTGCACCAGGATAAAGAAGAAACATCTCAGTTTCTTGCTAGAATGAGAAAATGTTCTTGTTTTCTAACCCTAACTCTCACTGGGCAAACTAAGACTTTAACTTACATGTAAAACATGTCATTTTTATTTTTCTGAAACATTTTTAAAAACAATTATCTGCCTATCAATATTCTTTTTGGGACAATATATATATATTTCATTTAAAAGCTTTTATCAGCCAATACCAATGATGATGTAAATATCATCCAGCATCCCTATTTAGTTGGCTACTGTAACTTATAAAACTCGCCTATACTGCACACATGGTGTCTGCCAGACATCTCTCAAAGCTCAAACGCTTTCATCTAAATTCACTGAAATTGCTTTTTGAGCTAATGTTCTAATCCTTTCTCATGCCGTGTTTCCCTGACTGTGTCCACCCACTATGAAAGGTAGAGAGTCCATGTTGTTTGCGTGGGAGTGAGAGAGGTTGCAACCGGCTGCCAGCAGGGAGGAAGAAAAGAGGAGAGAGGGATGGAGGGATTAAAACCCACGAGGGAGAGGTGAGAGTGGGTAGTGGTTCTCACAACCCCTCCCTCTCTCTGGAGTCTTCAGGCCGCCTCCCTGATGCCTGCTGCATCACACCAGGTGGTCAGGACTCGTGGTGCTAGCCTGCCTACCATCACCACTAATTAAAGCTGGAGTTTTTGTTTGCCAGAAGCTGAAACAGGAAACATGAAACATGAAATATCCAGTTTAAGTAGAGGGCATTGTCAGTAAAGTTGACAAATGCTTAAAATAAAAGGAAAAATCACATACGCTCATGCTTGAGGGAAATTGCCGTTCAGCCACAGAATGATGTGTTCTGCTCGAATCCGTCATCTCTGCTCTGTTCCAGGAAATGCTGTCTGTGCTCAATTGGTGCTTTGCTGGGCAGAAAGCGTGACTGAACGGTGACGAGATGAGAGAGGAGACCGAGCAGAACAGGCTGTTTTCTTAATAGTGCAGAAGGTGCTCGACTGAACAGCTTGTCACTCCATTCAAAAGACATTTGATGTTAGCCATGGTCCTATATACATGACAATACACTAACATGTTGGTGCTGCAACACTATTCTTTACTCCATTCATCCTGGACTCTCATCTCCGTCTCTATGGTTGCATTTTAAGTCTTAAGTTTAGCCTAAGTCCATCTAACTTTTACCCTAAAAACAAATGCTAACTTTAAAACAATTTGAAATGCAAGATCGAATACATGCACAATGCATTGCCATGCACTGGACGTAACCCAAACCAGACAGCAGCTGTGGAGGTTGCAGTTGTAGATGTCCTTGTATATTGACAGTTCAGGACTTCTACAGTGATTTGCAATAACAGATAATGGGCAATACGACAAGTGATTGCAGTGGATGAACCATGTGCTGTGACTTGGTGAAATCTGACCCTACAAGTTGTGCAGAAAAGGCCAACTGAAGGCAAAACAAATCCTACAACTCTGAAAATAACCTAGTATTAGTGTTGCCTGGTATGCTGATACAAGAAAGGTATCACAACATTCTGCCATTAAAAACAACACTATTCCCTGTTTCATTAGCATAAGTACTTAGACAATGAGAGAGTTTTAATAGAAACCATATTTCCTGTGAGTTATCTCGGTGTGTGTGCAGCTTTCTGCTTCCACTCTCTGCAGGCTCAGTGGGCGTGTCAACAGCGTTTTTTCTTCTCTCATAAGCACATCGCAGCTTTCATGATGGCAAAATGAGAGGCATGGCTACAAATATAATTGCACTTGCCAAGCATCCACGGATTGTCTACGAAGTAGATGCACACAGCAATACATGGCATTATTTCGCTTGCAGCTGACAATCACACTCAGACCACAAACACCACAAAGCCTCACTGTAAAAGATGTTTTACCTACACAGACCAATAGAGGAACCACGTCTAACTTAGCAAGAATCTCACTGACATGTTGACTTGTTAAAAGTATTCAGAGCAACACGTGAGTGAATGAGACAGATAAAAACAATTACATCATGCCCTCAAACATAAGCAAACAAGTGTGCTTTATTTTGTGACAAATGAACTGTTTTCACCAGTTTAATGATAACGGCTTAATTTGGCTCCATCTTTTCATCTAACTCACCAGCGTGGCAAACATCAAATGCAGCGATCACTCTGGTAAAAAATACCTTACAATACTGCAGGCAGCTTAAACCAGGTGTTCACAAATCAATATTACAGCATTTCAGAGTGAATTTGGGTGATTAAAATGTGCACTAAAATGCTGTTGCAGTTATCTCCTCAAGGATTTATCCTCTAATCATCAGCAGTGTGACATGTGAAGGAGGAGAGTGTTGATCTTCATGTAGAGATATAAAAATGTGGAAACACACTACAGTACAATAACTCACTCTTGTTCTCTGGCTCCAATTTGCATCCTCCGCTGCCTTGCATTGACATTGTAACATTTTACAGTAATCAAAAATTGTATTGTTTTGTTTATTATTCTGTCTGGAAAGCACTTTGGTCTTCTTCTATGTTGTAGGAAAGTACTCTACAAATAAATTTTTGATTGATTGATTGATTGATTGATTGATTGATTGATTGTAAAAAATATTTCCATTGTCTTAATAATAACAAAAAAATTAGGATTCATGATCTGTCATCTACTAATGCATTAGTTTTACTGGTTTTAGGTTCTTGCTGTGGTGATGTTTAAGCACTGACAACATCTAGGCAGATATCGTATGGAAACCTGGTTCTGGGGGACAACAGTTTTGCTGACCTAATAAAGAACTGGATGGACCTACCAGACTGTCCTGAGCCAGCAGAACTGAAGCCCAGTGTAGGTCGGCGTCTTGCCAAAGACATTTTGGGTAACATGCGGCGGAGGCTGGCAGGGATGTCTAAAGGTGTGGAGATGAGGCAGAGGCCAGCAGACACCACAAAGGCCAACAGGGCTGCAGAGGCTCCCAAACGGTTGTCCTGTCCAGTGGGACTCCAATCGCTCAAACCTTTTTTTTTTTATAAGTGTGATCATAGACTAAGCTAAGATGAACTTAACGTTGGGTAATGTGAAACATGTTACTGACAACATTTTGCACAATTTTAATATATATCTGAAGCTGAAATCTTTCAGACACTAAAGCATTCACTTGTCTGTAGTGCTCTGAACTGTGAGTCAGCTGCATCCTCTTGTCTTTGATCATCTTTGAGATGTGTCTAGAACTTGATTAGAGTCCAACTGTGGAAGACTGCGCTGATTAGACATAGTGTAGAAAGGCACACTCCTGTGTATATAAGCTCCTACAATACATTCTCTAAATCAGGACAAAAATAAAGCGACAAAGTTCAAGGAATTCTTTCTCTGTAGATTGGCTAATACAATGCCTACAGGAAAGCATGCTCATGGTAGCATCATGCTGTGGAAGGGCTTCTCAGCGTATGAGTGAAACTAGCAAGAACTACTGGAAGGATGACTGCAGACAAATACAGAAAAGGTTCTTAAAGGAAACCTGCTCTGAAGTTCAGCAACCTGAGACTGGGGTGACGTGGCCCTTTCAGCACGACAGTGCACCAAAGCATACAGCCAAGACAAATCTGGATTAGCTTCAGGGCAAGCATATGACTGTCCTTGAGTGACCCAGGAGAAGCCCAGACTTAAACCCAACAGAACAGCTGTGGAAAGACCTGAAGATGGCAGTTTGCATATGCTTTCCCACAGATTTTTAAAAAGAAAGGGATAAAGAGTATAAGGATAATGATAAGGGCACAAAACCAGGTGTCCAAAGCTTGTAGAGACTTAACCAAGAATACTCAAAGCTGCACTATCTGCCAAAGCCGCTTCTACAAGGTCTTGAATTAAAGATGTGAAAGGGGGCTTTTGTGAGAGATTTCAGTGATTGATTTTGGATAAAATTTGTAAAAATCTGCTTAGATTTTTTCATTATGAGTTTTTGATGATAGATTGACTCCCAAAAATGTCATTTATATCCACTGTAAACTACATTTGATAAAGACAATGAAGTGTGCATAAAGTAAAGGAGTCTTAATGCTTTCTAAGATAATCGTACAACTGTTTTGTGGCTATTAAGACAAAGCTGCTTTTCTTTGGTCATAGATTGTGATAATGACTCATCTACAGCACACAGCCATAGGTCCTATTAATTATTTAAACATTAACTTCAAAACTTTTTTCATGTAACCATTTCCCAAAGCATGCTCCTTGCTTCTAGATTGATTTTACTTTAATTCAAATCCGTTCAGTATAACAATCAAGCTGCAGACACCTGAGTTTTTTCTTTCCCTTTTTTCAAGGACAAGGTAAAGTGCCACAAAGCACTGAGCTGATGAGTTATGTGAAAAACACAGTCCAAAGGACAACCAGTCAGCAAACACGGATGTTATTAATACAGATAATGCAATCACTCGGACAGCTGTAATTTATAATAATTACACAAGTTTGTTTTGTATGTACTTTTCGTCACAAATCATGTTATAGCACTTTAACAGTTACTGTAATTTGTTCCGGACAGGAAGAAAAGCTGGCTCTGTAAATATGTCAGAAACGGCCCTAGTTAATTTAAAAAAGCCAAGGGACACTGAAACACAAAGATACAATTAGTACATGTGTTGTTTGTTTTGAGCAAAAGCAGAATATTGTATACACTGACCAGTTACTGCATTAAACCACTAAAATGTGATAAAGGGCGAGGCAGATAACCACCTCGTTATGCAACAATGCAATATTCTGCTGAGAGACAGGCATTCATGTGGACGTTACTTTGACACCTACCCCTCAGCCAACTGCTGCACACCACCGTGCAAATGTTCCACCAAAGCTATTTCACCCGTCGCTATTTTGGGGGAACACTGGCGTCGCATCCTTCGCTTGGCTCAGCCCACAACAAAACAAGCAAGAGTGTTATGATATTGAGATGCAGCCGAGTCATCATGTACCTCAAAAGGGGATGGCTAACAAGACTAAGAAGTAGCAAAATGAAGCATAAACTTGCTGCTGTCTCTAAATACTCAAAGACACAGTTTGTACTTACTGTCCTTAAATGCTACATTTGTCAATCAAGAAGAATTGTATTGTGTGAGTGTGTGTGTTTGTGTTTGTGTCCAACACTGTGACAGGGAGATAAAGTTCTCCTATGGATGATCTGCAGACCTCAGTCATTGATTTCCTTGACACATGTTGTTCCAGCCCCTGCGGTCCCATCAGTGAAGGGAGATAAACCTAAGTATTGCACACTCCTTCTCTTATATATTTGATGAGCAGTTGAAGAGGTGATGTGTGACTGACTGAATCAATATTTAATCACCCTGCGTGCGGTGCTGACCTGAGACCAGAGAGACAGTGGACATTAGACAAGAGGGCGAGTTTGGAGGATGAAGAAACACGGCTGTTTGTCCAGAATTAGCAAAGGAATTCTTTCTGATGTTCAGAACCAGAAAAACCCAAGGGACATAAAAAATATTATTATTATTATTGACTGGTTGCATATTTATATTAATCATCCTGCAAACATTCTGCAACCTTTTGCAAGAATGAAATCCAGGAAGCAACACAGATGTCTGCCTTAGTCTCTGAAACACAGTTGATTGTTTCTGTAGATGGAACAAAGCCTTTAAACCATTACTGCACAAGAACACATAAACCTGATTAAATCTGCCTTAAAGCCCACAGATCAATAAAATTCAGGCAAGCAACAATATTGTGAGAAGTGTTCTTCATTAAGAGTGTAATAAATATGAGCCTTACAGTCACCCGTGGCACAAAGCTAATAACGAACTAGCTCCATTCAAAAGGCATAAATGTTAATGTACTATTTCCCTTTGTTAATTCAAGTCTTTCTCAATATATCTTTAGGGTGTTTCAGTGGAGAGTGGGAGGTTAGTTGCCTTTCAGTAGAATCGAGCGTTGTAACGCTGCTGCTGTGCTCAATACTCGTTTCTACGACAGAGACCAAATTAAAAACATGATGCAAAAAAGTCTAACAGGTAAAAAATGTGGTTACATTGCATTGCAAGTATTTGCCTGTTTATTTAACTGTATTCTGGGATTCTTTCAAGACTCCTTCTGGTAAAAATTAGGCTGTATTTTTTTATTTTTATTTTTTTTACCTTGACATATGGTGTCCTTTGTATGCTCGAAGACATATTATATGCAAAATACACAGTCACAACAGAGCACTTCTACATTGAAACTGCATCGTTTCCCTGTTCTAAATTTAACAAACCAAAACAATCAATCCTGTCACCTTGCAGAGTGGAGCTTTCTGTATCATTCTTCTTCTTCCAAACCGGGTTCTGGGTCAAGCATGTATGGTTGAATTACTTCAATACTACAAGCTGTCATTGAGTGGTGTAGCTTTTGGAAAACAGTCACATTCTCATAGATTTTTATAAAGTCTGACTTTGTTTTGCAACCACAGGAGTCACTCCCTTGGCTTTTCCACGGTGGTGAAAGTGGTTATAAAGTTTAAAGAAACGGCCAGTGTCATGGACAAACCCTGTTCTGAACGACCAAATGTATCAGCCCAAACTAAAGTACTGGTTATGGCTAAAATTCATGCTAGCCCCAAAAAATCACTTCCCTATCCCTAACCCTATCTTTCCATATGTCCATCCTTCACGTCCACTGGCAAGTACCAGTTCAACTCTTTTTTCTTTTGACAAAGCCATATTTAATCCGTGGAGGCAAAAAAATTACAGTTAATGAGATTTCCTATGTGTCCAGACTTTAGGGAGACTCTGTAAAGTGCCTGTAACATCTTTCTAAAGTAAGATTAACTTTTACACACTGTTCTCACTGTCAGACACATCTCTGTAGCAAGGACACAATCTACAAAAAGAGGGAAAACAAACAAACAAAACATATCGGCCCTTCCTTAATAAAAATCTTCCCATTAAAATATGAAACTGTCAGATGTTTGATTCAGCTAAAACAAACTGTTGCATGGATCATAAAACCAACCAATACTGCTTAAAAAGTAAAGCGTAAGGCACTTCCTTGGAAGCAAAACAGTAAAAGGGAAAAAAAACATTTAAAATGGGCAACTACCTCTCATTGGAATGACTGGACACCATCTTGGAACATGGGACTCCAGTTCCTCGAACCACGTCCAAATTGGACCTCACCCACGCACCCACTGAAAAAGTAACTCAACCATTCTAGAATCAGTCAGTTTATCGCTGTGAAACCAAGCAGTCAGGAAGCATTCAGGGACTAGTGACAGTTTCATAATCCGATATATATCTGATAGCTTTGTATGAAAAATTTCCAATTAAATATGAGAGACTACTTTAAATTATTCAAATCTCACTGCAGTATGACAGAAACTAATTACATAAACCAACGTCTCACCAGCAGAAAGAAAGCATCTGTTATTTTCACACACCAGGAACATTGTGTATTTGCTTTGCTTATTCATGGCTCTAAATATCAAGTTGTTAATGTTGCAAGTAAATGATACTGTGACTCGTGATGCTTTTATCTGCAAACAATAGAAGCTGCTGAGGTGTGAGCTATGTTTTCTGACATCACATATTTATCTTTAAAAAATGTTTGGGCTTCAGATCCTAGAACCTCTGATTTATATGAAAACTATTAGAAACTCAATTACAGCCTATCAGTCGTACAGGTGGCATTTTCCCCCTCTTCATAATAGCACTGCAGTGTTTAGTTTCAGCAGAACTATGTACAAGTGGACAAAAAACATGCACTGCATTGTTTCCTCTTGGATTCTTGACAGCAGTAGCAGTGCATGACTGACAGCAGGTCAGTCCACCCTGCAGAAGAACATACAGTAGGAGTTTAAACTTGTATAATAATGGCTATAAGAAACGATATTCTGCTGCTATTTTACCTAAGGCTGTAACATCCAACATCCGGCTAATGTTTTGCAGTGCAGTTATATCACAGCCCCTTTTCTCCTGCTTGCTAGATAAAAACAACCACAAGCAGAGACGAGACTCAACCATCATTTGTGTGTCTGCAAATGTATGTCTAATTTTGTCTTATTTTTGAGGGTTGTGCTTTCTGTCACAAGCTACAAACATTTATCTGAGGGTGGCAGAGTTGCCATGGACACTGGTTCTTATCAGTGGAATACCTGACGCTTCACTACAGTCTCTCGTGACTTCCGAATCCTGTCATTCTCAATTAACTCTGAGGGAGAGTATGAAGCAGAGACACATGGAGACAAATAAACTGCACAGATGGGGACAGTAAAGGGAAACCTTCTGCTCTATTGTCTTTAAGCTTTTATTCCCGTCTGTCAGGTTGGACTATTGGAACTACACATTGCAATATCTAATACACATTCACAACAAACAACAACATCCAAATTTCCTAATGTAAAAGTCAAAGTATGTGATTACACAGAACTATCAGACTGACATTTGCATGACAGTTTCCTTCTAAATTCTGTTTATCTCAGGACTGTGAGACTGGCAGCTGCCCAGTGTGCCAGACCAAGAAACCTTCTGTTTAAGAAGCAAAACTATACTGAGTGGTATTCTTGACGTCAACATCTGTCATTTTCACCATTTTTTACAAGCTTTCAAAATAACTTACTTACAAGAATCAATTGACCATAAATAGAACATGGATAGTAACTATATTCAGCACATTGTACATACAATGACAGTGATAAACAGTGTATATCATTTAGGAAAAAAATCTAACTTTCCTCTCACAGCTCCACTTTTAATTCACAACCAGAGACAAACCAGTATTTAAAATGTCTTGTTTGTTTCTTCAGTTCATACACCCAGAAACCAAATGATTCCTGCCTACTCAGCCTAATTGCACTAATAAATCGAGGAATCCGTATGTGTGTGTGTGTATGCTTCGATTTGTGCTGCGACATTCACATGGTAGAGTGAGAATTTGGCATGAGCACCATAAAAATATCAATCCAGACTGCTGATGGGGTAAACATGTAGGGGATATTTTCTTGGCACATTTTAGACCCTTTACTACCAGCTAGGCCTTGTTTAAAATGCTGTGGATGTTTAAATGAACTTATGACCATCTTCTTCTCATGGCTACTTCCAGCAGGATAAGGTGCTATGTCACAAAGCTCAAATCATATGGTTTTACCAGACTTGAATCCAATAGAGCACCTTTGGGATGTGGTGGAATGGGAGTTTTGCATCATGGATGTGCAGCCGACAATTCTGCAGAAACTGCGTGATGCTATCATGTCAATATGGACCAAAATCTCTGAGGAAGGTTTCCAGCACTTTATTGAATCGATATCACGAAGTTCTGAATGTAAAAGGGGATCCACCCTGGTACTGGCAAGGTGCACCTAATAAAGTGGCCGGTGTACTTCAACAAAATAGCAGTTGCAGAACATGAATTTTTAAAAAAGCTGCTGTCTGTCACCTAAACCAATCAATGGAGTCAATGTAAGTTGATTAGGGATTTCATTATTTTCATGATTAATCAACTAATTGTTTTTCTGTAAAATATCAGATACAGGAGTTGGTGTCAAATCCCTTGTTTGGTCTGACTGACAAGCCAAAACTCAAAGATGTTAGGTGCACATCTACATCCTAGAACATACATTTTAAAAGGAAAAGTTGTTGTCTGTCATCTAAACCAGCTAGTCAGTGTAAGTTTTTCATAATTCATGTAGGAAGTGCGTGTCTATGTGATGTACAAAACCAGATATGGTACAGTATTTCAGACCATATTTCAGCCACAGTTTGCATCAACAGACTTTAAGAAGTGTTTGTTCGTGAAGTTCCAGTAATGCTGAACAGAGCTGAAAGCTGGACATAAACAGTCTTTGCATCATTTAAAGAAATTGGGTTTGACCCCAGACACTCATGGTAAAAGGTCTGCTCTTCTAAATGTTCAAACTGCATCTTAGGTCACATCATTCTATTAAACAATTTTCATCTTCGTATTTATCTATCACTATATACAGTATCACTATCATTTTATCGGACAATCCTACTTCTGAACAATGGAAATCTATCATGCTAAGATCAGATCAGGGTCATACGTGAGAGCTCAGATGGAAGCAGTGTATGTAGTTGGGCACATAGTTGGACAGCACAGAAGTGCAAAATGCTGCAAGAGTGCTTTAAGAAGTTTTCATGTATGTTTTGATGTGTTTTTTCATGTTAAAGTGGGCTTCTGTGCTCTGTGAAAAGGAGAAAAGTAAGAAAAAAAGGTTTTACAGCCATCTTCGGGTTTACAGTTATGGAGGACTAAAAGTGCCAAAATTAAATAAATAAATACATCATTAAATAATTAATTAAATATGTCATTAATTAATTAAAATTGGAATTAAATATTTCATTAATTAATTAAAATTGGAATTAAATATGTCATTAATTAATTAAAATTGGAATTAAATACTTAAATGTGTTATTAAATAAATATATCATTAAATAATTAAATATGTCATTAATTAGTTAAAATTGGAATTAAATATGTCATTAATTAATTAAAATTGGAATTAAATACATAAATGTGTTATTAAATATGTCATTAATTTATTAAAATAACAATTATTTTAAGTAAAAAACATATTTCATTATTTCACGATTTAATTAATTATTTCATGGTCCTTGTGTTGCAGTGGATCATGAATTAATTTTATCTGTCAACCTCGCCCGTCAAAGTCCGTGGGCGGGACTAACGTGAATCTAGTCTAATCCACTGCTTTTGTCTGCCTTGAAACCGGAAGTAGAAGTCTTTCTAAACATGGTGGCTGTGTAGAGGGAGAGTCGCTGTGAACTTTCTAGAGAGTTGGTGAGAGATCTTTTAGACCTTGCAGAGTATGTGGAAGCAGGACCTGCTGACCGCGAGCATGTAGCGTGTAAAGCAGAGGAATTTATTGAAGTTGTTGAAGTTATTTCCGCACTTTCCGACCAAGATGTTGACCGTAGAGTGACTGCAAATTTAGAGGAAGTACTCCGCCGGTTTTCTGGTACCAGGGTGCAACAGGAGCACACACAGGGACCAGGGCGTTTGGCATACCGAGGGAAGTTCTGGAACATCACGTTCTTTGTGGATTACCAGCCTGTCAAATTGCAGCGATGCTCGGAGTGTCGAGCGCTTTTCCTTTAGGACCTACTCGGCGCGGCACGGCTCCGCTCGTCTTTGTTTAGCCGCGATTCCACAAGCATCTACTCGGCACGGTACGGCTCGTCTCATCTTTGTTAGCGAGCGTTTCCATACGGACTAATTTTCAGCACCTTCTCGGCTGAGGTTCCCAGCGAGCTGAGATGAGCCGATAATGTGGCGTTTACATAGTGCAGGCCACTGATTGGACAGGGAGTGACGACACAGAGCAACTTCAGCACGAAAACAAAATCCTGCATTAAAAAATGACTGTAAACAGCGACGGTGTGCATTGCTCTTCACGAAACTCTCTGTTCTTCATAATTTTAATGTGACAGCCAGACCTGTACCGTGGGTGAATGAAGAGGTCGAGACTTTGTCTTTGGTGGTGGACCAAAGAATACAGAGAGAGCTGGACGGAGAAAGTTTATCAGGAGGTCTCTGAGCGGATGGCCGCTCACATATACAGTAGACTGTATATAAAGAGGACAGAAGCAGTGTAGGGAGAAGCTGAAAAAGCTCAAAAGTGACTATCGGTCCACCCAGGACCACAACGGCCGGCGTGGGTCAACCAGGAGGTGTTGGAAGAGGTTTCATGGAAGCTATTTACTGGCACCGCACCGGCGAGCAACAGGAGGGAGACTCAGCCGCTGCATTGTTGGAGACGTTCGAGAACGGTGAGTGTTTTGTGACTTCAAGAAACTTATACATCATTTATTCCATTGGTGGCAAGCTTCTTTTAAGCAAACAAGTATTTTTAGAAAGTAACGTCGTTGTCTCCTGGAGCAGACAATAAGATAGCTAGTTAGCCATCGGCGCTAACTCCGTGCTCTGCTTGTATTTCGTGCTGCTGTTTCTAACGTTTAGCTCTCAGAAGCTAATACTTCAGTCAGCATGCCGTGTTTTTCTTGTACTTAGAGTGAGTGTTTATTTCTGTTCAAGAATCCCTTTCCACATGCGAAGCCTACTCCACCTCCGTCGCGGAGCCCCCGGCTGCCCTGTCTCCTCTCCACCACCAGCAGCAGCTCCTCTCCAGCACCAGCTTCGACACCGACCCTGTCAACAGCACCGTCTTATCACCGGTAAGACACGGTAAACAGAGAGCATGGTTGATTTTCGCATTATTATTATTACTACAGGTGTAAATGCCTGCAAGCATGATCAGAACAGTGAGACCAACGACCAAGAATTCAGGCAGGTGTAAATGCAAACTGTGCAGCAGCCAGCTCAGGAACGCCTGATGAAAGCTACATGTAGCTGCAGTGACACATAAACAGAACACATGCAGCTGCATTTATTTTCCATTGACTTAACAAGTAAGTCACTCTAATTAATTTACGTTCTGGTGCAGTGTAGTATTGCAACCATTCTTCTTATAGTCACTAGGTAGCTGTGAAACTGAATGAAAATATACATAAAAATGAGAAAACACAGCTCTTCTTAGCAACTCCAAAATGTGCACAGGATGAAATGAAGTTCACACCACGTCGTTTTTGTTTGTGGTGGAGGAGTTACTGCTTGTGCTTTGGTTAAAGCGAAGAGTGCCAGAAGTTTATTAAAGTATCAAAGACATGATCATGATTGAAAATGGATGGACGGGTGGCTAAACACATCACATCATAGCTGTGGAGTCCTTCCAGCTCCTGGGGACTACAATCTCTCAGGACCTCCTGAAAAAGGCTCAGCAGAGGATGTATTTCCTACAACAGCTGAGGAGACATGGCCTGCCACATGAGCTGTTGATCCAGTTCTACACTGCAGTCATCCGATCTGTCCTGTGCACCTCTGGATCAACCACACAGCAGGACAGAAACAGACTACAGCCCATAGTACGGACTGCAGAAAACATCATCAGAGACCCCACTCACCCTGGACATTTGGACTACAGAGCCCTGTACACAAAAATCACCACTACTGTGTTTATAGCAATTACCATTTTGCTAATGTGTTCATACATTCCAGTCTAGCTGTACATTTCTGTTTATATTGTGTTCTATTTTACTACTATTTCTTTTTCCTCCCTGTTCCTCTTTCTATAGTTTATTTTTTATTATTCTCTTCCATATTCCTAGGATGACACCAACAGCCGAAACCAAATTCCGTGTATATTGTGTACTTACTTGGCCATTAAAGCTGACTCTGATCACTTTTCTGTCTTTGGTCTAGGCAAGAGGAAAGGGGGCCACAGAAAACTGGACCTTCCTAGCGTACTTGTGGAGATGCAGGCTGAGGAGGAGTGGAGTCATGCCCAGCATGATGAGAACATCTGGTTGCTCCTCAGCGAGGCAAGAGAGAATGAAGCGGCCTTGCAGCGGGAGGAGATGGCCCAGAATACTGCCTTCAACCAGTCATTCCTGGGTGTGCTGGGGCAGCTGGGGTAGCTGGGTAGGCAGTGGGCAGCCGGCGAGTGTGAGCGAGTCCACCTCCCATAGACTTGAGATTTACAAGTGCTGGTCATATAATTAGAATATCATGAAAAAGCTTGTCTTTTGGACAACTGTCAGGTCAGCAGTCTTCCCCATGATTGTGTAGCCTACAGAACTAGGCTGAGAGACCATATAAAGGCCTTTGCAGGTGTTTTGAGTTAATTAGCTGATTAGAGGTGTCTTCAATATTGAACCTTTCTACAATATTCTAATTTTCAGAGATACCAAATTTGAGATTTTTGTTAGTATTCAGGTATAATCATCAAAGTTAAGAGAAATAAACATTTGAAATATATCAGTCTGTGTAATGAATGAGTATAATATACAAGTTTCACTTTTTGAATGGAATTACTGAAATAATGAACAACTTTTTTCATGATATTCTAATTATATGACCAGCACCTGTAGTTGTATATAGTTTTACTTTTAGTCCTCCACTGTAGGAGAGGCCCACCACAGTTTGTACTTTGCACATTGTAAATAGTTTTGATTTTGCTGCTGACTAATAAACTATTTTGTGACTTATGTGATTGCATCATAACTTCTCATTTTGTCTGTTAAGACACTGGTAGAAAAAGAGTCAACAGTCTGAACCAAACAATTCTATATTCCCTAATAATGTATTTGTGTTTAATGGGATTTAACATGTTTTAACACAAACTCCTTTATGGTTCATAATTCTGGTGACTGAATTACACCAAAGCAATACTGATTTATCAAACTGGAATTTTCTTAAAACAGCTGTTTTAATGTTTTGGCGTTTAATTTTTTATTTAATCTTGCTAACCTTCACAAACAAACAATAGTATAGACACATCTACAAAAGTTTATTGTCAGAATTGCATTAAAGAAAACAATAGCGGTCCGGGGACCGAAAAACAGAAGTATAACAAGAAGAATAACTTTGCATGACACGTAGTGCATCAGTGCATCCTGTACATCTCTGTCCTCTTCCTCTACACCTTGTGCCACTGCAGGCTCATGTGCTGCTGCTTCAGGTAAATCCCATGAAGTCTCATCAGAGAGCATCTGAAACACATACACAGCACACATATTTTAATACCTAACAACGATAAACTGCAGCCATTACAGGGTCGTTCACAGGACTGATACACGATAGCTAGCGAACTAGCATTAGCTTACCCTCATATGTCGTCTCGTTCATATCCTCTTGTCTTCGGCTTGATACTGCTGCATTGCCTCCCAAACTCTCCTGTGTGTCTCCTCAGTGTTTCGACTCGTCGCTCTCAGCTTTCTCCGACTCTTCTATTACTCTGAATCTGACAGAAAGCCACAGACCGAGCAGCAGGTGTACTATCGCCTCCATGTACATTGTTGCATTGCGTTTGTGTCGCACAGAAATGACGGTAAGGGACTTTCGGACCGCCGTGCTATGACGACTCCACCCACGATGAGGTGGTTCTCAATGTAATGGAAAAACAACTAAACCGAGACGAGCCGTGGCGCGCCGAGTAGATGCTAAAGGAAATGCTAAAGGAAAATTTGTCTTGCACCGCATGTATCAACATTTGGGAAAGAGGACCGAGTCTTTAGCGGTTGCTAATAAAGTTTTGTTTTATTGAGTATCCAAACCAACGTAGAGGTGAATAGCGCCACCCAGTGTATCGGAATGTGTTCACAAGCTCTGCGTCAATCCATTATCTGGAATCGATTTGCCTTGACTTGATGTGCAGGGTAACCAATCAGGTGTTAGGATCCGCCCACCGACTTTGACGGGCGAGGTTGACAGATAAAATTAATTCATGATCCACTGCAACACAAGGACCATGAAATAATTAATTAAATCGTGAAATAATGAAATATGTTTTTTACTTAAAATAATTGTTATTTTAATAAATTAATGACA
Organism: Amphiprion ocellaris; assembly: GCF_022539595.1. Taxonomy (NCBI): domain Eukaryota; kingdom Metazoa; phylum Chordata; class Actinopteri; family Pomacentridae; genus Amphiprion; species Amphiprion ocellaris. Next base: position 23,365,007 of record NC_072772.1, on the reverse strand, counting down.
TATTTAATAACACATTTATGTATTTAATTCCAATTTTAATTAATTAATGACATATTTAATTCCAATTTTAACTAATTAATGACATATTTAATTATTTAATGATATATTTATTTAATAACACATTTAAGTATTTAATTCCAATTTTAATTAATTAATGACATATTTAATTCCAATTTTAATTAATTAATGAAATATTTAATTCCAATTTTAATTAATTAATGACATATTTAATTAATTATTTAATGATGTATTTATTTATTTAATTTTGGCACTTTTAGTCCTCCATATACAGTAGGGTGGGTGTTAGATATCAGGTGAAGTAATACTGCAACACCAATGTGACTTAAGCTGGGAAACTTTACTGTCTTAGGGCTTGGCTTCAATATTTCTTTTCATGTCTTTCTTCTTGCTTAAATTTATTCATTAATATTTTGTTCTCATGCAAACACAGACACAGTCAAATTACTTCTATATATTTACTCCCATTGGTTTGTATTTAGATTGCTTCCCACGAGTATTTTTAATACTGCAGAAGCTTATGATCTAATTTAACTCCATATAGAAGAGCTTCAGCATGTCATATTAAATATACAGTTCTGGAGCTGACCATGTTTAAAATTATTGGATATTTATCACCAGTAATGTGAATGCACTACTGGCTTGACAGAACAACTGTCCTGAGACCAGTTAATCAGAGTTATTGACAGGTTCTCAACCCAATAATCATAAAACCACTCTGCCAGTTTGTGCAAGTCCACACATGCATTTTAATGTTCTGGTGAGTGCAGCTGTAGCTGGGATGCGAGTCGAGCATTATGCAGAGCGGGGTTTCTCCAGTCACGACTCTGCTCTGACTCTGATGTACTGCCTGGACGGCCATTTGTCCTTCTGCTCTTTGTCGGTCACCAGTTCTTGAGCTTTTCTCAAGTTGTTTTCTTCAGCCACGTGTCGACTGCTGCGCTGTTAGTCTGTTTCAGTAAGATGCAATCCATCATCTTGTTTGATGAATAACACTATTAACTGTTACGTAGGCATTAGGTGTTTATGTTGGAGATTACTGTTGCAACTAGGAACTGATATCATTCTCAATTTGCACATTATTTTCATGATTAATCAATTGTTTTTCTGTAAAATATCAGATACAGGAGTTGGTGCCAAATCCCTTATTTTGTCGGACTGATAAGCCAAATCTGCTCATGATATGTTTGTGTGAATGCCACACATCTGACAGGATTTGTTATTATTCTGTGCACAGTAAGAAACACTGTAAAAAAAAATGGTGAAAAAATGGTGGAATACTGTAAGGTGCCAAAACTAAAAAAGAAATGGTGAAAAAATAGCAGTAAATATGTGTAAAATCATTACTTTTTTAGAGCTGTTTTAAATACAGTAACCGGTAATGCATACAGTAATTTCAGTGTCACACATTGTGAAAAAACAAATTACTATTTGTAGAAATACAGATTTTTGATCTAAACATTATGTACAGTTATGACCTGTTATTTTAGGTCAACATGAAGAAAAAAAATACACTTTTTTTCTGTGATTTCACTAGTTATTATCTACCGTTAAACAAAACAGCAGAAAACGGCAAATATCTAAATTCATTCTGTTACAACAAACCGTGTAAAAGAATTAATTATCATTTGTAAAAATACAGATTGATTTTTGAGGTAGACATCATGTACACTTTGGACCTGTTTCTAAATTAACGTGTAAATATTTTTTTTTGTAAGGATTTTACTTTATCTGCATTTTTGTAAAGAGAAAAATGTGTAAAATAACTGTAACTTGATTTTTTTCAAATACACTAACAAACTGTAAATAAACATTCCTTTTTACAGTGTGCAGGAGTTATTAGAGTATTTATGGCAGTGATGCAACATTTGGAAAAGTACTCCAGCACACAGTATGTACTTGAATAAAGGCAACTGAAAAAGGAAAAGACAAGAGCAAAGCAACATGCCAGCAAAATGTAATAATTAGGAAAGGACAAGCTGAAATAAAACTAAACACATTAGTTTCTACACACATTTAGGCTTTAGGCATATATCTATGAACCACTGTGATCTGTCTTTCAAGTGTTCATCTCTATGTGTACTTTGACATTTTGACCACAATACAATTCCAATTAAAATTTACCTGAAAACTAAATGGGATGAAGGGATGACACCCATGCAATATGCCCTTTCACTATTTCCGCTGGTTAAATAAATCCCCCTCTTCGCTCTTCTTACTGTCTTCCATTATCTCTCTCCTATTTTTTTCTTTCTATTTCTGTCTGTTCATCTGTCTGTAGTGCGAGGAGCCCCAGATGTCCATTGGGTGGCAGGTCATTACATGACCATGAGTTTCCTAATGAGCCCATTAGCTGCTTCAGGCCATCTTATCCTCTCTTACTCACCAATCTTCCCTCTTCCTCTGCTCTACTCATCCATACTTTCCCAGTTCATCAAATCATGTACTTTTTCTAACCCCCAATCACTAATTATCGCCTCATTTTTCATGTCCCCGAATGTCTCTATTTTCATATGAACAGCTTTATCCAAAGGATGTAGCTTAAACGCAATTTTAATATAGATTTTAAATTGTTTATCGCATTTCATCTTTGTTAGGGGGTAGTTTTTTCTTAGAAAAAATTGAGATTGTACTGACAAAGGCGCCATATGGCATATATATATATATATACAATCACCAGTTTTTAATCAACTTTGTGTTAACGGTTTGTTTTTTATATCATCATACAAAGCACAAAAAGTCGTCTCACTTGGCATGAAAAAGCAAAGGTTACAGCTACCCATATCTGTTCAAAAACATGGAGACATCGCTGAAATGCATCATTCAGGCAATTCTAATGAAATTCTTCCTAATAAAATTCATGCACTCCTTAGGTTGTATCTCCCCTGCTTTAAAATCAGAAGACATGAAGCTGACAAAAACCCTCTCTTCTCCTCTATTATTCCTTATCAAACCTGTAAGTTCAGAGAAGATGGAAAACATTCAGATGGAAGTTGTTGGCTACTTTTCTGTTTGTTGAATGTGGACATTTCTTTTCTATTTAATATATTCCCATGCCGTGTTTTTTTCCCCTACCTTTTCTGAATGTTAAACTGGAGGCTGGTAGAAGATCTGATTTATTGACATAAGACTTCCTCATTAGCCTACTCTAACACCACAACATAATGACAAACCACTGATTAACTGTAGTTTTTAACAACCGATTGCACAGTTAATGAAAGACTGTGCATATTGTAAGGGTAGTACTTGTTTGCAGAACAGTGTGAGTATGATTGGAAATGTATTTAAAACAATGTCTGTCCTTAATGCTTTAGTGTTTCTGTTTTCTGCATGATTAGTTTATTGTGAAGCAAAAAATGGAGCCAGTGATGGTGATGGCAGCTCTTAAGTGTTTTTACACTGTTAATAACACATAAATTGTGCTCATTTCAGGGCTGTGTATGTTTTGGTATTATGCACATGTCTGCATACACACACACACACACACACACACACACACACACACACACACACACACACACACACACACACACACACACACACACATGCAGTGAGATTATATGCACAATACCACAAGTGCTGCTTTACACAAAAGCGAAATAACACATTACACAACGTGACTCCCCCATCCGTGAGGCTAATGAGGGTGAGTTATGTGATCAGTTTGAATGTTGTGGAGAAGTTTTGGACTCCTACACATAGACACAGTTACACAACAGTAAACTCCAACCACGCAGAGAGACTGGCCAACACACATCCTGCGGGTTCCTATCTATAACTGCAGTAAATACCAGGGGTGCCACCAGCTCCCACTGAAATTTCCTTGGTCAGCCAAGCTAAATGGCTCGTTAATATCAATGCAAGGACAGGAAGAGGAGGCGCACTGATGAGAAAAACCTTTAAATTAAGTTTACTATTCTGTAATGAGGGCTGGATTTTATGGAGGGGCAGTGGAAGCAACCAAGACAAGAATAAAAACATGAGGGTAAACATGGATTTGCTAGCATTTTTCATTGTTGTCTTAGCATTTAAATTAGCAATTTTCTACCTTGATAAATGGGCTATAGTGAATAACTTCAGAGTAAGGTCATTAAATCCTAATGTGGAATTTTTTTTTTATCTTTCTTAAAAATAGGATTGTAAAAATTATCCTAACTTTTTTTTTTATATCAACTAAATTTACATTTTGTTTTGTTTCACAGACAAAATACCATACACTGTTTTCTGCTGGCTCTTAACTAATGAAAGATTGGAGTTAATGAAGCCTGCACTTGCAGATGTATAGTCTGACTCATCAGATGTAGGCTGCAGGTATAAGCCTGTCTTTGACTGCTCATTTCAGTCAGTCAGCTTTCTCCTCTCCTTCTGCATGTTACCGTTTTCAAAACACACTTTCAAATGTTCCACCAAAACAATTCATCCATCCATCATCTATACACCGCTTAATCCTCATTAGGGTCGTGGGGGACTGGAGTCTATCCCGGCTGATTTCTGATTTACAGTGAAGGTAGAGGACACCCTGGACAGGTCACCAGTCTATCACAGGACTACACATAGAGACAAACAATCACATTCACAGCTAGAGACAATTTAGAATCACCAATTAAATTAATTTTGTACTGTGGGAGGAAGTTGGACAACTGGAGAAAACCCACACACGCACAGAGAGAACTTGTAAACTCCATGCAGAAAGATCCCAGGCCCAGGCATCAACCGGGGATCTTCTAGCTGCAAGGTGACGGTGCTAACCACTGAGCCACTTTGTAGCCCCAAAACAATTCAACCTGTCAATATTTTTAAGGGAACACTAAAGCCACATCCTTCGCTTAACACCGTCCAAGATTTGTGTTTGGTTTATAGAAATACATACAAGCTAGGGTGTTTTTTTCCTCTATAGCAGAATGATAGTGAGGCACTGTCAGCCCATTATGCTCTACAAAACAGGCTGGCTAAGCTAGACTAGCAGATGTATTACTGTCAACAGGTATTTGGAGGGACACTCAAGCAGATGGGGCCTCATGGCGCACTGACATCATTGGTTATTATTATCATGTGACCTTTGACCTTTGACCTTTCCCCAGAGCCCCCCAGCTCTACAGGCTGATGATCAACCTAGATTACACTGACGCTATAGCTGGGCTAGCCTGCAGGCTCACAGTGCAGGTCTGATGAAATGGGGACAACAGCAAGGTCTGATCATGTGCACTCGTATTAACTTCAGGATGGTCAGCTGTATACTGTACGTTGTATGTAACATTTACAGGAGCATCGAGATTTATAAACAGTTACGTTTAGGTGAAAGTACAAATAAGTTGTGTCTGTCCTAAACACCAGTTTCATATCCGTGTGGCCTGAGCTCAGCTGCACGGATCGGCATCACTTTTCTAATCGATTTGTTGGGAGGTTTTGTATTTTCAAACCAAATGAGTTCATGATTTTTTACACTTCCTGCCAACAGTGAAAATTATTCACATATTGGACAAATTGTGGCTCTGCACTTCTCCGCCAAGAATAACTGTCTGAGCTATTTTGTGCATATTTATTTGGTTACTGTTGTGCATGTTGTTTATTCTATTTTTGTATGTACCTTTTTAACATCTGTTCAGGGCCAAGAGATGAAAATTAATTTGTTCGATTTACCCTGAACTGGTCACACTGGTCATGAGTGTTGCCAGGGGTGAAAATTTTACTTACTGGAGGAAACCTCCTATGGTAACAGTTCTGCTAATAGTACCTTATTACATTATATATATATATATATATATATATATATATATATATATATATATATATATATATATATATATATATATATATATATATACACTCAAGAATGTTAATTTATGTACAGTACATGTGAAAAAATAAAGCTGTCTTCATTCTGTTCTTAATTTGGTCAGTTTTCTTCTCTCACAAAAACAGAAAAAGAAAAAAAAGGATTGATATTATGAGTACTGTTAAAGTACCAGGTCAATAAGCAGTATTGGTAAGAGTGGTAATACTGTTTACATCTTAACAATATCCATCTGTACTGCAAAAACTGAGGACTTTTCTATTGCTGTGGGGACACCGCTATCAAAAATAAAACCAAACCTCAGATGCTGGGAATGCATGAAGGCTTTTGTGAACATTTTGTGAGCTTTGCTTGTGGTTCAGACATTTTAGAGTTAGCACAAGCAGCCCAAGAACGTCAGTAATCCTGGTGGACCATGAAGTAGCTGCCCATTTTGAATGGCTCATTTGGAAGCAGCAGGCAGAGAGGGGCCATAATATAATTCAATAATTTTTTAGCTCAATGACTATTGGGAACCAGTTTTTATGTAGAAACTGAATAAAATTCTTAACAGCTTGTAAAGCTTGGTGGAGGCTATCACTGTGACTGAGGTAGAGGAATGTCAGTAGTAAGAGGCTTCATATTCTCACAGCTTTTCCTTCACACCTTCAAGTTTAAAAAATCCTGATACAAAAGGAATAGACCTTTTGGTTATTTAAAATATACATTTATGCAAAAAGGGATACAAAATTGTTTGATTTAATACTGATTCAAGTTTGATTCAATCCAACCATAACTCTGACAAGGTGATAGGCTGTCTGACGATTGTTCAGGTTAATAGGCAGACAATCTATATTTCTTAGTGCTTGGTGATATGGAAAAAAATCATATATCACGATATGGATTATTTTATATCACAATAACGATATATATCACGATATACCACAATAAAGTATGTTTTCAGTTATTCTCTGAAAAGTTTGCCAAGAATTTCATTGCTTACTTTTCTCCATGAAACTTCAACCTGTTGCTAGGGCTGGACCCGAATATTCGGTCCCCATGGTGGTATGCGGATATTAATTTTGAGATCGGAATATTCGCCCCCTCCTACCTCCACCCCCACCCCCCATCGGGCGTTACGAACCGAGCCGAAAATTCGGCTCTTTCCTCCGTTAGCTCACCGCCTCTGACCTCACGGACCGAACCGAATATTCTGGTTGTTCCTCCGTCCGTCCGTCAACCCATCCAGCCCTACCTGTTGCCTGTCCATCGCTCAGCACTCATGAGTTAAGTAACATAAAGCATCTTGCAAACCTGCGTGAGAATTAAAGAACGTAAAGCAGCGTCATGTCGCAAAAACTACAAGACGCAGTTTCTTTGCGAAAAATCTCTTTTTTATTCTACTTTATTTTCACTTATATAAACTTAGAGTATGCATAGTGACAAGAAAACACTAATACAATCGCCGCAGGCTATTTAATGATATATTTGCTGTAATAATTGATAAAATTAGGTTAGAAACGATAGAAACGATAAAAGAAAAATGGCACGATAGACACTTTTCTATCGTTCTCACGATATGTATCGTCATATCGCCCAGTACTAATATTTCTTATCATTTATCTTTTGGGGTGTTCTTGTGTTGTACATTAATCAACTACACAACCAAAATAGAGACTTACAATCTATGAATGTCAAAAAATAAGATATTCTGTTATGTTTAATTGCCCCTTAGAAGGAAACGAAAGAGAAGACTGTGACCTGCAGCAGAAGATGACGACAGAGGCTGATGACAGACTTCATGAGCTGACACACACCATGCTCACTGTCTCCCTGTCGCTCACACACACATATTCACACACTGTCCAATTTGCACATATGTGAGCAGAGCACACAGTAAAGGTTCAACAGGGCTGCACTGTAATTTCCTTAAAGGGGTCATGTTTTGGTCAATGACTGACGGCTTTTTTTCTTGTGAAAGTAACATAATCCAGCATCTTTGAGTTTTTGGAAAAGCGCTTTATAAATAAATTTATTATTATAATGCAAACATCAGAGAGGAAACTGAAATGTACAACTACAGAAGTTTTAATTAGAGAACAGCTTCAGACTGTGAGTGTGAGTCCTGGTACAGTCACTTGACAAAACAAAAAAAATAAAAAATCTGTGAAACTGGTATATTGATTTTTGATATGAAAAAAAGACCTTGTGAAATTGGTATGAATAGTGTATGTTACCATTTCTTTTTCTAAATCGCTAATTAAAGTTGACATTTTACTGTGTGGGGCTGCACGGTGAACAGTGTCGCCTTGCAGATAGAATGCGATGGATGGATGGATGGATGGATGGATGGATTTCACTATGTGTAAAGACATTTGTTAAAATTGAATGTGGGATTTTCAGCTGATCTGGATAATCTCAGGTCTTGAGATTAACTTGACTTAACTTGAACATTTCATTCTCTGAACTAATGTTTGAGAACTTTTCAAGGAATTAAAAGTTCCTTTAGCCCGATCCTATTCGTGTTTCCGCTGCAGTGTAAATCCCCATGAAGATTATACTAATTAATCAAGAGACATATCGTCTAATGACTTTCTCTTTGCATATTGCCACCTCAAATTTTCCCTGGATGTCTTTGTCTGCAGCATGTAAGTTCGTCTAACAGTCGACATGCAACTCGCAACCCAGCACCGAAGGAAGAGCCTTGTGAAACAGAGGAGGCATGAAACACAGAAGAATACCTATGACAATACAAAACAATTCAATACCAGTGTAATGATGATCAGAGGCAACCTGACTCTGTAACTGAAGTTTTTGTTTTGAGGGCAAAACTACTAGTTTCCAATGCTTGATATTGGATAAAGAAGTCCTCAGATGCCATCAAACCATCCAAGCAACAGCTGTCTATGGATTTTGGGTGAAATCCCTTGGGCCTTCTAGGATATCCATCATTATGGAATCACAGGAGAAGAGTTCAAGTGTGTACAGCAGGGAAGATGAGCTTCCTAACACATCTGAGTAAGCATTCTAGAAACCATATTTATGGCTTTTCACTTCGGTTTTGAAGTTTTTTTGTAGCACAAGTTAGTTTTCTCTCAATCAGCATGCACTCCAATATGCAGCAAATAATAACAATAGATCCATATTATCAAGGTCTAATAATTCCTTATGGGCTGCAGGAGGGCTTTTTGGAAGTTTTATACTAATTTATGCAATCATGAGCACTAATAGTATGACCACTGGTGTGAGACTGAGGCACATTTCCAACATGGTTCCAACAATGCATATAGTGACTATTAAAACTATCATCAGTTCTTCACAACACCATCCTGAACATATAAACAGGCTAAATAAATGTGTCATTTCACATGATGATCACCTGCAGGTACTCTTGTCTAGGCCTTTTCTGATACATCCATCCAACCATTATCTATGCACCGTTTAATCCTCATTAGGGTCTCTGGGGGCTGGAGTCTATCTCAGCTGACTTAGGGTAAAGGCAGGGGACACCCTGGACAGGTCACCAGTCTATCACAGGACTACATATAGAGACAAACAATCACACTCACATTCACACCTACATACAATTTAGAATAATCAGTTAACCTCAGCATGTTTTTGGACTGTGGGAGGAAGCTGGAGAACCCGGAGAAAACCCATGCATGCACAGGAACCGCGAACCGGGGATCTTCTGGCTGCAAAAAGACATTGCTAACCACCACGCCACTGTGCAGCCCCTTTTCTGATACAGTGAAAACATTTTTACTAAAATTTAGACCATAACTATATTATATATAACTAAAGATTCCAGACAATAAATCACAATTAATTATATCACTATACAATGTTTTTAGATAGTTGTGCTCTTCCCTGAGGGAACCCTGAAGGTCTAGTACTACATGAAATTTGACAATGAATAATTTAATTTTTATTTCAATTTGTGTGTAAACTGTACTTATCACTGTCATCTATCTCAAGATATGGTAAATGCAACTTTCCTTTCTTTATTCTATTTTGAATGTCTTTCTTCAGTCTACCACAGGGATCAATCACGTTCAGTTAGCCTCAGTCTTGTGTGTTAACAAAGTGACAAGACTGTTAGAATGACGTCCTTTACACCGGGTTATAAAGCCTCAGCAGCACAGTGATGAAGGGTGAGAGACCTCGCCTCTGGATGTTGAATTGAACAGCTATAATTAAAACTAAGACTGACAGTTTAATTTCCACAGAGCAATGTTCCTAGGTCAGCCATTAGGGTAACATCCACTGCTTGGATGTGGACAATGTTCTGGCTGTCCTGGAGACAAATATTGGACATAGTGATGATGATGGAAATGAAGTCTGCTTTCACAGCAGTTGCTCTTTAATTGCACCAAATCACTGTTTCATTTACATAATCCTGTCTGCACATGACACATGGGACAAACTGACATTTATAATCTTCACATTTCAACATGTCTTGAAGGAATGAACTTGTTTGAGTAGCTCTCTCTACCAGTACAGTATGTGCTGGAATATCTCGACCTTGAAGAGAGAGGGTGAAGGGATCAGCCAGGACTGGTACTGCACGGGGAAGTCATGTAGCTAACAACTGATTACTTTGATATAGAAAACAAAATAAGTCACTGATGGTTAAAGAAATCTCTGTTCACGTCACGTATGTAGCAAAGTATGAAAACATTTTTTTCCTGCTAATTCTGTCATCATTTAGTACAACAGGTCTTTAGAATATACATGGACGTGAAAATAACAGCTCAGTCCACATCGCTAACATGTTAGTGTTATAGTACACTGCATGTTCTAATTAAACACTTACATACACAGACCATACAAAATGACAGCATTCTATATAATAAAACTGTCTACATTGTACTGTATAATATTGTAGGTTATTGCATCATATCCCACCTCAGTCTGCTCTTATTACATTGTACTGCTCTCTGTACAATGTGCATGAATGTGATGTGAATAAAAACCTCACACCAATGGCTGAGTCTGTTCAGATACCTGACTACAATATATTCAGCGACCAACTTTATTCAATCAACATTTAGGGATATATAGGCATTGAATCTACTTTATATCAGGATTCAAGGTCCTAAAAAACCTTGGCTGGGAGACCATGTCACCATACTATGTTAACATAAACTGGACTATATCATTACCACCCCAAACCATAAAATTTGCACTGACATTCTTGCACTGCACATCTTTGCACTTATAAACTTTATTTTTATTTTTTATTTTTATATTTTCTGTTAAGCCACTTTATCCTCATCTCTCACCCTTGTATATACTGTAAATATTATTACTATTGTTCTATTATTATTTTATTCTTATCACTACGTCCACTGTTACATAAGCTGCTGTAACAATGTAAATTTCCCCTGGAGTGGGGAGAAATAAAGAACTTTATCTTATCTTTATCTTTAAAATGCCGATACAACTAGTTGATCCACAATGGGTTGGCATTATTTTAACAGATTTTGTACATTAATCCTCAATCACATGGACAGCTGTGAACACTATGTTCACATGTACACTAATGCACAGCATGTGGGCTACTGCCTTCACAGGTGAGTTGCTGTGTATACCAGAATTTTGGGCTGCACATGGATGTATGTGGAGATGTCTGAAACCTAGCAGACTTGGGAAGACGACTAGATTTACATCACCTACACCGTATTCAGAAATGCAGAAAGTGTAACACCAGCCATAGAAAGTGGAAGTCTACTATCTTCTATCATTGTTCATTACTGTTCAGCAGTTTGGGGTCGCTTAGAAATGTCATTATTTTTGAAAGAAAAGCATTTTATTTCAATGAACATTAAATGAATGATAAATCCAGTCCAGACATTGTTAATGTGGTAAATGACTATTCTAGCTGGAAACGGCTGATTTTTAATGGAATATCTACATAGAGGTACAGAGGAACATTTCCAGCAACCATCACTCCTGTGTTCTAATGCTACATTGTGTTAGCTAATGGTGTTGAAAGGCTAATTGATGATTAGAAAACCCTTGTACAGTTATGTTAGCACATGAATGAAAGTGTGAGCTTTCCTGCAAAACATGAAATTGTCTGGGTGACCCCAAACATTTGAAGGGTAGTGTACATCATGATATTGGGTATATAAAGTCCTGTTTTCTTTAAACTTATTTGAGAATCATTTATAGATAAAATAACAGATATAGACAGATAGATAAAAACCTGACGAAAACATCTTTTTTTGGAAAATGCAATACATTGAAAAGTGAAACAAAAGGTATTTTAGCACCATTCCTGCAAACTCAAGGTCTGACAGTATCACAGTTTTACAAGCATGTCACTAACACCAACATGGTGTGGACAGGTTTCATCTCCACTGGGCTCTTTAAAACCATTCATAACCCCCAGTCGATAATATTCCTGTGTAAATAGACCTTAATGCAAACTAATGAGAAGAAGGCAGAAGAAGAAGAAAAATCAATAGTGCCATGGTTAATAAAGGCTGACCAACAAATATGTGCAGTAATACACACTTTTCTTTACACTGTTACCTGATTTAATTTTGAAATGGAACTGAGTGATTAAAATAGGAATTTTATCAAGAAGAGTCATGATCTTTGTACAACAGAAAGAACAGAGATGCTGTTCACAGTTTGGAAATAGCATTGCAATAGTAAGTTATCTGACAGTGAAGACATTCTATCTAGTAAAAAAAAAAAAAAAAAAACGGGCTTGTTAAACATGTTTTCTGAAGATAACTGCTACATGTGTTATTTAAGGATTAACACGGCTGAGAGGCTTCCAGCGTACGCAGTCAGGGAGACAGGGGAAGCGGGGGCAATGATTTGACGGAGCTGTGAGGGGAGTGGGAGTGGCAGTAGATTTAGGGTCACAGCACACAGGGTGAGGGAGGTAATGGAGTGGGTGTTTCTGTAATAAATTATTTCCATCATGTATTAATTACAAAAACACCTGCTTGATTAATCAATTGCTATGTTTTCATTGAATCAGAAAATAGTAAAAGTTCTTAAAACCACCATTCAGTTTATTACAATATAAGACACCTTTGGTTTAAGAAGCTGTGACAGCCAAATGTCGGTCAATTATTCTTTCAGTCACTCATAATCATTGCAGCTCTGTTTTTTTGTTTGGGTGTGAACACTTTTTTTGAAAACTTACATATCAAAATTAGATGTTAGCTTAATTTCTGCTAGATGGATTTCAGAATAGCCTTGCAGCTAGAAGATCCCCAGTTCGCTTCCCCGCCTTCCTGGGATCTTTCTGCATGGAGTTTGCATGTTCTCTCTGATCATGTGTGGGTTTTCTCCAGGTTCTCCAGCTTCCTCCCACAGTCCAAAAACATGCTGAGGTTAATTGGTAATGCTAAATTGTATGTAGGTGTGAATGTGAGTGTGATTGTTTGTCTCTATATGTAGTCCTGTGATAGACTGGTGACTTGTCCAGGGTGTCCCCTGCCTTCACCCTCAGTCAGCTGGGATAGACTGCAGCTCCCCCCAAGACCTGAATGAGGACTGGTGTACAGATAATGGATGGATTTCAGAATAAAACCCCTGGGCTGTATGCATATTTAAATATTTTTTACATCAATAAATGGTTTAATTGCATTATTAAATACCACATAGCACTGGTGTGCTACACTGCAAATGTGCCTGAAAGCTCTTTTTTCCCCCCATTTACTACAAACAGAAGAAAGATGTTGGCAAAGTACAGGCTTAACACTACCTCATAAATGACAACAAAAGTCAATAAATATCAATCACAAATAATCCACACAGTTTTTTTTTCCATTTGCATTTCTTGGAGTTGTGGTGCAGTTTTGTATGTTGATCTCATTAAACAGATGAGAACCTTCTGATGTATCACAGGTCATTTGGCTGATCTGAGGCTACAGGCGGAGTCGGCTTTCTGACCAGCGTGGAAGCTGTGACTCACACCATCGCTAGCTGAACCATCCGGTCAGGAGGGGCAACTCCTCTATCTTCCCACACAGACACAGACACAGACACACACACACACACACACACACACACACACACACACACACACACACACACACACACACACGCACACACACAGATGTGTCTAGAGCTCAGAAAGCCTGGGTTCTGTACAGACTCTCTCTGAAATTAGTTTCCATTAGCTCCATTGTGATCACTAACTTTCCATTGATGCAGCAGCGTAGTCACTGACGTCAAGTGATGTCCTTGATGGAGAATCAGCACCAAGTCACCTGCTGAGGAGTTCAACAAGTGTATGTGTGTTCAAGACAGAGAGCGGAAGAGAAGGAGACAATGTGTGTGTGTGTGTGTGTGTGTGTGTGTGTGTGTGTGTGTGTGTGTGTGTGTGTCCAGAAAAAAAAAAGATGAGTGTACTTACTGCACAGAGCAATGATGTGGCTGCTGTCTTCATGGACAAATTTCTTTGTCACTGCTTCTTCCATAATCTGCTTCACCTGCACACACAACAGCCAGAGTCAGTTCCTGTGCTCCAGTTCACTGTCATCATGTTTAGTCTCACCTGTTGCTGCCAGCATCGCTTCTCTATACAGGAAAAGCTCAAAGGAGCCCACAGTCATTACCATTATCACAGTCAAGATAACCTGCGTCATTTTTACATCGGTAAAAGATAAAAGACACAATCACGTGAAATGATAAAACACAACAAAAATGATCAGTACAACAATCATTAGCCCTGTTTTCAAATAAACAAATGTTTCATTTTGATACTCTTTTAGGCTGACAGGTAGAAACTCAGACTAGACTGGCAGAAAATCTAAGCAGTGTCGCTCACAATGATAAACTCACAAGTGATATAGGGGAAGAGCTGTGTAGAAATGCCACAGCAATTAGCACCAAATAAGTGAATGATAATATTGAAAAACATGCATTGCCAAGCTAGCACAAAACAGCTTGAGTCCTTCACCTGACTAACAGATGCTACAGTGTACAATGTTGCTCTTTACAACGTAATGGTCCCAGAAAACACACACTAAGCTGTTTAAAGCAGGGCTGTGAGATATCGGAAAGAATGACACTTCAGTATTTACATTTCCTGTGATATACTGTATATATAATTTTGTGTCATATGCAATATGAAAAAAGGGATTTTTACCAGATGACTGAAATAATTCTATTTGGAAAGAATTAACCATTGTTGATTACGGGGATTTTGAGGAGGAGCACATATGCACTGAAAAAAAGAACGTTAACTGGTATGAAACACTGCAAAACCAAAGGAAATAGTTTGTTGTTTTTGATGACATTCAGATCTGCTTTTGTCCTCCTCATACAGAGCTAGTGCTGATTTAAATGGTCAAACCAATTAGTTGTGTTATTCATCACAATTATTAATTGATTTTTGAGATAAACGTTTTTATTGCATTTTTTCCAATAAATAAGCAGAGCAATGCTTCTACTTCCATGCTGTGCTATATTCTTGCTAACAAATCTGCATTCAAATAAGACCTTAAAATAGGTTTCCTCTTCATCTGAATGTACTCTCATAGATCTTTATCTCCAAGAAGTAGGGATGTCTGAGATTGGTTTTTTTGTCGAAAACCAATATGCCGATATTGTCCAACTCTCAATTTCCGATTCTCAACCGATACTGATACCAATATATGTGGACTTGGAAATAATTCCAAACCACAGACATATTGTTAGTCAGGCACAGCAAGCTTGTTACTGCAGCCATACTTGCAGGGCTTAAGGTGAAAAATCTGAACTTTTTTGCTTTTGGGTGGGTGTCAGGGTACAATCTAGCTAACTAATAAGAAATGAAGATATCTGCATTCAGAAACTCAGAATGCAGATTATAGTAATACTAAAAAAGTCAGTAGGTGGTGGTAGGTACTCCACCTGACTACATGGTACAAATATATCATTTAGCAACTAATCAGTAAAAGACATGGAAAAAGGACATTGATTCACCGTTTAACAATATGTGCACTATTTATTCTGAAATACAACTATGTAAACAGCTACAGTGCAAAAAATAAATAAAAATATACTTTATAACAGCAAACTATATTTCAGTTCAAATAATAACAACAAAAACAAAGTGTTAAAGTGCTCTAAGAACTGGTAACTTAAATAATCAGACACAAATAAGAAAATAAAAAATAAACAAATACAGTTTACTACAGACAGCTACAGTTCAATTTTTTAAAAAAAAAAATTACTGTGCTACAAGAACTGGTAAGCTATCTATTTCTTCTTTCCTTCTGACATCTTTTTCTTCTTCCGTAAGTGTTGAGGCAATGTTCACTTTTCTGTTTGCCAGATGTTGATTTACTCTGGCCACATCATCATCAAATAAACGAACAAGCACATGAAGATCTGTGTCCACACTCTGGCTAGTGGCTTTGTCAATATCCAAAGAAAACACACATATTTTTTTTAGCTTTTCAGAGATACTTTTCTTAAATGCTGGTGCTATGCCATGTGTATTTATGGAACCAGCATGCTGATTTGACACGGACAGTTTTGACAAAGCATTTTTATCTTCAGCACAGATTAACGAGTGGCTGAGATCTGGTGATCGATAAGCCACGTTCTGCAACGAATGAGCACGTGTGTTTTTAAATCACAAACCCGGTCAGTCTGATGTCAGTACTTCAGCGGTGACTTCTGCTCCCAGTAAACGAGTTGTGAGTTTCAGAGGACAGCGGCTCTATGGGTCTGACTCATGACGTGGCAGCACTTTTTTGCCGCTAGTTGCAACAGGAGTTTTTTAAACACATGGTACAGAAGCAAGCACCCGGCTCCTCCAGTTTTTTGCACCAGCAACCAAAGTACTTTCCGTCTGTTTCACTCTTCCAACCACACAAAGCGCCATTTATTTTTACTCCACCAAGGAACGTGGCAGACTTATGTGACAATTTGCGTACGTTTGTCCTTCCGTCTATTTGTCTGTGCACAACATTACTCAAAAAAATGGAACAACGGATTTGCCTGAAGTTTCAGGGAAGGTCAGAAATGACACAATGATTTTGACAGTGATGCGGCTTATAGTCTGGAGCCACAGATTTGTTAAAGATTTCTGTATCACTACGTTACTATAACCGTGACAACAATGGACTCACCTGCAGCTGGATCTCAATGTCTTTTTAAGACCCGCCCCCACTTCCCATTGGCTAGTGATATTAGTTTGGTTGAGAGCAAAAGCTGCGTTCCCCTCATTCCATTGGTAGATGAACTTGACTGGCAATGTAGCCCTATCTTTTTTTTGAGCCAAATGCCGGCGCCACATGCCGGAAATCCGGCATGTTTGTTTAGACGCCTCATGATGCAGTTTGATGATGTGATCATTTGCACGCCTGTAAATGCCGGCAAAATCCAGGCATTATTTTTATCGGTTTTGATGATAGGCAAAAAAAACGATAACGATATTGACCGATAATATATTTTTATGCCAATATTGGGCCAATAATATCGGTGGGCCGATATTATCGGACATCCCTACCTAGAAGCAAAATAGAAACAATAGAAAGTGTGCCTCAAACTCCTCACTGGCTGAACAACCGCTTCCTTTACACGGTGATGTGACGATTGCACATACGCGTGTGGCAGTGTTGATGCTGATGTATCTTCTAGCTCTGCTGACTTATTTTTTACTGATAATTTTTTGCATTGCTTGCCTTAGCAGCAATGTTGGCAAAGAGAGCAGCAGAACGACATGCAGTAAAAGTCTGTCCAGCTGGGAACTGAACTGGAGAATCAGCTGTTGAGGGCATTTTTGACCATGTGGTATTCACCATAAACACTCAGCTATCCGCTTGCCCTTTAATGCAGGCATTTAGGCATGTTTTTGTGCAGTGTTTTGAGACACCGTAACACTGTTGCCGTATGTCTGCATGCTCCAAATGTTAGGTGCCCCTATTACAAAGCATTCTGTTCTATAAATGGAGCTCATTGTGTCCGTCTGATTAAGCCACTTGTTGAACAAGCTGTGGAGTTTATATTTATGCATTTTGCACTCTGCCTTGTATCTCATTTGTTGCAAAGAATATTCAGCCACAAATGCAGAGTTCAAGCTACCATTCTAGCATGAAGAGTAAATAGAAAATGAAGCTGCAGCTGAAAGCCAATAGTCTCCAACAGGCTAGTATACACACATCCCTGACTAGATTTCTGCAGGAATTTTAACAGGACGAGGAGGAAGATTTTGGCAAAAATCCTTTTCTATGTTCAGCCCTCAATGCCAACTTCAAGTCCCACTACTTTAAAGGTAAAAACCTTCACGAAGTCACACCTGTATAAACAGGACTGAACTGAATTAGTATCCAATGCAGCCATCATCATCACAGCCTGCATTACAGTCATATTTAAGATTGTATTTAACCACTGTGTCCATCAATGGTAACTCAGCCAGAGGTACTTGAAGGGATGTTTTAGTCTTGCGCATCTTTTTCTTTTTCTGTAGTACAGAGAATTGGTTTAATATATCATCCAAGCGTGTGAACACATTTGTTACTCATGACAACAGCAGCCCCTGACATTGGTACGAATTCTATATACTTGGTTGTCAATATGGAAACCATACCTCTATATAGTGTCAAGTACCTGATTACAAAAAGGTAAATACAAGAATGATGCCTCCTCCACTTAACATTTTGACAGCTACTAATAACAGCTCTGACTGTCTCGCCCAAACATCCGCACCACTGACTTCCAATTAATATCGTGGCATCCAGGAAATATTTAAATGATTTTTTTTTTTTTTTTGCTGCTATCTATTGTGTCTCTAGGGAGGAGAGCTTGAATGACTTCAACAACACTGACTCAGACTGGTGTTCGCTTGTCTAAGTTTGCTCTCTCCGTAGAATTAATTGTTGTCAGTAATTAATCTGGGACCTGTCTGACACCTTGGCCTTGTTTGGGTCTAATTGACAAACAGGAAGAATTTAATTGCTCAGTTGTGTGATAAAACTCTAACTACAGATTCACTCTACCACTTTGTTCCAAACTTTTTTCCTGAGTTGTGGAGGTGTAGCAGGATGTACAGACAGAGCTTCATCATCCTCATTATCAAGATAAGATTCAGCCCTCATCAACTTTGCTAATTAAACTTTTTTGTGAGCGACAGACCCACTTTCAAGTGCCAGCAAATTCACAGCTGGTGACAAATACATCCAAGAAGGGTCTCAGGGATTTTTACCCCTAAGCACAAGGTCCTCTAAACATAATGAAAAAAAAGAGTTTCAGGAACTAATCAACGACAGGAAGTCAAATTACATTTGTGCCTGAATTACTATCATACCAGAAGAACTATGAAGATTAAGAATGTACTTTTTAAACATTTTCTTTCCTATTACTGATTCAATAGCTAGTGTTCTGGTTTACCCAAATTAAACATCCTTACCTAACTTTGTAGAATTTGTTAGAACACTTTTAATGGAAGGTAACATTAGGTCAGGGAATGTTCTAGTATTGAAACCCAGTTTTTAACACCAGGGGTAAATGTAGAGACAATTACCATTTTTAGTGTCAGAGTGACAGCCTGCAAATATATCAAAGTTGCAACATGTTAAAGCAATACTAAATTATTTCGGATGAGGATTATACTTTTGTAATTCAACAGTATCAGGGAATTAAGCAAAGACAACACACAGTAGAAATAGACCAATTAACAGCCTGATTGTCAGTGCATCTGGCACCTATTTTACTGATGACACTAGGCTAAGGGCATCACTAAGAGGCTACCAGTCAGGCCTGTGGCTGACGCCCTCTGGTGTATCCACAATATCTTTATAAAGTTAGACTGACTTCAGTGACCTGCTCAAATTAACAGACACGTCTCTCCAGCAGGGACACCACCTGAAAAAGCTCAAATGAAGAAATTAGCTGCTTTGGGCACCCAACAGGTTGAGCAGACGACCCATCAACAGGGGCTATAGTCCCCGACGCAGAGGCCATAGGTTCTAATCCAGCCCATTGCCCTTTGCTGCAGGTTCTTCCCCCATTCTTCTCCCCACTTTCCTGTCTTTCTCTCTGTATGATCCTGTCAATAAAGCCGAGAGGCAAAAAAAAAAAAAAAAAAAAAAAAAAAAAAGATAAGAAATTAGCTGTTTTCACAGTGGATAAACCTGCACTAATCGGTAGCAGAGAAGTTAGCAGCCTGCCACTGATTATTCCGCTACAGTGTCTGGAAAACAATAAATGATGCTTTAAGATATGGCCTTAGTGGGCAATTAAAATGATAAAAGAGGTAAAAGCCTAAAAACAGAGAAGAGGAAGAGCTTCCCGTAAACACTTTGACGGCCTCATTTCTATTACTATTGTACATACTAGTATTTAGTTACAGTAATCTTTATTAATGAAGGAGCATAGTTATGAATGACATGTTCTGTACTATCACATACTGTAAATATATAACATTTAATCTATGTTGGTTCCAAATACTGTTTATTGGTGTTTCTTGATTACCTATAATTGATATTGGCCCTGAAAAACTCGTATCGGTCAATCATTAACACACAGGTTGCAGAATTTTAGTGGAAAGGCAACCAATGCATGCGTCTGTGTGAAATAAACTGTACACAAGGTACAACTGTGTCTCGTTTTAGACTGTGTACTGATAGTTCCTTGACACTGGACGTATTGGATATTTACAATAACAATAATGTGGAATGGCAGAAACAAGTGCAGCAACAGGTAGACTACAAAGAAAACACCCACAAAGAGTTGTGAAATCAGTAGAGATGTTACTGATTAATTGTTAATCAATTATTCGCCATTAATAATTTTACCAATTAAAAGAAGCCAAGGCACATGTATAACAGAAAGTATAATGTACTACATGGAACCTGTTACTGTTTAATGAAAGGATAGATTGCAGCTTTTTCTTGTGTTTAATACTGTTATGATTTGAGAAGAGAGTTGCTGGGAGTATGGGCTGCTCTTTGTGGGCAAGCAGAGAGCATTGTGGGAGTTTAGCTAGTAACAGGCCACCATGACTGAGATTTCTATAGCAGGTAATGGCGTAGGACCAGAGTCCATGTGCAGAAGACTGAACCAAACGATTAAAACAGCTTCACAGCACATGGAAAAACTCTATTTCATTATTTTTAACAATTAACAGAGTATTGACATTGCCAGCCATGGTTTATTGCAGGATCCAAATACTCGGAAAAACTTGGTGTTTTCACCGTCTAGGTTGCTGCTCAGAGGTCGTTGTTTCCGTTGGCAAAAGGGATTTGAAAATGGCAACACACAGATAAGAGTAGGGGCAGAGGAATGAGTGACTCAAATGGCATGCCTATATGTAAAGTCTACTTTCAGTGAGTCACACAAGGCTCACACTGGTGATAATGAACTATGATAAAAGCAAACACCCCTCAACATAAATGCATCAGTAACAGAGTGAATCCTGAAAGTGATGATAAGAGCATTCAATCAATCAGTTTTTTATATATCACTTGTCATACAATGCAACACAATGTGCTTTACAGAAATAAAAATGCAATAAAACAGTAAAAATAAGCCCCCAATCCTACCCCCATAGCCAAGTTAAAAATAACACTTTTTTTAATGTACATGCAATACTGCTGCTACATCTTCACTGTAAAATAAATATGTGCGGATGTGTATGTATACAGGTGTGTATGAATGTATATATATATATGTATATATTGGAATTGTTTTTTATTTAAATTGCTTTTGTTTTGTTTTTGTATTCATCAGTCTGATGGCGAGCTTGTTGCAACGGAATTTCAGTCATAATGTGCACCAGCTAGTGTATGTTCTGGTTGACAATAAAGCTATTCTATTCTATTCTATTCTATTCTATTCTATTCTATTCTATTCTATTCTAAAAGACTCTAAAACACAGGGACTGCGGAACTGAGGAATCACTATCCTACTAAACAGGTGCAATGAGGAAACACTGGATGAGATCAAATGAAATAAAATAGGATAATAAGATAGGTAAATAAATAAAATGAAATATTAAAACAGATAGATATAGAAATAGATGTCAAAAATAAAAAAAACAGAATAAGAAATTGTAAAAATGAAGTATTATACTGCGCATAAAATAGGTGAAAACATATAAATAGGTGAATAAATACATAAATCAATAAATAAAATCAGTTCTAAGAAGAGTAATAAATAAACAAAATGTCTCAATCAAAAGCCTGACCAAAAAAGTAGGTCTTGAGTTTGCTTTTGAAAATATCAACATTTCAAAAGGTTCTCCAGGGTCAGTCTCTAAGTGAGATCTGACAGGAACAGAATACTTGAACTCTATGAATCATTTCAAGTGCTTATAAGGCTAAGAGGTAACTCTTTTTAGCTGCAAATATATACACAGCCTGTCCAAAAAAAGTCACACGCTCTAATATTGAATTTGACCGCCTTTAGCTCTGAGAACAACACTTATTCACTGCGGCATCGATTCAATAAGCTTCTGCACTGTCACAGCATTTATTTCTGTTAAGAGTTGGATTAATTTTCTACCAAGATCATATATTGACAATGAGAGAGTCAGACAAAGTCTTCTCCAGTACATCCCAAAGATTCTCAGTGGGGCTGAGTTCTGGACTCTGTGGAGGACAATCCATGTGTGAAAATGACGCCTCATGCTGCCTGATCCACTCATTCTCAATGTGAACCCCATGAATCCTGGCATCATCATCTTGGAACATGTCCATGCCATCAGGGAAGAAAAACTCCACCGATGGAAAGACCTGGTCATTCAGTATATTCAGGTAATCAGCTGACCTCATTCTTTGGGAACATGACATTGCTGAACCTGACCAACCCCAGATCATAACCCTAACCCCCACAGGCTAGTAGGTAATAGCTATGATGAGTGCATCACTTCATCTGCCTCTCTTCTTACCCTGATGCCCCCATCACTCTGGTACAGGATAAATCAGGACTCATCAGACCACATGAGCTTCTTCCAGTGCTCCAGAGTCCAATCTTTACGCTACCTAGCAAACTGAAGCCTCACTGATCAGTGGTTTTCTTAGAGCTACAGCTGTTTAGTCGCAATCCTTTGAGTTCCCTTCATGTGGAAATGCTCTTATTTTCAATATTAAACAGTCATGAGTTCTACTGTTGATTTCCTGCGATCATCTAAGAGTTTGTTCCGACCACATTTGTTCCTTGAAGATGATGGTTCACCACTATCCTTCAGGTTTTAATAATGCGTTGGACGGTTCTTAACCTGATTTTAGTAGTTTCAGAAATCTCCTTAGTTGTTTTCTTTGCTTGATACAGGCCAATAATTTGACCCTTCTGAGACAGATTAACATCCTTTCCATGACCACAGGATATGTCTTCCAACATGGTTGTTTAAGAAATGAGAAGCTCCTCACTGCATCAGCCGGGGTTAAATAAGTTGTTGCAGCTGAAACATATTCATCACTGCAGTAATTATCCAATGGAAGGCTCTTACCTATTTGCTTAGTTAAATCCAGGTGGCGATTTTTTTTGGACAGGCAGTGAATTTGTATTTGCACATTTATGTAGGGCATGAATTGCTTCTGTTGAGAAACCAAGGAGAATAAAACTGACACTACAAAATGTTAAATCTGTGACTTCCTACTAAAGTAAAGCTGCCTGAAAACAGAATCTATGTCACCTTGTTGCTCTCATGGTCCAGTTGGACAAATGCCAGTGGGCCACACATCCAGTCAAACTGGCTTTTTACCATTCCTGTCATTACATAACAGTGGTTCATATGTGCCAAGAACTATGAAAAAAAAAAACTAGGATATGCCATGTCTTTTAAAGGTTAGAGTGCTATACATTGATTCATCCAACAGATACTCAGTATCATAGTTCTGCAATTATGGCAATAAAACTGTACCTTTAACCAAATAATCCTGATGTAAAACTGCCATTTAGTGTTCAATGATTCATACTTAATTGCTTCTCTATTTGGAGTTATACTTAAGATCAAAAGGGCAAAAGAGCTGACCCTCAACTATTACTAAGGTTTAATTAATGGAACACGCACATTTATATAAATAGGTCCAGAACCCACACTAAACATCTACTGGGCAAGCTGACATCACTGTCAGGTCAGAGTGACCTCTCTGGAGAATTCTCTGCTTTTCATTCAGCTTTTTAATGCTCTCATTTCAAGTCTTTGACTACATCCTCTACAGAGATGTGCAAGTACGCGAACAGCTTCATCCAATAAATACGAATAGACAGAAGACATACACATCAGTCAGTCATAAGGGTCGATACCATCACTGGGATGTGACTGACAGTGAGACTGAATTAAATGTGCTTGGGAATTAACCTGTCTAATAAGTGCTGGCTGTGAAGGATTGCTTAAGGTTCAGAATTTGGTAGGCTTCTCAATATGTAATTACACATATCAAGAAGAAGTGGCATTAGAGCATTGTGTTTATTAGTGTGAAGTGCACTAAAAGCAGATAATCTATTGCATACAGTGAAGAATCAAGTGTTCACTGACAGAGCTCAGTAAGTCAAGTTCAGACAGTGAACAACTGAAGCACAATTGCATCCATTTTACATTTTTACCATAGAAATTTTCCCTCTCAGAACAGGAAGTTTTTGAGGAATGCACTTCCCCTTGCTGAGTTCCTGGGTGAAGATCTATAAAGCAGTTAGCAAAATGTTTGCTCCAGGTGGATAATTTCAGTGTTTCAGCTTGACTGAAAACACCTAGAATGATTCATGAAAGAAGGAACCTCATGCTAATTTCCCCCTCACTAATTACTTTTCCCTGGATTCTCTACAACAGAGGTGAAGACTGCAAAGTTGGCATGGCACTTAAACTCCTGATAAAATATAATCTTTTAAAAATGTGCTGCCTTGGCTCTGATGCAGCCACCTCTCTGTATTTGTAGTCACCACGCTAGTCTCTAGTAATGTTCCACCTTCAGCACTAACTGATTGATGAGTAATAGCTTCTCAGCACCGAAAGATGTTGAAAAGTTACACATATGTAAAACATAAATGAATAATTTCTGCATTCTTTTATGGTGTAGTTTGTGTAATTCTAAATTTTGACACAAAGGTTTTCACTTATATCGGTTTCAAAATATCGATTATCAACTCTACTAAAAACCAGTATTGGTATTGGCCTTGAAAAAGTCCCATAAACATATCCAGTGACATGCGCACACTGATTAAAACACATGGCGGCAGCAAATCACACACTGGCTTTGCTTTAAATAAACGAGGACCTTGTTTAACAATTCATCCTGTAGCAAACCAAGTGTCTAGTTCCAAGGATGACACCACAATAACAAGACATTGTTGTTACATGTCAAACGGCTGAGGGGAGCTGGCTAACTTTGAAACACTTCTCAGAATCCTGCAGCTAATGGTTTCTGGGACGAACAGAGGGAAGAGCTCATTAGGCAACTGACAGTTATATAAGGACACATTTACTTTTCCCTTCATGTCATGTTCATGACCAGGCAAACAACAGAACATCCACAGTTTACTTCCTGTGGCCACAAAAGCGGACAGTTTTCCTCACACTAATAAGATGTACTCTCTCTCTCTGAGAATACAAAATGTGCAACACACTGTTCACTAATTCAGACGGTTTGTTTTTCGTTTAGGGCAGAACTCACAATTTCTGTTCATAGGAGATTACAATCAGGGCAGAAAATTAAGCTCACTCAGTTGCCTGAGGTGAGTGATTTAATCTGGCCAAGTTCACAGGAAAGATCACAGGCCTCTTTGTTTTTTTAATAGAGAGCTTGCATTTCAAACTAATAAAGTACATTAAAGCCACTCATATTATTGCATGCTAATGCACTGCAGTACACTTTATTTAAAAATAACAAAACCAGGGCCTTCCTATTTTGCCTTAGCATGTAGTGACAGCTTTATAGCTGCAGAAGACTTCACAATGCATTCATGACTTTTTTGGACATGTTTTGGCATTTCTTAATTGCAAAGCGCAGTGCTCCTTTGTCCAAAAACTAACACACAGCTGTGGGAACACATTTTCCAATTCAAGCTAAACTGTTAGTTTTTATCTAATAGTCTGCATAGCCACGTGATCTATCAGTTATTAATTATTAGACATCAGCTGAGGTGGGATGTAGACAGAGCTAAGATAAAAATGATGTGGCATCACCAATAAAAACATATGTTTTCACAGGAAATATTTTGGCTTGTCGTAGAATTACTAGTTTTTCCCTACTGTGACATGTCAGAATGTCTTCTGTGAAAAAACACCTGAAACAGGTGGAATTTCTCCCTAACAGGTACAATTGTAATGCAAGGACAGTGTATATGAACCCATACAGTCCTGAGAGGAGTTCTAATCAGACAAAAATAAAAAAAATTAAAAATTGCTTGTATGGGTATACCACAGGTGTGCACGGCTTTTGAAAGAGAACATTATATTTAATTAATGAGCCATAATATCTAATGAGAAAGAGAACAAAAGCAAACTTCTGAGTTTATGAAAACATGAAACTTAAAATTATAATCTGCCTTGATACATTTTAATATTGTTGCATCACCAGATCATAGCAATGTTCCCAAATACAAACTATGGAACCATTCCAGAAAACCAACCATTTTCATTTATTGTCATGCAGTAAAGTGTTAAAACCAGCTGGCAGACTCTAAAACCTAGAGTTTCGACACTTCTGCTTTATTTCATACGTCAATAAAATCAATGGAAATCAATATCTGCTAAAAAATAAATAAATAAATAAATAATTAAAAATTAAAAATCCAGGAGTTTGGTTTGCACTAGCACATATCTTAGGTGCATCGAGAATCTTTCACCATGCCTTTCAGTGCTGAAAAATACATCCATCCATTATCTATACAGTACATTACTTAATCCTCATTAGAGTCGCAGGGGGCTGGAGTCTATCCCAGCTGACTTAGGGTGAAGGCAGGGGACACCTGGACAGGTCACCAGTCTATCACACGGCTACACATAGAGACAAACAATCACACTCACGTGCCTACTTACAATTTAGAATCACCAATTAACCTCAGCATGTTTTTGGACTGTGGGAGGAAGCTGGAGAACCCGGAGAAAGGCGGGACACAAACCAGGGATCTTCTCACTGCAAGGCCGAAGTGCTAACCACTAAAAATACATTATAAGCATAATATTTTTTTGCCAGTTCCCATGCACATTGGTGACTTCGTAGCACACTACATAAATGACTGTAACGGGAATTAGGGTAGGAAAAATTTTTTCATTGTTCAAAAAGGATGATCTTGGACGTAAAGTTCGTAAGTTAGCTCTTCTGTCATGCTGGTATCATTTCAGACAGGTGTGTAGCCAAAAGTCAGTTTTTTGAAAGGCGTTCTAACATCAGACTTACCTCAGCTGAAACTGAGCAATTCTATCTACAATAGCAGGCTGCCCACAGACAGTTCATTCACACCAGTGTGACCTATGATGATGTGTAGTCACACTTCACAGATTTTTGGTAGGACTCTGGAGCCCTGCAATGATGCCAACACCCTCTTAATGCACTCTGCATTGTTAATCTGACGGCTACTGAACGGGTCGGCAGCATGTGTGAATGCGTGACCTGGTCGCTCATCCATAAAAGTTGTGTCCGCAAGCTCACTAGGTTGGACCAAGTAACGTTTCAGTAAAACTTTCAACAGAGCAAAAGTGTGAACTGAGCTATCACATTAATGGACAGACACGTACAAGCAGCACTGTGAGTTGTGTGACACAATTTATTTTTTCCACATTTCTGCATTAAAAATTTGTCCGAAAACATCACAGAGACGCTTAATACACAAACTGTTGGAAATAAACCACACTAATTAGGTATATAGAGCCTATACTGAATACTCTTTAACTGCCTCTTAGTGAGGAAATGCGTTGAATTGGGAAATTGAGTGATGAACAGCTATAATGTGATATCTGTTTCACACACTTTGCTCCACAATTTCAAATCGATTTGACAATGAAAGGAAATCCGACAGCAGGTCACACTGTGGAGGCCTACATGACAGGCCAACTGTCGCATACAGAATGGCAGTTTAGTTTCCAGATGTTTACGACTATTTTTTCATAGTTCATTACACACTTGTATCATCAGACAGCACTAGGATCCACGAGTGTTGTCAAATAGCATTTATGCACAGAGCAACACTAATAGCTTCACTAATTACAGTTAACTACAAATATTCCAACATGGATAAAGAGCTGATCAGGATCTAACAGCTGTCACCTAAACTTTGAGCTTCACTTTTAAAAAAAGCAGAAATAAATTGGGCTGTTAGTTATTTCAACACTTGAATCAGCTGCTCTGAGTTTCATTTTAGTCTTTTATAGCATTACTATGGACCATATATGACTTGGTGTGTTGACTAGTCTTGTGTAAATGACAAATATCACACGTGTACCACAGCACTGTGGAAGGTCTGTGTGAATGCAGCCATGAGGAACATTAACATTAATTAATCGTTTACCATTTAAAAGTGAAAAATCTTGAGCCTAATTTCTGTCTTCAACTGTCTTGTTTTTATGAGTAATACTTCAAATTGAAAGAACTATTATAAGAGAAAGAAAAAGTCGAAGTGCATAATTATTTCTACTAGAACCACTGGAATGGTTTGTTTAACTATTGTATTCCCACTCACTACAAGCTCAGTTAAGGTGTAAACATGTATTGTTTAAACACTGCAACAATATGTTGTGTGTATTTTGTTTTGTGCTCCTATGTGCTGTGGTGCTTTCCTCTCCCTTCAGTTTGAGGAGCTGCAATGTAATATGGCTCCATCCTAATCAGCTATTGTTAGGCCACAGCAGAGACATGCTCATTAACGAGGTAATTATTCATGCCCTAGTAGAGTTGGTGGTTGAGGAGGAGTGCTGCGGTGGAGCTGTGGTGACAGCACATTCTGAAGGATGACTTGGTAGAATCCATCTGTCTTTACTTTTCTTGAATGTGCTTGTTGACCTGCTGCAGCTTTTCACTCAGACAGAAAAAAGGATCTTCAAAACATTCACAGATGCTACAACCCTGACATAGTTTTTTCTCTCCTCAAAAGTGTCGTGTCTTGTGTCAAATCAATTCTTCCTCTTTCCCATCAATAAAATAGAGAGGAAATTAACATTTAACCTCAGAGTACAACATATCAAGTGGAGAATTCTGCAGTTCAGACAGCCAGTCTGGCCAGTGAAGCTCTTGCAGCTGCAGACATAAAATAAGGTTGTTACAGGAAGAAATGATTCTGTTCTGCAGGAGGTGTCGGTCTGAGGGAAAAGTTACCCCACACTCTGCTGCATAATGCTATAATATTTCTTCAGGGAAGAGGCAACCTAATGCTGTTTAGCTGCAGGTTGCAATATGTCAACCTTACTGTAGTAAACAAAGGAAATGGTATTAGAAAAATGGAAGCCTGTGGCAGCAGCTTCTAACACTGCGATCAGATTATTGATGTTGGCAATCCAGAAGACATTTTGTGAACTTTAAGTCTACTTTCTGTTTCTTAGAGCAGCTGTAAAGTTGTTACCTTAGGTGAAAAATGTGTACAGACATAAACTAGAGAACATGGGTGCAACATGATTAAATATGCATTGACATATACAGTAGTATTCTAATCCATTCTGTACTAGATATTAAATCTGCTACCAGTCAGTAGGCTAAATATCTTATTGAATCAAATTTCTTAAGGTTCAAGTTTAACTTTCACCAGTCACAAGAAACTTAAGTTATAAACAACTACAAAGACTCATTTTCGATCAGTACACAGCTGTTGGTGGGCAAGAAGCCACAAACAACCGTTTCTATTGATAGCTACCAAATAATCAACAATTATGAGGCTAACCTAATCAGTTTTTACAACTTGTATCTCCAATCTGAACCAACCTGAGCAGTAAAAGATATAAAATGTTAATTGCTGACTGTTGTGACACACTGACATAACAATTGAAAACAGATTTTCACCAGAATTTTTACAAACTACTTGATTCAAATACTGAAGATCCTGAAGAGCTGATGCATAAAAAATTATAGAAGGAGTCTTCTGGATTTAATATGTGATGACCTGTGTCTTGAGCCCTCACCATTTTGTTCAGCTTGGCTGCTTGCCTATTTCGCCAGTCGTCTGCAGGGTTTTTCCTGGCTCAGAATGGGCCTTTAGGGGGTGCCTATGTATGGCAGTAAGCATGATTAGTCCCTATATAATGAAGGCAAAGTGTCTGTGTGAATAGAAATCCATGAATGTTCCTGTCATATCTGACCACTTATCACCACAAATTTCTCTTGGCAGGAAAAACATGGCTGACTTCTGGTGGTTGTGTGCACTCCAGCGTATCACATTAAAAGAGAGTCTCAGTGTCAGTTCAAATTAAAAGGGAATATGTGTTTTCGATAGCGGGTCAGTATGGTTTTAGAATTTCTATATACGTCAGCATATCGTAATACCTATTGACAAGGGACTGGTGTGTCTGTTCAGTACAGTCTTTGGCAAAACACAGACAGCAACTGGGGGAAAGCACATAAACCAATAACAAACGTGTCTCTACAGGTACTACCAAATTTAATTAAATTGGCCACAGCCAATATTTCCAGATGTTTTTAACCAGCGAAAGAACTGTCAGCTGTTGATGTTGCTTGTTTTTTTCCTTTCTTTTTTTGGTTGTCAGTAATATAAAACGAAGAGGAGACTAAGGAGAATAAAAGATTAGTTAGAGTGAGAACTTAATCAATCCATGTATCTTGTTGACCAGGGACAAGATTTAAAATGGAGCCTGCAATTGAGACCCAACCATACGTCAAATTTACCATTTGCATCACAACACAGCTTTTGACAATTCGTCCAAATTTCAGAAACAAATTAGACAAAAATCATGCCCTCATTTTTCAAAAAATTTGACCAGGTGTGCCAAAGTGCCAAAATTCACTCTCAAACTTTCTCTTTCATTCTTCATACAACTGCTTTGTCATTTTTTGTGTGTAAAAGTGCAACATTGTGTGTAAAAATGTAAAAAGTGGAACATATTTTACTGGGTGATGTGGTAAGCACTCTAACAGCTGTGTCACCTGGTTGTCCAATGATCTGGTTATTAAAATTGTAGCCTACTTGACGGGCCACTATTGTATATGTTGATGTACACTGATCCACCATAACATGAAAACCACTTGCCTAATATTGTGTACTTTCCTCGCACTGCTAAAACAGCTCTGACTTGTTCTCTCTGGGAGTGTCCTGTGGAGTCTGGACAAGGACATTGGCAACAGGTTCTTTGGGGCCAGTGGGTTGTGGGGTGGGTCTCAGTGAATTGGGCTTGTTCCATCACACCTTTAGGGATGCTTAATCAATCTGGGATCTGGATAATTTAGAGGTTGGTTCAGCACTCTGCTTTGTTGTGTTCTTTGAGCTGTTCCTGAGCAGATTTTGTGGCGTAGCAAAACACTGCCTTGGTCATGAACAAACACTGATTTGTAACAAAATCAATTCACCTGTCAGTTGTTTTAACGTAATGGCTGCTCAGTGTGCAAATACAGCCATTGCCAAAGCCTGCACCAATATGATCCTGTGGATGGACTATTTTCCTATTAGTTTGGTGTCATTCCACCCAGAGCAATGACATGCTAAGCTAAACGCGACTGTCAGTGTATATTTACATCATGCTCCTCTTCTTCCCCGTCACCTTTCTATGACCATTCTAAAGTGAAAGAGTGAATTTCAGGTATTATGTCCTTGCATTCTGCTATTTCAGTTCCATCCTGTCAGTTTTACACACTATAGCTCTGACAGTATGATCAGAGTGCTCCATGCACTCTCTCACTCATTTGTCATTATCACATTTGTCATAGAGCTTTCTGCATATGACACCTCATACACCTCACAAAAGCACAGCACCTTTGCAGTAATAATATGCTTCTTTCACAACCCCCTATTTTATACCCTGAGCATGACAATTCACTTGTAGTGCATTAAATTTGAAATGGCTGAGGCTCCGGGAAACACTTTGTTCAATAAATTTTGCAATACAGAAAAGAAAAGAGGTATGAGTAAAACAGAACATCCTAAAAATGGACCACAGACTACTTTCATGCTTGTGTCTTTAAATACCAATAACCAGCTTTTTGCTTTGATAGAAAAGGTTCTCTCTAAAACACTCTTTATTTTGACTTATGACTGCATGAAGAGATGCTGTCTGACGGGCTACAATATCTACATCAGAATAGTCTCAGGGACAGAAACCCTTTCACCTAGGCATGGATTCCTGCTGAGGCCAACTCCTTAACAGAACACCTTTGTACATAACAGAAAAACAAAAGGATTGTGATGATAACAGGTGAATGCACAGAGGCACTTTTTATTTCAGCATAAGAGACCACCTGACAGAGCTGCCTCACTGCTGTGATATTAATCGCCATCTGATGCAATTTAACTTCTTTGGGAGCTGCTAAAGCTTTCAGTTGCCAAGCAATACAGAGACAGCTGAGGACTGCTTAAAGAGATAGGGAGCTTTAAACCCAGAGCCAGCCAGCTTTGTTTAAAGAATGCTCTCTTGGCCCAATTTGCAATGCTTAAAATTGTCAAAAGACATTGACTAGTGCCTCATGGATGAACTGTAGTCTAATCATACCATGGATTTTTATACTGAATACACAAAGAATGTAAGAAATCTCGCTATTTGCAAAAAAATGGCAAAGTGTTGCATTTTTGGACAACATAATACACTTGCAAAAAACAGATCAATGTGGTTCTTAAATAACAGCAGTTCCTTCATGCTACAGCATACTGGAGTCAGTTTAAATCCAAATGAGCAATGTAGGTTTAGGACTCATCTGATTTACACAAGACAGTCACGTATTCGTGTCTCCGAATGAGAAAAAGGGGGAAAAAGACACTGTTTATATTCACTACATCATACACACTGTATTCTATATGAAAAGAAGCAGATTGACCAACATTGCGAACAAAGCTCTAACTCTGGTCTTATTAACACTGCAGTAGATGGAGAGAAAATGTGTGGAAAAAAATGGGAAAATCTCATTACAAATGACTATCAAGAGTAATGAGAATTTAGATACAACTTGCCGTGTAAAACGCAAAGCTTCTGAAGGCTTGCACAAATCATTCTGCTGACAAACAAAGCGGCTTTCTTTAAATGTTTACAACCAGGAAACATTAAGAATTGATGCTAGTGCAGCTCAAGTCATAATGACTGGGTTTGTGTTTGAAGATGCAGCTCGAAGTATCAACAGACAGCTTCCAATGGCCCAGTGACCCAAGAATGCAATGTCCCTCCTTATTTACCCCGATGGTCTATGTTGAGGAGCCATAGATCCCAGCCGCCTGCAGACATCCTGAGAACTGAAGCTATTTTGAGCCTTACAGACGTTGTGATGATTCAATTATTTAAGACCCAAACCAGTGGGTGACTGTGGAACGGCTGGGGAAGGACAGACGAGTATTTAGCCTAGATATTCAAGCTGAGTCATTGCACATTAGTGGGCACTAAGCAGATTTTGTACATAAAAGTGAAAATTTACATAAATTTTACTTTAAGCTGCTTTAAATATCTAAATGTTAAACTCCAATGAATGATGGTAGCATCATTAGAAATGCTCAAAAGCCCTGCCACAGTAAATATTTCAAGTAAATTCTATGGTTTGGTCCCTCAAGTAACATGGATTGAAAGACTGAGACGTTGTTTTCTATTATCCCAGGCATGTCTCTGTCTCATGGGTGTTTTGACAGTGGCTCATCTCATTCTGCCGTGTAATCTAACACATTATTATGGGCGATTTGACTCTGACTTGTGTTGGCTTTGAGGTTGTTTGTTAATTAAAGTAGCACTTTTGTTACCTTTATGTGCAAATGTTGGCATGTATTTAAATCTTTGCGTCTACCGGCAGAAGATAGATTTTTTTTTACATCAGCTGCAGTGGTATCAGTTCACTAACCCACAAGCTTCACTAAATGCATCTGATATCATTCATGACCAAACCTGAAATTAAGTCCTTTCTGAGCTTCCAGCATAGCAGTGACAGAGAGCTAATGACGTATCATTTGATAAATGTCATGCTTTTTGTCTCACCCAACACGCACGGAGAACACTCATTATGATATGCCTTTTTTTCCTATTTGACTATTATATAGATTTTTGGCTTGATATTTTTAGCTTGGCCTTCCTCTCCATTGTAACAATGGGAACTCCATGTTCACATTTACACTTACTCAGACTAAGGTATAGGCAGTGAGCCACACCTTGCCACATTCAGTCAGACAATCAGCTGCTTTCAGTTTCCACTGACATTTCAGCTGCAGGAAAATCTATCTAGTTGTAGCATCTGCCGAAGACAGCATGAGGATTGTGACGGGTGTGGGCAGGGAGGTTAAAAGAGTAATGATTTAGTCCTCGCTGGAGAGATGTGAGACATTCATCACCGGGAACAAAAAGCCCATAGCTCCCCTTGAGCTGTGGATGTTAGCCCTGCTGCTAGAGACAGGCAGCTAGAAGACTTGTGCAGAAAAGATGCCTTGCTGTAACACTTCAGACAGAAGGTTTGACTTCAGGCTTTCTGCCTGCAGCGCTCGCTAATTAATGGATGCTTGGCTTTTATGACAAACTCTAGTTTTATAGTACACTTGAAAAGCATATAATGCAGATTTCCTGCACATGATGATCCATTTAAATTTCAGCATTGTATGCAGGGTAAGTACTTTAAAGAACAGTAATAGAGCAGAGGTTAAATATCTTATGCTCAGCTTCTACTCAGTCATTATAAAGGACACATATGGTGTAAGTCCAAATAATAACGAATAACACTATGTGCAAGTGTAATGTTATCCTAATTAGAAAAATGGTAGTCAAATATTTAAAAAGTCGAGTATGAACAAAGGCAACAGTCATGCTTAAGTTATAATAATTAAAATAAGTGGGTTTTTTTTCTTTTTTTCTATTAAGAAAAATAAAAAATGAAAGTGTGGACGCAAAATCAGACCTGCTGGTCTAATAAAAACTGAATATTTAGCTTGGTAATGATTCAAGTCCATATAATAATTTATTAGTAATCTGTATTCCTGAAGGTCTCTGTTTTTACCTCAACTTGACAGGAATATAATGCTACAGTATTTTAACAGACAAGCTAATGTAAAAAAAAAGAAAGAAAAAAGACAAAACGTTTAATTCGGTAATGTTTTAAGTCCAAATAATCATAATAATGTATATTCCTGTATGTTTTCTTTGTTTTTACCTGTTTAACATGCGGTGTGTGGACAAAAGAAACTGCCATGCTAACGTTACAAGTGTAAAATAAGGTGCAGTTTAGCTAGGTGTATTTATTTAGCGTCAGTTTGGTAACTTAAACTTACGTTAGAAAACTGATAATTAGCCTCACAGAACACGGAGACACGGCAACACGGCTGCCAGAAAACAAGCTAAATATAAATGCAACATTTCCAAGTCTTCTGGCGCTATTTAGGAGCGAATAATGTCAGAAAATATAATAGCAAAGATGTAAGTGTGAATCTCGGCGGGCCGTCTAACAGACGCCTACCTCTCGTTTGACGTTCCATAATAATTTCTCCTTGTACTCTTCCTCCGTGCTGCCCTCCATGTCCGTCCGTCCGTCCGTCCGTCCGTCCGCAATGTGCTCGACAACAGGTCTGTCTCCACGACTCTCTGGGTCCGCTCTCCCCGGCCTTTCCGAACCTCTCTCCCTTTTATTCCTTGTTTCCTTCTTCGTTGGCTCAGCTGACGCAGCCGAGCAGCTTGACGGCGACGTCAGAGGATCCGCCTTCCTCAGTCCTGATCAATGGAGACCATCAGTGGAGCTCCAGGCTCCAGCATCCGCCCCGCCCCGACCTGCAGCCCGCAGCCTCCAGCATCCTGCACACCAACCTGTGGAGCCCGGGTTATTTTTAGCACCTCTTTGCTCCTCTCTTTGTCAGGAAAGAGTTACAGCAGAGGAGGGCTGATCTGCTGTGAGAAGTATGAAAATTGTGGTTTGGATTTCTCACTGTTTCCTGCTAATAATTCATTCAGGTGTATATCTACATCTTTAGTTTCACTGAAGAGAATGTGCAATGAGCTCTTTAAATACAGTTTTTTTAATGACTTCATTCATAAGCTGGGCACAGTTGCATTGCACACAAGGAGAGGCTGCAGCTGATCAGGAACGCTTCTATAAATAGTGCATTGTGAAGCACATGCTGACCATTGTCAGAGCTGCTGCCAGGTTGGCCTGCTGCAAAATAAATGACGTCACAGCAACGTGATCCAGAGGACCCTCCTCTGTGGGGACCCTGTCATCTAACCTCCTGCTTGTGCCTCCGTGTGGGCTGAGCATGCACCTGCAGCCAGCACTGGGTTAAGCTGCTTCCAGTGTACTTGAATATTTCCAATATACAGCAAATGCTGCACTTTTGGACATTACCTCCACTGTGTTTCACAGATGAGCTTGTAGGTTTGGGATCATGAGCAGATCCTTTCATTCTCCAAACTTTATCTTTTCCGTCACTTTGGTAAAGGTTCAGCTTTGTCTCATCAATCCTTAAAACTTCCAAATTCCAGCCTGGCCTTCCTCTTCTTCTTGCTAATGAGTGGTTTGGATCTTTTGGTGTAGCCTCCATACTTTTCTTCATGAAGTCTTCTGTGAACAGCAGATTGTGATGCCTTCACTCCTGCCCTCTGGAGGTTGTTGCTGATGTCACTAACAGTTGTTTTAGGTTCTTTCTTTACAGCTCTCACAATGTTTCTGTCATCAACTGCTGCTGTTTTTCTTGGTCTACCCATTGGATGTCTGTTACTTAGTACACCAGTGGTCTCTTTCAGGATGTTCCAAATGGTTGTCCTGTCTTTGGCCAATGTTTGTGGAATGGCTGATTGATTTTCCATCTTCTCTCAGCTTCACAATCACTTGTTTTTCACCCATAGACAGCGCTCTGGTTTTCATGTTGGTTCCACCTCTAACTATAGATGCAGTCTGCACAGGCAAAACCCAAATCTGAAACTGAGTGTAGACACTGAATGATATTTATTATTTGAATAATCAATGTAATAGGACACACCAGGGCAACAAAACACACGTCAGCCACATGTTCCAATGCTTTTGCTCACATGAAAAGTGGTTGGGTTCAAACAAAAGGTACTATCTTCTAAGTTGTGTATCAGATCCAGATGTAGATACCTGGAAAAAAGATCTCTTGTCTCATATTCATCATTTGATGTCAAACCTAAATGTTTTCAGTCTACAGAAAAATAAAGAAATTGGCCTAACTGTTCCAATACTGTTGGAGGGAAGTGTAGATATAGTAGATGAACCTTTCTTCCCAAGCAGCTACCAAAAACACAGACGGAGTACCTTAGCAAAGATTGCTAAGCCAGGACATAGATCAAGCAGGAACCAACCCAGTCCAACACCCAGCAGCAGCCCTCACTTTGAATGAAGATCTTGAGTAATATCTAGTACAACACAAACATTATTTCTGTGTAGTTTACTTTGTTCTGGTCATATTTCCTACAGGTAGTTCTGCAGTCGTATTTCTTAAATAAAGTCAATTTGTGAACGTCTGAACACTATCATTGAGGGGAATTTTCATCAGGATAATTTCAAGGTGGCTATCAAGCTGATGCTCAGTAGAAGTTGAATGAAGCTAAATGTCCACATAAATCTTCAACAGAAAGATCTTAAAGTAAGAAAAAACTACTTTTTTGCACAGCCGAGTTGGAGCCCAGATCGGAATCCGGCAGAAATACTGCGGAATCAGATCACTCCAACATCTGAAGAACAAGGCTGAGCTGAAGCAGTCCTCTGAAGCTGAACAGTCAAAAGGTCCACTACACTGGGCATGTCTAAGGGGTGTTCAATAAACAAGAAACATGAAAGCTGTTGGTATATTATTAGCTAAAGAACATTGTGTTCATCTATACTTGTATCTTAGATGAAGATCGGATCAAACTTTATTACCAAGGAATGCAGAGAACTAGGTCATGCCAGAGTTCACATACTTTTCCTTGCCTTTGTAGATACCATAGAAAAGATAGTGAGAATATGACATCCTTTTTATTCAATTGTGGAATTTATGTGAGCAGTTCTGGTTTTCAGTATAAGGGTTATAACCAAACCTCTTTTTTAAAGTTTAGGTTAACAGATCAACCACCTGCATTATCAATAAATTGAGTGTTGTCTTCTTATGTAAAATCTAAAGACTGCAGACCTGTAACATATTTTAATGACCTAGGTCAGTGACAAGACTTTTGTACATTTTGTGAAACATTCACATTCAAAGTGCAATAAATAGTGAAAAATAATGAACATATTCCTAAAGCCAGAGGTGACAAACGTACAATTTAAGTTTTGTCTGACACTGCAAAAATTCCAACATTCAGTTTAGTATTATGTAAGAAAAGCAATTGTTCATAAAAAACTGTTAATCAATTGTCTCATTACTCTGCAAAGGAATGCGGCAGAGTTATGTGACGATTTGCATGTCTATCCTTCTATCGGTCTGCATGTGCACAACATTACTCAAAAACAGACCAACAGATTTGGATGAAATTTTCAGGGAAGGTCAGAAGTGATACAAGGACCAACTGATTAGATTTTGGCAGTGATGTGGTTTATAGTCTGGATCCAGGGATTTGTTAAAGATTTCTGTATCATTGCGAGATAGCGGCATGGCATTACTGTAACTATGACAAGTGAACGCGACGTCAGCTGTCTGCGGACTTATTGGGATTTATCCGTCGGAAATCATATGACTCAGCAGCCTTGACGGAGTACTGCGCTCTTTGAGTGCTTTTCTTGTTCTGCTTTAGTCTGCCATTCATTTGTAGAAATCTACTTATTTAGATACTCTGAATTATGTTTGTTTGAAAAGCCCCCCTCAGCCATTTCCTCTCCTGCAAGTGTCTGTATGTGTGAATGTGTTTGAAAGTTTTGCTCATGTTCTAAATTTGTATTCTGATCACACGATATCCCCATTTATTCAATTAAGTTCACAGTGGCATGAAAATGCTTAGGCAGTTTTGTTTGCCTCTCAGTGATGCTTGCTGAAGCACAAGTACAGACCGCTGATTGGTTCATTTATCTTACACAGGCATAGTCAGCTAATTATCAGCAGCAGTCTGCACATGAGGGGTTTGAAGTTCTAATACTGAATATTTCAACAAAGTCAGATCCAAGTTTTACTATTTATGATCAGCATTTTTTCTTTGCTTAACCGTTTAGTGTATTTTAATCCTGTTTTTAAATAACAGTGTAATTTGTATGCAGAAATTCCCCACACCAGATCAGAGGAAACAAGGAATGCGTGTAATTCTGATATCAACATCAATGTTTGCAGTGTATTAGTTTGCAAATAGAAAGCAATGCTGCAGATGGGCGATCAGTATGATGGAAATGGGACGAATAGACTGACTTCTTACACACCAGCTGCTCTTCTGTTGCACTTCTGACAGAGTAGTTGCTCAGTGAGTGATCACTGAATTTCATTGCTTTAATTAACAGTGTCAAAACAACTGCCCTTATTTTAATGAAAGATAGCACTTGATATGACCACATGGCTATTGCACATTCCACATAGACTGAATTACCTAGGTTTGATCCCTGGCCGGACCTTTAGTGCATGAAATCACCCCGAAACACTCTACACATTTCTTAAAAATACCTGAACTGCTAACCCTATGGCAGTGGCAGATCAGGCTGTCTGAAGAGCAGGGCTGACAAAATACCATACCCCCTTCAGTAGAGGAAAACGATCCATGTTTGGCGAGAAGGTTGCATCCTCAGTAAGGGGGAACACTTCATCAGAAGACAAGGAAAATACACCTATATAATAACTAGGATTTACTTTCCAGGTTTCCTAACAGCTTTCATTTTCACACTCTACAGAACATCCAACTGCTACTTCAATCATTCCTTCATCTCTCAAGCCCACCTTTGCTTTTGCAGCTTTGGATTCAAACTGTGATTAAAGAAGTACCTCCAGGTGCATTTTGCACATTTCTTTATCTATATTTTCTGTTTCTTCTTGGCATTCTTTCTTTGCAGGCAAACCCACTTCTAACCTCCCACTCTACAAGTTCATCAAGTTTAAGGGCTGAGTTAATTTCCTGTTTGTATCAAATATTTATATATATATATATATATATATATATATATATATATATATATATTTTTTTTTTTTAAATATATATTTTAGAGATGGCTAAGAATACAGCTACCTAGCTCTTCATCTCAAATATTATTTAGCATGAAATACTATAGGTTTGCACAGGCCTACATACAAAACTATTGTAGAAAATACAATGTACAGACTTAAAAAATGCACCCTTAATATTTAATACATTTGTTCAACTGCAATAAAAATATCATTATAAGATCTACCACACAAACTGTTAAAGGATTAAGGCTGCGGCTGAACAGCAGCTCATGAGGCATCACAGCTGCTTCATTAAAAGGCACTTCACCATCCCTGTACACATGGATTTAGAGGTTTTCTGTTGCATGTCCCTCTGTTCCACATCTATTTCCAGTAGTCAGTGAGCTGAGTTGCATGTTGTGATTCCCATTCATCCCTGAAGTGACCCTTGCTGCCATTTCTCAAACCTTTTTCACGACATTTCTCTCCATAATGCAGTCCAATGTGTAGCTGCTCCTTCTGTCCTCAGTCAAAAGTCCTTCATTTTGCGGCCATTTTTTCTGTACCACCATTAAGCACAACCAATCAACCAGAACTTATACGTTAAGTAGTAAATACTTTAGGTACAAATTTCCACATCAGTTTGTCTTTGTATCGAGCCAACAAAAACAGAAACATTTTACCGTGTAAATTGCTCTGCCTTGATAGCGGAGCGTGGATTTTTCATTTACATCTGCCCCCTTAAAACACAACAAAGACAAACAATAGTAGAATAACAAGGATTTTTATCTTCACAGTTGGTAAAAGGCATTATGATAAATTGCATTAAAACACATTAGAGGCACACTATTTCTGGTAAAACTAAAACACATTTGTCTTTGGCAAAGAAAGGCCCGTAAATGTGTACATGAAAACTGTATAAATATGAAACATCCTCTCCAGCTGGTGCAGAGTGGAAATGCTATGATTGTAACAATATTTTTGTTAAGAAATAGTGCACGTTAGTGATTTTTTTCCTCCTCTACTAACTAAATTTCATAAAAAGCTATAGTTCCCTAGTTATTAGATGTAGTTGCTCTGGATCCTCTGAAAATAATGCATAAATTATGACGGACAGAGCAGGTAGCTGTCTAGACTAAAAGTTCACATATAATTACATTGAGGCCACACGCTGGACCTTTTATAGATTGTGGTAGGAAAAGTGAGATCATTAAAGATTCAAAATAAACCATATGAGCATCATCAGATTTCATGTATGAATGTTCATCATCCACAAAAAAAGAAGAAATTAAAAACAGCTGAAATCTGTCCAGCAGTTTCCTGCTTTCAGTCTCAGTGTCCCAGTGGCCGGTCATCGTATGTGCTGTACCTCTTGACATGGATTCGACGGACGCGCTCACGCAGCTCCGTTCCCCCGGACCCCTCTTCCTCCTCACTGTGAGAGCCGCAGTTGTTGTAGCTCCGACGCGTGGCTTCTAGCAAGGAGTTGTCAGGCAGCGGCATCGTCTCATAAAGCAAGGTGTTGAGAGTCTCCTCGTAGATGCGAGCCTCAGGAAACTCCACCTGAAGAAGGCGACATGGTGAGCAAATGTAATGAAGATGCATGACAGCTGACAGGATGGAAAGCTTCACTCATAAATACAGGTCAAGGTAGCGTCCACACTATCTGCCATTACTGATGTGGTACAAACCATTGCTCACTGCCAAGGATCCGATTAATAACAAAGATTTTCAGACTGTTTTGGGTTGCTGTGTCTGCCTACAGCACCAAACGGATGCTCAAGGGAGGCTATTTTAACTATCAATAATCAATTAATTATTTAAACAAATTAAACACAGTGAATTGTTTCTCCATATGCCGATACAAATGTTTTAACCTCTGACAAAAAGTAAAGACCAGCTTAATGAATTATAAATTAAACATAAAAAACTAATTATAAGATAAAACTCCAAAGTACATTCCACAGTAAATCACCTGTAACATTATTATTCTCTGTACATGGATTTTATAACTAAACAATCATCGTGTGTGATCTACATGATGGAGTCACTTGTTCCCTCACTGACATTTGTCCAGCTGCTGGAAACAGCTGCTCAGCTGGAACAGATGTCCACAAATATAGTTACAGGAACTTCATCAGTCAAGGAAATCTGTCAGTATTTACTACAGCTTCTAAAATGCATTTATATTCAGAGCAGAGTGTCACAAATACATTTCATCACTGTAGTGCTAATGTTGTTGGAAGCATGTAATCAGAGTCCTGCTGCTCCTGTGTGTTAGCTGCTACAGCTGCTCTCTGCTGATAAACTCCACTTCCACACATTTATGCTACAGCATTCATCAACACCACTGCTACAGTTATCAGAGCACAGGGAGGTCAGCTGCTTCACGGATCCTTACGAATGCTCAGTAAATACTCTCATAACTATCTCAGTCAAAAGGTAAGACCAGATATTACTTTTGGACATTTATTCACAATGCATGGTAACCAAGAAGCAGAGTGATTGACATGATCACTATCACCCAGATGAACCTGGATACTTTAGGAAACCTGAAGTACATAGTGAAGGAAAAGCGGCCAATAAATGCTGAGCATATGTGGAGTAGAGCTCCAGGTGAAGACCTCATGAAGCTGGCTGGAGAATGAAGTGTGCAGAGCTACTATCAATGCACAAAGAGCTCTGAAACATATTTTGCTTTGTTTGCACAGTAGATGTTTTTGACATAGTTCTATGTGTGTTATTTCATCATTTTGATGATACCATTTTTTTTCGATAAAATAATAAAAAAATGTGTTTAGACTTTTGGACAGCACATTGTGTCACTATCAGTCTCTGTTCAATTAAACTATCTTGAATATCAAATATTTTGCCATGCATGGGTGTATTTGTAAATTACAGATCAGCTGTGGAAGAGGCCAGGAAATCCATTCTCCTGAGTACATCCAGTTTCAAACCCCCCGTCAGTTACATAGGGCCATCCAAATGAGATTTCTCCTTCTTTTGTTTTCAAAAGCAGCAATTATGACTAAAGACATCCACACCTTGGTCTGCTTCTTCTCTGTGGCGTAGACAATGGAGGTGCAGCACACTTCAGCCAGCTTGCGACTCTGACCGTAAAAGGACCAGCAGCAGATCTCGTCTCCAATCACATCTTTGATGAAGAGGACTCGGCCGTTGAAGCTGAGGGACAGTCTGTCAAATAGCTCGATGTTCTTCAATAGGTTGTCGTCTGAATTACTGTCAAGACAAAAACAAACTGATGAGAAGGAGGGGTGCTTCATCATTTACTCCAACCAGAGACCTGGGGCTCGTTAGACTTTATTGGCTGGAAAAAAAACTGTGTTTCCCTTCACTAAGTACTTTGAAGATCACATAAAAATCAATTATCTTTGCAGTAAGAGAAGCAGTAAGATCTCTGGAGGATTTCCTTACCTGGTGTAGGAGTACTTGTTGTTGCTTCTGTTGTACACCAGCTTCACTACAGGCTAACAAGGGGGAAAAAAAGGTTAAATGTCTGGATTTCATTGCTTTAATATCTAAATGTGTCATCAGTGAATTAACTTTGAGTAGGCATCATCCATTTGGCAGGAAAACTATTAGAAGAGAGCAGAAAATGAATATTTATGTGCATTCATTTAAAGTATTATGCAAATATTATCTTCATGTTGGAGCAGCTCCTAAATGAGATTTAAAGATATGTATAATGTTATTTCATCTTTTAATTACCAAGAACAAATTCTTTGAAAAGAACAGTCACGGAGCATTTTAATGCCTTTATACTGAAAATGTTCTGGTTCCATTA
The DNA here is from genome assembly GCF_022539595.1 of Amphiprion ocellaris. Lineage (NCBI taxonomy): Eukaryota > Metazoa > Chordata > Actinopteri > Pomacentridae > Amphiprion > Amphiprion ocellaris. The sequence goes on along the minus strand of NC_072772.1, from coordinate 23,321,355 downwards.
TGGTGGGGGATCTAACTTAAGGTGGTGCAGTTAATTATTCAAAAATACATTCTTTAATATGTTTAGCAGGTAACAATAATCTAACAGGTCTTCCCACTGCAGACATTTGACTTGTCATAGCAGGAAAAGCATAGGGGAGTAAAGGCTGCCTTCAAAATCACATACTTTTTCTTTTTTTTTCTTTAAGTGCATACTACAGTTGCCGTGACAAAGTATGTACGTCATGCAGCATGCAACCAACTGGGACGTACTTCTTCGTCATCAGAATGCGAAACGAGTTGTCATCTGTGTGCTCTTGGCGGCTAAGCATGCACTCGAGGGAGACACGGTGACGTATGTAATGTAATTGCACAGAGGATTATGGGTCAAAATTTCCAGAAGAGCATGCTTACTTGCTGCAAAATGTGTGTGTACATTTGACATATGTATTGGGGCACTAAATAGTATGGTAGAATGGATACTGGATCACACCGTAATTGTTAGTAGTCACTGTTCCTGCTTTGATACGCTGCACAAGACACCTGCTGTGAAGGTTCTGGTGTCGCCAATGTGGTGGTCTGCATTTACCTTGGTAGAGGACTGGATGAGACTCTCCTCTTCTTTACAAGAAGTGACTACAGGTATAACACACAGGGGTTGCTCTTTATTGCCCTGTCAAGCAGAAATACAACAGACACTGTGTGTTAGACAGTAAACTTCATAGCATCTTTAATACTGACATATTTACTAATTTTAAATAGTCATGAATGTGTTAATAAGGAGAACAGACTATTATACTGCTGTGTTGTTTTCTACTTTCCATTTTCCATCACTCTAACCATTTCCATTACAGCAAGGTTAATAAAAAATATTAAAATGGCAGGTTGCAAGTATTTTGACATTTTCTGTTGTTGAGGGTCTGTACTCAGCATCATTCAATTAGAAATCAGTTAATAGATACTACATAAAGTTTTCTCCAGCTCAGTGCAGGTAAGACTGAAGTGAATGTATTTGGCCCCAAAACTGAAAGGTCAAAGACCAGTGCTCACCTTGACTCCAAGTCAGGAAAAGTTACAAATTCTAACAAATTATTATTGACTCAGATGTGAATTTTAACAACCACTTGAAAGCTGTTCCTAAATCTGCCTATTACCACCTGAAGAACATTGCTAGAATCAAGGGTTTGCTGTCTAGAGAAGATGCAGAGAAACTTGTTCATGCATTTATTTTCAGGAGGTTAGATTATTGTAATGGTGTCTTTACAGGTCTTAACAAGAAATCAATCTAGCAGCTGTAGCTGATTCAGAACGCTGCTGCCAGAGTCCTAACTAACACCAGGAAGTGGACCATAATACACTGGTCCTCAGATCACTGCACTGGCTTCCTGTCAGTCAAAGGATAGAGTTTAATATCTTATTCCTGCTCTACAAAGCACTGAATGGTCCTGGACCAAAATACATCCTGGACTTGTTATCTCCATATGAAGCATCCAGAGCCATCAGGTCATCAGAGACAGGTTTACTGTGTGTTCCCAGAACAGAACCAAAGATAGTGAAGCAGCATTCAGCTATGATGCTCCTCACCTGTGGAACAAACTTCCTGAACACCTGAGGTCTGCTCAAACTGTTGGCTCTTTTAAATAAGCCTGAAAACCAGATTGTTAACTGCAGCTTTCTCTTAGATGCTTAAGATGTTTTCTTGTCTTTTAATGCATTTATACATTTTATTTCTATGATTTAAATGTCTACTTTTAAATCATGTTTCTAATTACTTTTAAAGTTTAGTGGTGCTTTTCTTCGCCATTTTAAAGCACCTTGAATTGCCTTGTGCATGAATTCTGCTATACAAATAAACATGAATTGCCTTACATTGAATTGTCAAGTCTCTGCCTCATTTTTGTAGGTTTACTTCTATTTAAAGAACTCTATGGAAACTACAGCCCTTTAGCATACTGCCCAGAGGTACAGCGGCTCAAAATAGCAAAACATCCAGCAGAGAGATATCAAAGGTAGTTGATTTGCCAGAGGTAACTGTTCATGACTATATGGCTGCACATCAAGTCAAGAATGCTCTCTAGGATGTATGCCAATCTGTGTTCAGGTCAATAACCAAGAGAAGATTCCTTGAATGAAACCTTTTTGCAGGATTCAGCACAAATTGCAAGCTACCAAATGGTCAGGCTATGGTTCATAAAACATCCAACAGGACACCAGTAGAGTTGTAGAACAAAGTTCTATAGACCGATGACATAAATTCAACCTCTGCAATGATGGAAGGGAAGGAATAAAGTAAGTGTGGAGACAGGCAAAGACACAGCTCATGAGTCAAAACACTATCTCAACTGTCAAATCTGCTTCTATCAGTTTGCCCTGTATTACAGCCAATGGAACTGGCACGCTGGCATTTACTGATGAATTCACCCCTGCTGGGAGCAGCAGAGTGAGTGTAGAGGTAAACAGGAGCATTTTGTGTGCTCATATTCAAACAAATGCATGCAAGATCCAATCTAAATTTTGATTCACCATGGGCTCATTTTTCACTGCAGTAAGTCCCGCTACTCTATGGAGGCAGCACAAAAAATAGCTAGAAGTAGAGAGAACTTAAGAATGTCTTGTGTGCAGTATGACACAGTTATAATATCAAAAAAGATTAAAGCTAAGACTTGGCACATTAATGTAGTATTCATTATTTTATTTCTGATTAAATGTGTTGCACAAAAGCAGGTAAAGTGTAACTGTCCACATCGGTGCAGTCTACACTGTGCATTAGTCGGCATGGATGTGACTGACCTGCAGGGTGTTTTGACAAAGCTCCACTAGACCCTGGATGACGTAATACTTTGCCTCAGCCAGCAGCTCCTGGACGGCCTGGCGGCCTTTGGGTAAACTGACTGTGCCATCACGCAGGTAACACAGGATACTGCCAAAGTGTTTCCCACTGCGATCAATCAGGATCCAACCTGAACAGAAAAAGGTGGTGGCACTGAGAATGTGCATACTGAAAGCACAAATGCATATCATCACTAAAAGCCTGCACCCAAAAAAAACAATGTATGGCCAATATATCATCAAACCCAGAGTCTTTGAGAGGCACTGGCGCTATGTGTGACTCTCTGTTGTTATTTTAATAAAATTATCTTTATTCTTGGCTAGACCCGTTATGACCAAGATGAGCAAAAGGATTAGTTCACAAAAGACACTGAAGATGTAACTTCCCTAAATATACTATAAATACATCAGCAATGCATTATTTTATTTAATGAAATGACATCTTAAGCAGAACATTAAAATATCAAAACTACTTTGAGCATCAATGTGGATAGATTTGTGTGGAAAGACAACAGTATAACGTGATTTTATAGGTACAGTAAACAGTCAGCTTGTGTCTGCAGTTCAGAAAGTCACCTTCTTTATCTGTGAACACTTCCTTCTTTCCACTGAACATGGCTTTCAGCATGGAGTTCTGCTTGGTCAGCACTTGCAGTGTGGTGTAAAACAGTGTCCCACCAACGTTGAGCCGGACATACTTGTTGCCCAGCCCCACCGCTCCTCGGTAACTGCAGGTCTTGGTCTTGGGACAAGCCAGAGGAGGGGCCAGGGAGTTAGAGTCAGACTGGGTGTGATGCAGGCAGCTGTCTCCGGACATGTCCCTTTGGAGGTAGATGACCACCCTGCAGACGGAGGTCCGAAGGTCCCCCGCCGTGGTGACAGCTACTGATGAGGCCGCCACAACCTCTTACTGCTGCTGATCATTCCTGGAAAACCAGACAGTCCTGAACTGAACCAAAAAAATGTCTATGTAGCTGCACAGAAGTCAGTGTATAAAAGTCCATAGATGTCACAAAGGCAATTTTACTAGGTTGGGCTTGGAAACATCTCCATATCGCTTTGAACATGCACATCTGATCAGCATGCAGCTGCATTAATGAATAGGCTTTTTGACCAAACATTAACAGGTACTGAAGTTAGTTTGTTCCTTCCAGCTGTTCGTTGGCTTTTAATCTGAGTTTAGCCAGCCAGAAATACCTTATTTATTTAGAATTACAAATGATTCCTGACAAACAGACAGGATTGATCAGGATGTAACAGTTAAGTAACGTGTGAAGTTCACTTCCAGCAAGTGAACTGTCACACACAAACCCCATGTACCAACAGCATCTGAACATGTAATCTTCATGCATTAATGTACAGCTAAACAGGCTAGACCAGCAACATTTCTGTATCACTTTCAACACAGCACAAGACTGAACTGCATGCTAGACAGAAGCTAGATATGCACAATCAATGCTACTTTGAGCTGGCTGAAGTGATTTGGAGAAGGCATTTTACACAATTCAGCACCAATATATACTCAAAAACATCATAGAGAGCAAAATACAGTTTGTTGCTTACACTTACTTTGCTCTACAATTTCACATCTACTCGAAACTGAAATGTCCTTAATAACGAAATTTTACTGCAATTAAAACTGACACCTAAGCGGAGATTGATAACACATTCACAGGAGCTGAAGTTATCTTTGATACTTCCAGCTGTTTGTAGGAGTTTTTCCTCTGAGTTCATCAAATATCTGCAGCATCAGACAGCAGCAAGGCATGAAACGTGTGTTTAACAACAACATCACTGAGGTGATACGGCAGCCTGGTACGGCAGTTTTTTAGTCCTGTGTTTTCAGTTTACTGTTGTTTTTTTTTTTTTTTTATGCCAAACGTTTTTTTTTGTTTTTGTTTTTTTTTTTTTACAATCGTTGGTGATTTAAGTGTTTTAGTCTACTTTTTTTGATTATCTTGGAGGAGTGAGAAGAGGAAATGGAGTGGAAAAGACCGTTGCTACCGTTGCTCAATGGAGTTCTATCTCTGCAGCAATGGAGCCAACTGGCTACTGTTTACTCTGACAGGAGCCTCTGATCTGGCTGAGCTCTCCAAAACTACTGGGATGAGACATGATATTCTGGAGGAATGTCTACGGAAGAGATGTAGAGGGAGATGAGCTGGAGTAAAAAGGAACAGGAGGAAGGGAGAGATAGTTTGGAGAGAAGCTTATAGACCGGCTCTTCCATCTGTTATCATGGAAATGTTGGCTCTATGGGTAATAAGATGGAGAAGCTTGAGACACTCGTCAGAAGTCAAAGATTCTACCGGGAAAGCAGCCTCATGTTTTACACGGAAACATGGCTGAAAGACTGTATTACCGAGTATAACACCAGAGTCAGAGGCTTCCAGACTATACGAGCGGACCGGGATGCCACAGCGTGCGGTAAGAGGAGAGGTGGAGGACTTGCTCTGCTTGTGAATGACAGATGGTGTAACCCTGCACATGCTACCATCAAAGAGCAGATCTGCAGCAGGACATTGAACTGTTAGCAGTTAGTCTGAGATCATACTATCTGCCACGGGAGTTCACTGTGATCAACGCCATTGTTGTTTACATTCCTCCTACTGCACATGCTCAGAGTGGAGAGACCAGGTCAACCATCTCCTCCACCACAAACTTCTACCTTTATCCTCTCAAGCTTGCCCCTCTTCCCTCCCCTACCAGCTCTGGGAACTCTGTCAGCTCAGTCCCACCTCACCTCACTCCTCCTTCTCTGTTGTCTCGGTTGTCTATGCTGTCTAAGTTAACATGCTGCGGTTACAAATTAATTTTCTTTTAAGGATCAATAAAGTATATTCATTATTCATTATCATCACACAGGGACAGAATTATTAGTTATTCAAGATATCCTAAACAAACTAGGCTGGTACTTATTTGGGCAGTTTCATAAGCTTACTATTTGTTTAGATTTACTCGTTTCTTTGTTAATGCCGTATTATGTATCATACATCACATGTAACATGGTTCTCTCCATCAGTGTGGTGGGTATGTCTGAATGAAGCCATGAGGAGCATTAATGTGAAAGTGACTTACATCTGAATGACAGAATGCTGTCACTTTACAGACTGATACAGCAGAAGTGTTAGGTATCTAATGTCTGAAAGGGGTTAAATATTGTCCCACTGGTAAAGCAGGCCACCCAGTGGCAAAAAGCTTTCATCGCAGTGGAAACCACCTACAATCCTGTTATCTTTCCCTCAGGTCCCTTTCCCATTAAATGGAATGTGGCTGGGCCGGAAACTAAAGCGGGAGGAGGGGAGCACGTATCAATGAGTAGATGACAAATTATGACAAAATCTACAACGATGTAAAGCTCAATTATCTTTTACATGAATTATAATTAGCAGCTGAATCTCTAAAGGCCAGTAGATTCAGCTAATGGTCCTCATTAAAGTGAAGCTGTGGCAGCCCACTGTATCACACTGAAACCATTGGGTGCTAGATAACAAACACTGGGTTCCACCTCAAACTGGTGCCCGCTAGCTGCTTCAGTCATAACGTTTTCAGAGCTAGTTAGGTTCAGTAGTTAACAGCTAACTTCACCTATCAAATTGGCGAGCAAACTACATGTTTACTTAACTAAAATTAACAGCTAGTGTTCATTTAGTGAGCTCTGACTGTTTAGACAGCAGCTGGGGTTAGTAGGGATGTCCTGTTCGCTTCTAATGTAGATACATACTGAACTCCCTTTAACATGCGGCTGTTTAAATGCTTTAAAAGCCACAAACTGCATGACGCTACTTCAGTGACTAAAAGTTAGACTTTGCTGGTCAATTCTTCTCGTGTTCACTGCTGAATGCTTGAAATATCACCGTATATTTTAACGCTTTCTTTGCTTTGCGTCAGTTTGTGTCACCGCTACTTCTTACGTGGGTGTGTTTTGCTAACGTTAGCTAATGTTCAATAAGGGGCCAAACTTTCACTGTAAACGAACCAGCACGTTCCAGGCTGAAAATATACTGAACAGTGTGTACAGTTTTGTGTGACACATATCTCAAATTAGTACAACCTAAAATATAATCTGAACGAGTTCCCCAAATGTGAATGTTGTACTACACAAAGTGACAAACTGTAAGATTAGTCAATGGAGTTGGGAACGTTGTCGCCCTGAGCTCCATCCAGCAGCGAACAACACGCATCAGCCTATCAAGTCCACTTACCGACCTCCCCGAGCTTCCTGTCCGTGCTGTCACAAACCCGCTCACCGACAACTGTATTTGCCTTTATGAACGAGAGGCAGAAATTCACAACAATGTCGAGATTTGAGTTGGCAAATAGTATGAAAAGTTTCAGCTCTCCTCCACCTTCTTCTGCCACTGAGTTTACAGGGAGCTATGTGTCGCAGATCGCACTGCTGCCCCCACCGTCAGAGACAGGAACTGCGAGCTGCCTCCATCTCCATGTATGCGCATGTCTGCCATCATGACTCCACATGAAAAGAATTGCCAGAGGAATAATATTTCTTTTAAAATCGGACTCTGCTACTATTTTAAAAAGAAAGATAGAGCAACACAAACCCTTCAGAAAATACTACCTGAAAAAAAAATGTTTTTTCTATTTTTATTTTGGGTTTCTAAAGTTTATTATGCTGATTTTGCATTGCAACACTTACAGAGAACACCTTTTGAAATGAATTTAGCTCAACTCTGCAAATACAATTTAGTTCTCACGATGTCTTATTTGATGGCCTGTGACTCTGAAAAACAGTAACCTCTTATAGTATAGGGGTCTGGGAAAGATGGCTTTCCATCTTTTTCCAAGTGTTTAATGAAGACAGGCATTGACAGAAAAATGGGAAAAAAGATGCAAAATATATCTATAATATATACCTTTTACTTGGATTTTTTGCTAGTTTTGATTTAGAAAGTCAAACAACTTTGACTCATTGTCTTGATATGGGGCTGCACAGTGGATCAGTGTTTAGGACTGTCACCTTGCCGCTAGAAGATCTCCAGTTCATGTCCCAGCCTGCTGGGCCTGGGATCTTTCTGCATGGAGTTTGCATGTTCTCCCTGTGCATGTGTAGGTTTTCTCTGGGTACTCCAGAGCTCCAGGGGCAACGATACCTGCAGGATAAAACACAAAAGATCTGATTTCTGAAGGAAATGTCAGTTATGACCTAAAAAGTCAAATTTTTGAGATGATAGACCATACTAAAACATCCATCCTTCAATTATCTATACACCGCTTAATCCTCATTAGGGTCGCAGGTGGCTGGAGTGTATCACAGCTGATTTAGGGTTAAGGTCAGGGGACACCCTGGACAGGTCACCAGTCTATCACATGGCTACATATAGAGACAATCACACTCTCATTCACACCTACAAACAGTTTAGAATCACCAGTTAACCTCAGCATGTTTTTGGACTATGGGAGGAAGCCGGAGAAAACGGGGAAAACCCACGTATACACAGAGAGAACATGTAAACTTCATGCAGAAAGATCCCAGATCCAGGTGAACGGGGGAACTTCTGCAAGGCAACAGTGCTAACCACTGAGTGCAGCCCCAGCAGAGAGCATCAGTCATTGTTATAAATCTGACACATGTATCAATTATCAAGGCAGATTTTTAGAAGACAACTATTACAGGGGTTGATATGCATGCGAAGTCTGACATATTTTTAAAGGAGGACTTAATATACTGAACAAAGTAGCTATTTTAATGCCTTACTACTCATTTGAATTGACCAGCTTCTTATGGCTACTATACTATAAACATTACGGTATTTACATTAAGAGGACTTGGGATAACCCACTGTGGTGTGATTTTAGCGTATGACATTTTAGAACTCCTATGTGCTCGTGTTTTGGGTTTTAGAAACGATGAAGAAGCACCAGAGAGTCAGAGTTCAGTTCGTTGGAGCCATAGAAGCCAAACCTGGAGCTCCAGCCCTCACAGAGCGGACCGTCCGGGTGGACAGCAGCGTTTGGTTTCCCTGACAGCAGGAGGAGGAGCTTCTGCTTTACTCGCTCTGCCACATAGACACACAACACACAGCCGTCTGCGCTAACGGTGGTAGCGGTGTTAACAGGTAAAATCTGCACTTTCACGTCCTTCAACTGCAGCTAAATGTGAATTTAGCTGTACTATTTAAGGGACCTTAAACAAGACAGTGTGTTTTGTATAGTTAGGTTGTGTGAGCATGCTAGCGAAATGTAGCTAAATAGCTAAGTTAATTCAACTAGCTAACTAATTTTAGCAAGTAGCTAACGATAACAGTGTTAGGCTGGGCAATAGGCAGGGATTTACACCAGGGAAATGTACTCGAGAGTATGAAAGCCGTTTTATTTGACATTGTATCCACTTTTGAAGACTGTAGGTGTGGACATTAGTTAACAGTGCCTGTTACTGTATGATGTGTTGATATGAAGGACTGAAGTTACAGTTGGAGCTCCGCATTTAAGTAACGCCAACATCTTACCCTAAAATTGTAAAGAGTAAAGTTTCATGTAAAATGGTCGGGCAGTGCCAGTATGCCTGGTGCTTATGATCACTGAAGGTCACAATATGACTAAATGTTTATTTAGCAAGAACTAACAGGCCATATGTTAACACAAATATCTTCGGGCAACGCGGACATCCAGTCAGCAAAGCACACAGTGTCTCTGTTTGACAGCTTGATAGCAAACCACCAGTCAGCAGACTGTCAAGCTGTAAAGCCTGTTGATTTCAGTACAACTTATCTACCTGATGTTTGCAACTATATCCGTGAACTATAACGTGTAGAAAAGGTATCCATAGGCCAGTCAAAGCTATATTTTCTTTTCATTTTAAATTTGATCCCTCATTCTTGATGCTTTCACTGTGACAGGCCCTGTGGCCATGGCTAAAGACCCATTAGCCGAGGCAGGCTTTTATTTTGATGAACTCAACAAGCTGCGGGTCCTAGAGCCTGATGTCAGCCAGAAGACTTCTGAGCTAAAGGACGAGTGTAAAGACTTTGTGGACAGTAAGCATACAGTGAATTAACCTGCGCCTGCACCCCCCTTCCCAACACCAGCAGATCCTAATGGGTCTACTACTACTACTGTGTTGTTCTTTGCAGAAATTGGCCAGTTTCAGAAGATAGTGGGTGGTCTAATAGAGCTGGTGGATGAATTGGCAAAAGAAGCAGAGACAGAAAAGATGAAGGTAAGTTTGACATTGGCAGTGGCCAAAGAAATCCCCTTTCAGACATAAGATTCATAACATTGTTCCTTCATTAGTCTGTTACAGTGACAACATTCTGTCATTTAGACATAGGCCGCTTTTATGCGAATGTTCATCACAGCTCTATAGAGACTTAAGATTAGTAGTCATTTATAAAGTTACTGCTGTTGTTCCATATGTGTAAATGCAGTGGCTCTGTTTCTTTGCTGCTGTTTGATGCTGTGGGTGTTAAACAGACAAAGAGGAAAGACTCCTACAAACAATTTAAGGCAACAAACCAAGCTTCACCTCATGTATATGTTTTGTCAAAGCCTGCATTAAATGTGTTACTGGTAAGTTCCATGAATCTGACCTGGTAGAGACTCTGTCTTCATTGAGTTAAAGGTCACATAGGAAATCTCATTAACTATACATATTTTTGTGTCCACAGATTAAATATGGCTATTATGTTAAAAAATATATATATTTGATTAATTATCAAATATATATTTAATTCAATATATTCTAAAAATATATCGAACAAAATGGTGCTAAAATTTTCATTCCTTTAAAATATGTGTTTTTGCCTATGTGTCCAGACTTTAGGGACATCCTGTATATGTGAAAATGTAGTCCAGAGTGAATGAGAAAGGTGTTTTGTGATTTTTGGAAATCACTTCGCACATCTCAGTACGTCTCATGTGCTTGAATGCAACAGCATGAAGACTCATGTCGAGTTACATGATATTAGGTCTGACTTAGGGAGATCGCTGTTGCAACTTTAACAGAACAGTGAGCAAGGTGCTCATTCAGATATTAAGCCAAAACATTTAGATGTCAGCAAATGAATAGCAATGAGTGCATGTCTGTAAGGGACTGAAGTTACAGTGCTCATATGCCAAAGCTGTGTAACATCTGGGTGTGTTTGAGCTGCTGTTGAACCTGCTGTCAGGTGTATTTTGCTGTATGCGCTTCTGATGGGGATCATGAGAGTAAGACCATATTAGTGATTATTATGTGCTGTCCTCCTTCAGGCAATTGGAGCCAGAAACCTGCTGAAGTCGGTGGCAAAACAAAGAGAGGCGCAACAGCAGCAGCTACAAGCTCTCATAGCCGAGAAGAAGATGCAGCTCGAGAGGTAAACAGTGTGTGTGTGGGTGGACTTCAAACCCAACCCACACCAACCAAAATTGTGCTGGTTTGTGCCAGATAGGTCAAATAGGTTGTGTGTATCTAACAGAATGCATTTCCTTTCTCGTTAAATATTTGCAAACATTTTTTTAATCATTCTTAACCCAGTGTTTGTGGATAACATGTTTCTTTGCTGGTAGTCTCCTGTTTGTTAGTACAGGGTGTCCCTAAAATATGGACACATAGGAAATCTCATTAACTATCATTTTTTGCCTCCACAGATTAAATATGGCTTTGTTGAGAGAAGAAAGAGTTGAACTGGTTCTTCTCAGCGGACGTGAAGGATGGGAACATGGAAAGATAGCAGATGAATTTAATGCAAGTCATCCAAGGAGGATTCCACTTGGCTTTTCCACGTAGGTGGTTTAAAGAAACAGCCAGTGTCATGGACAAACCCTGTTCTGGACTACCAAATGTATCAGCCCAAAATATAGAACTGGTCATGTCTAAAATTCATGCTAGCCCCAAAAAATCACTTCCCTGACCCTAACCTTAACCCTGTCTTTTGATATGTCCATCCTTCACATCCACTGAGAAGTACCAGTTCAACTCTTTCTTCTAATTGCTTAATTCCTTATTACTAAAGGTAGGTTTTTGAGCAGTAAGTTAAAATGTAGCATGTCATGATGTTATTGCATGTGGAGTTACCAGGAGTCACACCAGTGTGTGCTGAGTGGTGGTGTCTACTACACAACTACAGGCATTTCTGTGGTCATTTCATGAGATCAGTTCAGTGGCGATCTGCTTCGTTGGATCTATTTGGTTGCAGTTTGTCTCATTATGTGTTCTTGTTTCAGATATCGCATCGAGTATGAAGCCCTGTCTAAAGTGGAGTCAGAGCAGAATGAGTTCATAGATCAGTTTATTCTACAGAAGTGAAGAGAACGCAACACAAACATGTTCAACGTTTCCAGAGTGCCTGTCCTGTTTTCTCTGGGTGATCAGAGAAATTCTCTGCTGCAACTCTTTCTGAAGCAATCCCAAAGCTCCGGTTTCATCGACACATCCTCCTCTTTTCACCTGTTTCTCAGACATGCCTGTGTGTGTGAAACAACAGCCAGCTGCCAACTTCCCACTGTGGTCAGCGGGTGTGAGGATTCAGCGCTGTAAGCTAGAACATAGTTGGAACTTTATGTTCTGTTCACACCAAATGTCTCAACATCTCAGACCAACATTCAAGAATATGGAGCTATTTATACAAACAAAAACTATTTATACTATTTATACTAAAAATACTCTGTATATCTAGTTTTATTACTTTTTTATCCATTGAAATAAACACTGCATGTGCATGCATTTGAAAAGAAGTTTTAGTTACAGGAAAAATGAGCAGATCAGGATGTTTCTTGTTATTATTCCATTCTGCTGGTACAACCAGTCTGTGGGCACAGCACATCAGAAACGTGCTCCTCTTTTTCAGATTGTTTTTTTTTTTTTTTTTGTCATCTATATTATTGGTTATACTTGAAAACTGTATATTGCACAAAAGTATGAGTTTTGCTGTCCAGATGTAGGAGAGGTGGGTGTGCCAGTTTAACATCATGCTATTGAGTATTGTTTTAATAAAGATGACTTGATATCCATGTAGTTTGGTGTTTTGTTTTTCTCACACACACACACAGGGAAAGAAACTTTAAGATGTGTGCATATATAATTTATAGCCCAAGTTGAGTTTTGTCATTTGAGTACTAAGCAGCTCACACATCACAAAAGCCTGGATCCTGCACTTCCCACAATGCAACACATCAGCAGCCTTTCTCTCCTCTACATAATGGCTTAACTTTGACGTGTAAAGTCCTGTATCTTTTTTCCTTTAAATTAGTTTGACAGGGACCATGTACAAAAGAACATTCAACACATGTAGTCCATGAGCCAAGTAGGTAAAATTGGGGTCATCGGTACCACTTTGGGGGGCAAATTCTCATATGCATTTTTGTTAAGGACAATATCCCTAGTAACTATTCCTGTATGATAGACATGCATAGGTGGCAGCTTTATGTGAGATATCCATGGGTTTTTAATAGGTACATCAGTACAATTTTCTAGCCTCTGATACGGTAAATGCAAGCATATACATTGATAACTACACTCATAAAAGACATTCAAAAGCATTGGAAACTATATGAGTTTATTACTGATATGTTGTGATACAGGGCTGCACAGTGATGTAGTGGTTAGCACTTTCGCCTCTTCTAAATTGCCCGTAGGTGTGAATGTGAGAGTGATTGTTTGTCTCTGTATGTAGCCCTGCGACAGACTGGCGACCTGTCTAGGGTGTCCCCTGCCTTCACCCGAGTCAGCTGGGATAGGCTCCAGCCCCCCCCCCCCCCCCCCATCCATCTATGGATGGATAGATGTTGTGATACAAAGAACTTAAAAGAATGTTTTTATCCACATATTTTAGCTTAGAAATTGAAATTAAAGCAGAGCGTTTAACACTAATTTTTGTCATCCTGGTAGATTGTAACACATCCATCACTTATGTAATACATCTTTAGTGTGAAATAGAGCAGGGGAAAATGTGTCCTTATAACCTTTTACATCCTTGCCACCCCTGTGGTTGGGCTTTGACCATTACATGGAAGTATTAAAGGTCACCATAAGGATTATCCATGTAAGACAGCCAATAAGACAACTTTCCATTGTGATTCCGCAGGTGATCAAGATACTCTTCAAAAGGGTCAAATGTGGATATGATGGATTGTTCAATGTTACTTGGAGTGTTTGTTGTCTCCCATTCTCACACAGCTCTTCCATAGACAATGAAATGTTGTCTAAATGGACTTTCTTGTTGCTGAATCCAAGAAAGAAAGCCTTTCCATATAAGGCGGAACAAAGCTTCATACAGTAGTTTGTGTAGTCGGATGGCTCTGTTGTAGTTGTGTCCTTCTATAGCACCAGCTACCGGTCCCTCTGCAATCACGCCTGCTTCAATACACAAGTCTTACAAACCTGCATCTTGGAATGTTTTGCCAATTACTCCTAGCAGCACACATTTGGTGTGGAAGGCTCCCATCTTCTGAATGATGTTCAGAAACCTCTCTTTGTGTTTTCAGAAAATGTCAGTGGCTTTTGCGTAGAAGGCTTGGTCAAAAACTACCACTATATGTGGCAGTTGCAGCATGTTCTTAATCTTCAGAGTTTGTGTGAGAACTGCTGATAAGTCAGTTGGAATTGTTGGAAGATATCCCAGAGTGTCTTGGATAACTTCTTCCTCATCTCTTGTCTGAATATTGAAGCTAGTCCATACACTTACAGTTTGTCTGGAGGAACAATGCACGCGAGCTAACAACCAGAGCAGGTTCTTTGCTCAAGCATCTCAGTATTTCCTCACATTCTAAGGCAACATGTGGCCTTGGGGCAGAGCCAGTGCGTTCTCCTGCATTGTAAACTAGAATAAACACCTCTTTTGGTTCAATAGTCATCTGCTTGTCTTTTTGGATGACATTTGTGGGTTTGGGCTCAGGTATTGAGCCATACACCTTTGGTTGCACAATTATACAATTTACCCTGTGTAATGTTCCAGCCCCAGATAGTGTCTCTTCGTTGTGATCAATGTTGTCCCATGTCACTGTTGTTGGAACATGAAGCTGGATGTTAGGTGGCAATGGAACACTTTTAGCTGAAGTGTTCAGTCCGTTTTTGCAAACACAAAGCAGTATCAATTTCTCTGACTGTCCTTGTACCAGGGTTAACCTTTAACCTTAACCCCATAACCATTGTCTTGTTGGAAAATCCAGTCATTGGAAGCAGGAAAGAGTTTTCCAGCTGATGGAAGAAGACTGTTTTCCAGAGTAGTCCTGTACATACCCTGGTTCATTGGCCCGTCACACAATTGCATTTGCCCTGTTCCACCCAGACTGAAACTACAGTCATGAAAAAATGATTAGACCACCCTTGTTTTCTTCAATGTCTTGTACATTTTAATGCCTGGTACCACTAAAGTTACATTTGTTTGGACAAATATAATGATAACAACAAAATAGCTGATAAGAGTTTAATTTCAGAGCTGCTCTACTGGGACACAGTCTGCGAAAACTTGCAACTTGCATAAAATACATTAAGCTGCCACTTTGAGAGGTCTATCATACCAAATTGATATATGCATGGGCAGCACAATAAAATGGTATAGGTGGCAATTTGCCCCCGAGTGGTACCGACCAACCTATCTGGCTCATGGACTAATGTAGAGATGTTCTGGACCAGATTCTAGTGTACTCACTAGTTTCCACTTGGAGTCCCTGGAACAGGCAAGAAAGAAACGATGGAAAAGAAATTTAGCACATTTTTAAGAAGGATCTCACATTTACAGTTAAAAAAGCCATTTCAAGGACTGTAAGTGCTGACAGGTTCGGTTTCTCCAGATCCATTTTTTAGTTTCTTTAGAAGTCTTTAAATCAGTTATTGTCTTTAGTTCAGTGGGAAGCGTATTCCATTCCGTTATTGCTTTGTAGGAGAAGGTCGATTGTTCAAAGGCAGTTTCATGCAGAGGGATACAACACTGCCACCTAGAAGAAGCCCTTGTTGTCCTGGTTAGCATTTCCAGAGGTGCAACGAATAAAAAACTTGAGAGGTGAGGGCACGTAACCATGAACAAGCTTGAAAACCAAACGTACATTGGCATACATGATCATGTTTTCAAAATTAACCATCCCATGCTTATCCCATATATGGCAGTGGTGATACTGTTGTGTCTTCTTATTCAGGATTTGAGAGGTTTCAAAGTTGTTCTGTTGGCTTGTGAACAGCATGAAATACAATATGTGAAATGTGTCATAATCGACACGAGGAAGAGTGATGTCTCCAATTAGGTCATTTGAAAGTTGCTGGTTTTAAATGGCACCTGTACTAAGTTCAACTCAGTTACTGTATATTTATTAAGCACCAACTTACAAAATATATCCTCTCACAGAACTTCACATTGTGAGGTAAAGCCTTAAACAAAGAACAGAGAACCCAACTATCCAAAGTTGCCTTTGGATTCCCTTTGAGCAAGTAGTCAGTGATGGTGAGAAGGAGCTAAAAAAGAAAAAAAAAAAAACACCCTTTAATGGGGAGGGGATAAAAAAAACCTCCAATAGAACCAGGCTCAGGGAAGGCAGACATCTGCCTTGACCAGTGGGGGTGAGAGTGGGGATGAGGGGGGAGGGGATAGCAGCTGGAGAACAGACAAACAATACAAAGTTAAGGTTATATTATGACCCCTTTGTAGAGGACTCTAGCTCCAGACTCTTCAAGGATCTGAGTATCTGTTCATGTTGTAGAGTATAGCTTCTGCTCACAGCAAAGAGACAAATACGTTTCAAAATCAATTTAATGAAAAAAGAAAGAACCGTATTTACACACAGGTGTTCCTCTCATTACATTCTCAAAACAATAAGAACAAATAACACTATGAGCACTATGAACACACACACAGCACATCAGCAGTTACGGCCTCCATCAGGTGCAGCTCTGCTAAATACACCACCTGCAGACATCTAACCGCCTTATGAAACTCACTTCTTCGTGATGTACTGTAAATCATAATTAAAAATTAGTCAATATTTATGTGTGTAAAAAATAAAATATGGAAAAAAAATCCTTCCGTCATACTTACTTTATTAAGAATCCAGTCTGCATCTGTAATAGCTCTTTGGATGATCATCTGAATCCTCTCTGGGTCGTCTTCATCCGAGTGGCTGTTGTAACCCTGGAAACAGAAAAGCAAAGGATCAGGAGAATAGAGTATTCACGTTTTTAATGCTTCTGGCAGAAAGTGCTTCATCTTGGCAGACCAAGGAAACCACTATTAACAGGTCAGATGATGACACAAATACAGGGTTTTTGCTGTTCAGAACGGGCCTTTAGTGGGGTGACAACAGTAAGAGCAATAAGTCTGTTATTTTATTTGACAGAAATCTAGGCATTTTCCTGGTATTTCTGACTATTTGATAAACAAAACTGTAATGCTTGGATAAATGAAAACCAACTAGCAAAACTTGTTCAAAAGTTGCATTGCTATTTTTATTCTCATCACTCTGATGATTTTCTTCTGGTCCCAACTAAAACCTCTGGTAGGTGCCAAAAATGCCTCTACACAGGAAAAATACTGAAATGACATGAATCTTAGTCCTTGGTAGTTATTAAGATCACAATTATGTCAGCAATAACTAGATGCAAAACTATGCAATCAGAGTATAACATGGAGACTAGATCAAAGGAGATCAAAGAAATGGCATGAAAAATAATGAGGAAGTGAATTATGAGGTGATACAGGAGGATACAGCTGGTAGAGACAAGGGAACCAATGGCAGAAATGTAGGATGGGCATGAACCAGTTGCAATTTCATTCTTTGGCTGCCTATAGAGCCAGTCAGGTCTTTCTTTCTCTTGATTCCCACAGGAATAAAACCAGCCATCCATTCAGAATTCCAGTTAGGAAAATCAGGATATCATGCTTAGAAGATGGGGATGCTATTCCAAACACTGGGGGGTTGGAACGGATCAGCTTACACTGTGGAAAAAGACAACTTGTGGAGCGCAAAGGGATATATTCTGTATATTTTTATGTTCACAAAGGAGGACATTTCCTGTTCTTCAACTCTACTGTTGTCACGGAGGAATAAAGGAATATAGTCTGTCTTTAAAAACACAGTCACCACGCACCACTGTCAGCCAGTCACACAACTGAATATCAGATCAACGTGAAGAAAAAACGTAGGTGTTCCCTCAGTCAAGACTGCAGGGTCAGAGCTCCCCCTACTGATAGTTTCACAGAACTGCAACAACCGTTTTCCTTTTCCTTCTCATTTGCTCATCACAGTGAGATATAAAGGTCAAGTCAGTGCAGAGCTGAGATGATGAGGAGTTGATTGTCAGAAAAGCAATGGTTGCCGTGGAATTAATTTCTTCTCTGCCTTCAGCACCTCCAAAGTGAAGATTTGCTGTTTTTTTTCCATTATACAGGGTGTCCCTAAAGTCTGGACACATAGGAAATCTCATTAACTACATTCTTTTTGCCTCCACAGATAAAATATGGGTTTGTCAAAAGAAGAAAGAGTTGAACTGGTCCTTTACAGTGGACATGAGGAAAGATAGAATTAGGGTTAGGGAAGTGATTTTTTTGGGGCTAGCATGAATTTTAGCCATGACCAGTTCTTTAGTTTGGACTGATACATTTGATCGTCCAGAACAGGGTTAGTCCATAACAGTGGCCATTTCTTTAAACTTTTTAACCACTTTCACCACCATGGAAAAGCCAAGTGGAATCCTCCTTGGATGATGTGCATTAAATCTATCCGCTGTGCTGTCTCTCCATATGTCTATCCTTCAAGTCCACTGTAAAGGACCAGTTCAACTCTTTCTTCTTTCAACAAAGACATATGTAATCTGTGGAGGCAAACAGAAAACAGTTAATAAGATTTCCTCTGTGTCCAGATTTTAGAGACACCCTGTATATTCTTTGTAAATTCAATATCTGTCAGATGATTAGTTTTGTGCAGTCAGCAGTGCACAAAACTAGTCATCTGATGAAGTCAGTGTTGGCTCCACAATGGGCATTTTCCACTATTTTCAAATATTTCAGGTAAGAAACCAAAGGATGGATCAAACAATTAGGAAAATAATCACAAATAGAATTACCAGTGGTATTAATCTTTATTTGCATCTCTAATTCTGATTTGAAGGTTTAGAAATGATTTGCTTTTAGGCAAATTCTAGATAATGCAAACCAGAAGATCACTTGAAAAACATTCTGCTCCTCATTTCTCCTTGTAAATGATGACCTCACCTGTCTGATGGCGTGTCGGTAGTGCTGCTGCATTGCTGCAGAGGGTAACTGCCTGCAGCATCTGAGCAGGTACCTATACAGCTGCACTGGTGTCTGAATCAACTCAGCTGACATTCCTCTCTCCCTTGGTTAAACTGCTGTTGGTAAAAACATAAATGAATTGTGAGTTCAGATCAGCAACATAACTGTTTGGTAAAGTAAAAAAGTACATGTCAAGGTTAATCAAGTGCCAGCATTCCAACTTAGCCAAGAGGCAGGGAGGGATCAGTTACATACAATATTATACGATGCTCCCAAGGCATTATGTGGCTGTGAGGCAAGTAGTGATTTCTTTCTGACCTCAATATCAAGGCCAATAAGCTTGTGAGGAAAGGCTTTGCATGCATGTCAAGCATGAAATCTTTAATTTCCACGTGAATAAATGCTAGTGTATTTCACCATTGTAAGCCTCCTCCTCAGGATTTCACCTGAAACAACAACCTGGATCCTGACTGACATTTAAGTTTCCATGTTGTGCTTCCTCTCAGCAAATAAATAAAAGTCTCACATGTCATCAGAATTTCTCTTTATATTTTAGCTCTAAATACCACAAAGATGGTGTGAGGGAAATTTTGTGTTTCATAATTTATTCATGCATTTGCTTACTTTATTATTTGCCCATGTAATCATTTACTCAGTAATGCCTTCATAATCTTTTACTCATGTAATCTGTTTATTATTATTTGTATAGGAAACCAAATGTTGCTGAGTTGTTGGACATGCAGGGATTTTTCCCCAGCTACTCAGGTGGAGGTGTCTTGATGATGTACACACACAAATCCAGTCTTTATTTCACTGATGTGTGCATTAATCCTAACCTGCACATAAGCAACTAAAACCCACACAGTCGTAAGAACTCATGTCTGGAATAGACACCATTGTTTGCTGGGTGACGAACACCCCAGACCTGACCTCATGACCACAGAGAGACTGACACACAACCCAGACATGACCTGGGAAACTATTAAGTATACAAAGCTAGTAATCTTCTGAGAATCAAGAAGTAGGCAAGGATAATGCAACTGGTTAAATCAGAAATGTATAAAGATGTTTGTTGACAGAGTGGAGGCACTCTGACACACTGCTCGGTGACTGACTGGTGTCACTAACACACGTAATAAATACATAAATAAATACATAAATAAATAACTAAAACTCAGAAAGGACACTGTTCCGCTTGAGAGCATTTGTTCAGCTTTGAAAATGTCCTCAGTAGACAGTTAATTTCACCATTACTCTGTGAGCCCTGCTTTCATTCTGGTTTTGAACAGACTGTTTCAGTGTAGATTTACATACAGCTGAACTCAGCAGATCAAACAGTTGACGTCAGCCAAAGCAGACATGAAGGAGTGTGTGAGACCAGGGCTTTCTGTCACTTCTGACTTTGTCAATTCTCAGCACAGCTGTTTTACCTCATGTGTATGAGAATTTTGCCAGATGATGTTGCGATTATAAAATCTATATTTTAGCTGCAGACAAGCAGCTTGAAAATTGAAAAAGACTGCTGATTAATATGTTGTCTAACTGGGCTGATTTTCATACAAGTTCCGTTGTCTCAACAGAAACAAAAAAATATGTAAATGAGAACATCTTAATTGTGAATTCAGCTGTGTTAAATGCAGTATGTGTGAGCACAGAGACAAGGAGAGAAGCCAGCAGGTTGGACTGAAGCTAACTGGTGACATAAAAACACACTAATCCTCCCAGTCCTAGTTTATTGGTTTCAGAAGGGTTTGAAAGTTTCCAACATCTCTGAGTGCCCCTCAGTGTTCAGGTTTCCACTGAGCTCTGACCTGTAGGCATACAATCAAAGCTAATGTAACTTTAGTCATACTAGCTGTGCAACAAAGGATTCTCCTATTGTTGTGGGGACACTGCCATCAAAAATGAAAGCAATCCACTAGGGCTTCAGTTCCTCTAATGCTGAGAGTTCATGAAGACTAGTGTTCAGCTAACGGCAGAACATTCGATGAGCTTTACTGGTTTCTGAGACATTTTAGGAGACAGTTCCAGAAAGTAAGTAATCCTGGTGTACTGTGAGGCAGCTGCATATTTTGATGGCTCACCCAAAAGCTGCTGGCAGCGAGGAGCTAATGTTTAGATAGGTAAACTGTTGGTTTGTTAGCTGCTACATTATCGTTCAAAAGTTTGGGGTCATCCAGGCAATTTCATGTTTTTCATGAAAACTCACACTTTTATTCATGTGCTAACATAATTGCATAAGGGTTTTCTAATCGTCAGTTAGCCTTTCAACACCATGAGCTAACACAATCTAGCATTAGAACACAGAAGTGATGGTTGTTGGAAATATTCCTCTGTACCCCTATATAGATATTCCATTAAAAATCAGCCGTTTACAGATAGAATTGGCATTTACTACATTAGCAATGTCTATACTGTCTACACTAATGTCTACACTACATTAATAATGCCTAGACTGGTGCCATCAGAGAAGTCCTGTGGTACGATACTGAATTCACTTGCATGTCATTTTATCTGGGGGATATGGACCCAAGTTTACCTAAAGGTGACCTCCTAAAAATCTTTATGGCTATAAGGAGGCGATGGCTCTGTGGGGAACCTCCTACTATCAACCAATAATCACAAACATCCAGCGTATGGAACACATGACTTTCAGTTTAAGACTCCAAAAGGACAAATCTGATGCTCTCTGGGAAAAATGGGACATGTACCTCACAACAAGAGATGATAACTCACTTTATTTCTGATTTATGGTCTATAAAAACAATATCATAATCAGATAGACTCCAGTGCTGGGCTCCAATCCTCTCAACCGTTGCTGTTCTCAATACTGTTATACACTTAATGTATGTATTTGTATCTTGTTTAGCTACTGTCTGTACAAAAATGTTCTTTGAAAAAAATGGAAAAAAAAGTTTTAAAAATAACAATGTCTAGACTGTATTTCTGATTCATTTAATGTTATCTTCATTGAATAAATGATTTTCTTTCAAAAATAAAGACATTTCTAATTGATCCCAAACGTTTGAACGGTAGTGTACGTATTAGCTGAGTAAAATTTGTACTAGCTTGTAAAGGAGGAAAGCTATCTAGTTGTGACAAAAGTGAAACTCAGAATGTCAATGTCACAGCATACTTGATTTGTTAGACAGGCTTCACAGTCCTACAAATACCGTACTAAACACAGTAACAGTCCTGTGTATCTGGTCTGACTTACTGTTACACCATGTAGTGGGGGTGAAGCGCTGCATCCAGTGGTTTCAGATGTGGTCTACATACGATAACAGTACAGAATGCCCAATAACACAGAGACATGTCTAAAATGTGTCGCTGTGTTGACAGGTTGCATCATGTCCTGCACTGTTAGCTCCAGCTGCTCTCACTGCTAACCGGATGTAGCCACTAAGCTGGTGAAATGTAGCTGAGTAATACTCGAGCTGCTACAACACGGTGTCTAAGTTATCCAGGAGAAACTTACCGTCGCTGTCAGCTCCTCAGCATCTCATTTACTCATTATGAAAGTCCACTGGAGTTCCTCTCAACCTTACCCGGATGGACTCGATACTTTGTCTTCTTCTACGATTAGCAGCCTTGTTGAAGTGATGGTGCTGCCCCCTGCTGTCTGCTCGGTCAAGCTACAACACACATTCAGTCTTTAACCCAGGGGTGGTCAAACTCAGCTTAGTTCAGGGACCACATTCAACCCAATTTGATCTCACGTGTGCCAGACCAGTAAAATCATAACATAGTAACCGATAAATAACGACAACTCAAAATTTTTTCCTTTGTTTTTGTGCAAGAAAAGCTCATTCTGAAAATGTTCCCATTTAAGGAATTATCTTTTTACAAAAAATTATGAACAACCTGAAATTTCTTTTAAAAAATAAGTTCAATTTCAGCAGTATTATGCCTAAGTTTATCATTTACATATTACAACTTCCAGATCACAGTGTTTCTACAAATGAACAAATCATTTAATCACAGGTGTCTGGAACTGAACAATGTAGTATTTTACTTTATGATCAAAACGACAAAAGTCAGACAAAAAAAAAACAAAAAAAAAACAAAAAAAAAACCAAACAAACAAAAAAAAACAAGACAAAGTATTACAAAAATCAGATGCAAAATGACAAAAACGACACACAAAATTACAAAAATGAGACAAACACGAAACAGAACAAAAAAGACAAAAAAATTTAGACAAAAAAAAATGGACAAACGACAATAACAAAACAAACTCAAATGACACGAGCAAGACCAACAATGACAAAAGAGGAAACAAAACAGCAAAAAAGTAGACAAAAAACACAAGCGAGACAAAAAGGAAACACAAAACGACAAAAACGAGAATCAAAATGATAAAAACATGATGTTACGGGTTCGGTGAGGCTCAGGAAATGAGGAAGGAGACCCAGTGAGTCTTCAAAACAAGGTTTATTCACAAATTCAGGAAGCGCCAAAAACTACAAACATGTCCGGTGGACCAAACCGGAAGTGACGCAAAAAAGCGTGAACAGAACTACCACAGCGAGGATTCCCCCTAGTGGGCTGGCGGAGAATAACTAAAACAAAAGAGCTAACCTACGTTAGGTAACACCTAAATAGGAAAGCTAAACAGAACAAAAACACGAAAATCAGAAGGACCAGATTCACGAGTAACATGAGCCAGGCTATAACTGGCGAACAGAAATCTACGCTGGTACTAACAGCGGACGCAATAGAAATTCAAAACTCAATAGGAATTCAAAAGGCTATGAAGCGAGCAGCAGTTATAATATACACAAACACGCAAGAACTAACACTAGATAATTCAGATTCACCAGTCTGAAATGCTCGTACCCAGGGAGAGCATGAGTGGACGGGGAACACGAGGGGAGGACTGGTGCTCGGCCGGCAAAGGGAGTAGAACACGGCTGGCAGGTGTACCGGGGGCTGCGGCGACAGGCACGTGGCGGTATGGTGGCTGGAAGTGGCGGAGACCGACCAAGTGGGTTTCGGACAGGAGTGGTTGGAGTGGTTAGCGGCCTGGTTTCTTGATCCGAGTGCTGCAGGAACAGGTGGCACGAACTGGCGGAATCCAAATGTCGATCTTCTACGGTCCCACACGGAATGATGAGTTGAGTCAGGCTTTATTGTAGAGGCAAAGGCTTCTGATTGGCTCTGCTCCACCTGTTCCCACTCTGCTGCCGCTGATTACATTCCTACCTGCCACCGCAGCCCTCATGCCAGCACACCTGTAGAACACAGAGAGGGAGGGGAAAATGGGGAGCCCAAACTAACGCCTGATTGGGGCAGGCCTGACACATGAGACAAACAACAAGTCAGACAAGAAACACCAAAAACAAGGCAAAATTTTACAAAAATGAGACACAAAATGGCAAAAGAACAATGAACATTCTAGTATTTTACTTTATGATCAAAACAACTTGTCATGGTCTAGAAATTATTTTAAATTTATCATTTTATAAATTTACAATTAGCAGTTAATCTCTTCTCTGTAATTTCTACACTTTATGAAGTCATCCACAGGCCAGATTGGACCCTTTGGAGGGCCGGTTTTTGACCGTGAGCCACATGTTTGACACCCCTGCTTTAACCAGTGATGGACTGAAGCAAACTACATTTGATTAAGCAGCTCAGCTTTCAGCACGTTCAGTGACTTTTCTCGACTAAGTTACTTGTATAGTATCTTCACCCACCTAAATTATCTAAACAAAAAAAAAAAGTTTTGAAAAGCTTTCAGTTATTTTGATTTTGTAGATTTTATTATGGCTAAGAGCATCAGTCAAAAGCAACTGGGTGTCTCTTTTTGGTTCTTGAAGATGTTTTACCTCTCATTTGGAAATCTGGAATTGGATCTGGAGCTCCAAGTCTCTGATCTGCAGCTACTGGCCTCATCAATATCTGTACTGTTAATGTATTGTTCATCTGGTCTCCATCTGCTATCCTGCTATCCCTCACAGAGAAGGGAGTTTACCATACCACTCATCGACTACTCATAATGCAGCCTTGAGATCTGTATCCAGAAAGTTTCACCATTATTACCGTTACTTTACCTGGCAGTTTCACAATCATTCTTTCCTCAAGGCACGTGAGTCGTGGCCCATTATCGTGCCATTAGCTGTGGGTATGGGATGATTATGCATATCTATGACTCAGGCAGAGTCAAAAGCGAAGAGGTCTCTTTGATAAGAGTAAAAATGTCTCAAAGAACTAAAATTGAAGTCCTTTCACAACAATTTAGATTATATATTTACTTATAATTAAAATATTTATTTATCACAGACACCGTGAAGTTTATAGTCATAACACAAAAGAACAGTTAAGACTGACAAACCTTATGATTGAATGATATATATGATATACATATATTTGTCTGTCCAGCTCTGGCCACAGTTTGTATGTTCCAGATGTGTGTCCTGCTGCTTTTATACATCACAGGTGACATAAAGTGTTCCACAACAGATACAGTGAGGACACAGGACACAGGAGATGAGATTTCAAACAGAGAAATGAGATTAGCCTGTAACTGTAACTAGCTGTAACTGTTCAAGTACGTATATTTTCTGTAGACTTTATATACCAAAATAAAGGCCTAGATGCTGATTTTCATAAACCATCAGACAGTTCAGATGGTGACAGGTCTGAGACTGATTTAGAAAGTTAGAAGAACTGTTGTCTGACCGAGGATGTGATAGGATGGAGGAAAGAACATTTTGGGGAACTCCTGGAATTGACTGAAAAGCCCTCTATAGAGGAGGCACCTGTCGAAAGCTTGGAGGAAACCTTTGACACTATTACACACTATTTCTCTGGAGGGTGATTCTGAAGTGAGAGTGGACTGTTAGTCAGGGGCTGTGGTGTCCACTTCGAGAAAAAGGCACCAGAGGGTGTGCAGTCAGGGTTTCACAGTGCTCAGCATCCCCAGGAATGCTTATACCAGATTCAGAACCCAAGATTCAGGAGGACAAAGATGATTCCATTGTGGTTCCACAGTGAATTAGCCTGTTAGCCTTGGGTCCTTACAATCTTCTATAACCCTTCTCAGGGAAGTTTCCCTAATGTAGTCCACACATTCAAAGTTCCCAGGGTATCTTGCTCAGTGTACAGCTGGATTCTGGAGTGAGATTATTACTTCCAGTGATTCCACCGCTCTGAAGTTGGAGTAGAAGATTCACCTTCATTGTCAGTATTCTTAGCCCTGGCAGACTGGTACCCTGTCAGGATTGTGTCTGCAGCTGTCATGAAGATAATCTATGTGGAGCTGAGACATGTAGAGTGTATAGCATGGTAGCTGGAGGAGTTCTTCTCTTCTTTATGCTGTTGATGTGGTTCTGCTGGTCTCAGCAAACCTTTACCTACTATAGATGGTGGAACAGTTTCCCAGAATGACAGTCGACACCCCAGAGTCTGGTAGAAAACAGCTACCTTCGCTTTTTGGGTGGGGAGAGAGTCATAGTCTTAGGGTAAGAGTAAGGGTAAGATGGCATGATGGGTGTATTGGTGCTGCACTGGCAGCGAGGTTGGATGCTTTACAGGACAATTGTCAGAAGGCATCTGTGCCTGAGTTTGAAGCTTTGTACTGTAGCTGCCAACACTCACCTATTGTTATGGGTGAAAGACTTGGATCTCAAGTGGAAGAGCAAGTTAACAGGAGCTGAGCTCATAAAATGGCACTGCTGGACCTCTGCACAGGGGCCAAGTTGCATTAATATTTAAAGGAACTGCCCCACAACAGGCCTTTCTCTTTTCATTGTGGGGTATGATCTGAGTGCACCAGGACAACAAATAGTGACTGGACATAACTGTTTGTTACTAAGATTTGTAATTTTAGCATATAAGGCAAATCTACATTCAAGATGACAATGTTTGCTGTAACTTGATCAGGTTATCATGAAAGAAGAAAAAAGCCTTCTTGTTATCCTCTTAAGAGTTCCACTATTCTCGTCTCTGAACTGAACTAATCTATGTTGAGAACTGCATCATAGTTTTTCATGGCTGCTCAGAATTACCACCTTGAAAGACCTGAAAGAGGTTCTACATGGGCTGTTGTTGTGGTGAGAACATGAGAAAAGGTTCTTGCACTGGAAAGTAGCCGGTTCTTTAGAGACTGGATGTACAGCTCAAACATCTGGTGGTATGTGAGTGGAGCCGGTTGAACAGGTTTAGGCAAATGATTCCTCACGTTTTTCTGTAGAGGCATTCCAGCAGTTTCCAAGAAAAGGACGAGTGTGAGATTTCCTTTAAAGTAAAAAACCGAAGTAACTGACGTAGTGAGATCAGTGTTTATTGGAATATCAGTAAGTGTAAATAGCTGTACAGTATTCCTAAGAATATGTTTCAACAGAGAATGAATTAATGCACATAAAAGAGGTCATAACATCAAAAAAAGAAAAAGAAACAGTTAATACAATGTAACATACTTTCAGTTACATTGGATTCTCTTTGGTTGCTCTCTAAGTGCTCGAAATCTTTGTAATGTGCACAAGCATACATATACTTTTTTGGATTACATGTATTTCAATTGAAACATGAAACTTTAGATAGCACCAAACATGACTGCATGAGCATGTTGTGTCCTTGTGGCATTACTGGATGTAGAGTGGACACAAAACAATAACTGCATATTAACTTATCTATTCTGCTTAAATACATTAATATCATTGCATATACATAGGGTATTAAAGATAATACTGAACAGTGTAAAATGATTAAGGCTTAACGATTTTATTGCAACTAAGATTTGAAAGATTTTAGATCATATTAAGGAAGTACAAAAAATACTAAATTTCTTCAGGCAATCACAGTAAAGCTTAACTTACAACTATCAACATGTTAAAAAACAATTTTGCTCAACAATGATTTAAAGCACATGTTTTGGGGCTCCACTGTCACCCGAGTCACATGACAACAAGAATATTGAACAAAAATAAACTGTTTTCATACAGCAAGCATATAGAATGATCCCATGATTATTACTGAAAAATGCTCATTCATTTTCACTCTTTCAGGCACAAGACATCACACTTCTTCTCCAGTGCAACAGTTTAGCCTCAGTTTTTTTGGCTTAAAGAGTAATGTAAACACTCTGTTTTCTCAAGGGGGCAGTTTTGTGGACAAAGTCCCAACAGAACAGCAGCACAGTGCAGAATAAACATGCATGTCCATTCTTTTACTGCATCACTTCCAGCTTGCTCTCAAAACATTTCTATCTTATTAAGTGCACAGTATATGCTGCTGAATGTGGCTCAGTCTCACCGCTGATGTGTCTCTGTGCACACGAGTTAAGTCTTGATGAGGTAAAACAGGCGAATGTTGATTTGTAAGCTGACTCCTCACTGCTCTGCATCGTCACCTCCACAGCTGCTGGCAGGAGAACAGAATAAGATATGTATTCTGTCCTTTTAGCAGCAATAAGTAAAATGAAATGAAACAAATTCCCACATGACATGTTCTCTGTGCACAGAAAGAGTCCACGTCTGGAATGACAACAGGCACGACTGTGAGTTAAGGTAGATGAGCCCAGTGAAACCTATCTCTCAGACTTGACCTTGTAGCGGAGGACGAGGTAAGTGGCCAGTCGTAGGATGATGAAGAAAACACCGAGGACAATGAAATCTATGTAGAGCTTTGCATCTTCCACATCCAATAGCTGCAGAACTTCTTCAGGCTGTTGGAACTTACACACCTTCCCTGGACACTCCAGCTCTGAGCGGTTCATCCCGTAGATGGACAGGATCACGCCTTCAAAGCCGTACCTGCGGCAGAGACACAAAGACTGAGGCGAGGTCATAACTGCAAACAACTTGAACTCTGATTCTGTCACAGTAGCTCAGATGGTAACCTTTATAACCTCAAGCAGTTTCTATGCATTTTTTTGCTGCTGTCAAACTCTCTTTACTGTGTTAACTTTTCAATGTGATATAAAGTCATTCACCTCAGTGGAAACAGTGGGTAGAAGTAGAGAGAAGGGAAAAAAAATGTCTTTTGTGCAGCATAACATTGTTATAATAAAATTAATTATCACTTTAATTATTTATTTTACACAAAAAATCTAGAAACTGGACTTCACATGTACAACCTTTTCTCAAGTCGCCACAGGTGTTAACAATACAGGGGGTCCTCGACTTATGTCGGAGTTCTGTTCCTACGAATCGATGTAAGTTGATTTTTGCCATAAGTCGGAACTCCAGCGAAAATGTAAACAAAGCCGTTACATGCATCACTATATGATCAGTTCTTCGGAAAAGTCATGAATACCAACGACTTTCATGCATGTATGACTCATTTTACAAGAAGATAACAAAATATTGTAACGGGCTGATATTGTTGTTGATGTTGAGGTTTCAATGTTTATTGTTCAGTTCAAAATTTATCTAATGTCAGTGAATGTGCCAGGTTTAGTTAGCTCACCTCTGATTGGCTGAGAGTCAGCAGTAGTGAGTGTGTGTGTGTTGCTCCGTGCTGATGTGTGTGTCGAGCGAGAGAGAGCTGGGAAGACGGCTAATTCTAGAGCTAAGTTATGGGGTTTTTCTAGTTATTCTGGCGTTGGCTACGGCCCACAGTATCCTGTGTGAAGGTTCAATAAACGACCAGAGAACCAGATAAAGTCTCACTCATTCATCACAGAGGGTCGCTACAATATGTTGACCTGTTTTTACAACTTGACCCATGTTTGTCGGTGTTTCGCCCTGTTCCGAACGTTTCATTATATCTAATTTCACTTCCATGGAGATGGCTTTGCTTTTCTTCGAAGCACTGCCATCAGAAGAGTCTGACTTATGCTTGGAGCCATAATGAAGGACAAAAAGTTGGTGAATGCAGCACAATCCAAGGTGGCGTACAACCGGTGAATGTAAACAAAGTTGTCTTATAGCGCCGACGGAATCGTCCACTCACCAACTAGTTACACGTAACCAGTTCCGACATAACGACAAAACACTGTAGTTCGAGAACGTCGTAAACCGAGGACCCCCTGTACGTGAAAAAGCGATCTTTTTACATACTATAGAAATTCGTTACTTACATTTTTGCAGCCTATACAAACCAGACATTTACAGATTTCTATACACTACTTTGCACATCAACTTGAGAGAAATACTTCACCATGTAGAATGTATCTTCCAACAACATACTGACAGCTTGGTCCTCTGTATAGCCTTTTTGAGCCATGTTGCATTCATTTTATTAATCATGTATGGTATATTTCCTCGTCAGCCTCTCTAATTTGCTTCCATGCTTGTCTATTCTGTGTAAACATAGCCTGCATCCTTGAAAACAGTTTATTTTTGACAAAGTTTTGATTGAGATGTAGGACAAAATTTTGATGGAATATCACAAAATCTGCTGAGTTTATAAAATGCTTACATTCACTGACTTATAAATCATGTAATTTTGGTAGTGTTTTAAATATAACTCCCCAACCTGCTGGGTTTTAGGTTAGAAAGGTTTAAAAAGGTAATGGCTCTGCTAATCTTTAAACCTTTTTAGCAACAGGGTTGCTAAAAATGGTTTCATATTTAATGGTTCTAATGGTTTAATCCTTTGGGGATCATGAATAGTCAAACCTTTCTACAAATGTTGTGCCAACGAGTACAGTAGTCGTTAAACAACAGATTCAAGTTATTACAATATTGGGTTAAATAAAGCCACTTATTTTGACTGACATTTTGAATGCATTTATCACTAATGATAACATTGTACTCGATCAGTTAAATGCTATGACTAGGCTACACAGCTGTATTGTGCTGTGTTGTGAAGGGTCAGCACTCTGACAGTATGCCAGCAGTTTAACAACGTCATCTAAACCATTTCCCTAGGAGTGAAACCAAAATGGACATACCTGTAATGTCACAAGTAATACTTCATTTTACAGGTAAACTGTAATAACAACTACAGCACAAACTAATAAATTTACTGTCCACCTTTTTTCTGTCTTTTTTTTCTGGACAGAAACTAAATATGCTTGGTTAATCCAGAGCCTGAGTTTGTGTTATGATGCTTTGTTTCCAAGATTAATCAATCAGTTACACAAACCACTACACATAATACAGACAATAACAAACAGTTTAGTCATTTGATGATCGTATAATCCACCCAGCATCCATACATGTAAACCTAAATAAGTATAGTTGTTCCGTTATGTTTGTTAATGTGAACTGAAGCTTTGTGTACACACCTGACATAAGACACATAGGAACTCCACTGCAGATATTTGGGGATTGTGTCAAAGTTCACAAAGAATCCAGAGAAAAGCAGCACTGGGATGGCTGTGACAGGTCCAACAAATGTGGCTACCTGTGGGAGGATGCAGATGGCATGAGCTATATTATACTACTACAGCATGAGCTGAGGCATCTCCCAGTGAACAGTGCAAACCTGCAGTACCTGTAATGAGGTGGAGGCAGCACCAACCAGCAGGCCCAGGGACTGGGCTACCAGGGCAGTACAGGTGGACAGGGCGATGAAGAGCAGGTAGCGGGTGGCCTCAGGAGGCTGCTCTGTCATCCAGTACACTATGCTGCAGTACATGATGGGGCAGATGACCTAAAAAAAAAAAAACATCAATAACTTATAGTAAAGGAATAGTTCACCCCAGAATACAACATTTGTTCAGTCACCTTCAGAGCAAACAGCACTAAAGCTGGAGGCACAATGGAACACACACAACTGCAATAAACTGTTTTTTCATTCTAATACAGGCATGTTAGGAACAAAATGAACAATCAGTTTCAGTTTAGGAGCAAATGAGATATTGATGACTGAGGACACACATGCTGATTGTTACTCCGCCAAGGAACGTGGTGGAGTTATGTGACGATCGGCGTTGGTTTGTCTGTCTGATAGCAACATTTCAAGTCATACACCAACTGTGCAGCCTTGTCAGAGTACTGCGCTCTCTGTGCTTTTCTAGTTCATTGTGAGATGTCTTCTCTGCTCAGCACAGCAGGAAAGAGTCTGAGCTTCTGTCTACAGAACCTTCACTCATTGGATGAATTTGTTCTTCCCATCATTTGGAGTAAAGTCTAGAGGCCACTGTGGTAAATATCTAGGAGTTCTGCAGTTTCAGAAATGCTCAATGTCACCAACATAACGTCACATCAAAGTCATGGACACCACAGTTTTCCCCCTGAAGCTCCTGATCTGTACCTACATAGTCTTGCTGAGTCAGCCCATTCTGTAGAACATAATGGTCTGGCTGCTCCTCATCATTCTACTATGGGGGAAAAATGCTTAGCTTTATTTGTATTTCTAAACCAATCACAATCGCTTTGGTTTTCCCTCAAAATAATGGCAGACGGAAACCCGTCACTAAAATAGATCATTTTAAAAAAGAAAGAAAAAAAACCTAGCAGGGCTGCCTCACTGCAAGATCCAAAACCCTCCGCAAAACTTGAAATTCTACCAAACTGTTGTTTTCTGTAGTGAGGTGGATTCTAAAAACAGTAATAAGCAGATATCAGAAGGAGAGGAGAAATCTGCCTGAAATAAGCTGCCAATTACAGACTTATATCCAGTGGGTCAGGCTAGTACATATATGATGTAATTTACCTTTTGGGTTCTGTAAAGCGTCTTGAGACAATCTGAATTTTAATTGGTGCTATATAAATATAACTGCATTGAACTGAATTGGCTCAGTGGCTTGGCGGTTAGCACTGACACCTTGCAGCTAGAAGGTCCCTGGTTTACGTCCTGGCTGGGATCTTTCTGCATGGAGTTTGCATGTTCTCCCTGTGCATCAATGCATCCCCCCACAGTCCAAAAACATGTGGAGGGTAATTGGTGATTCTAAATTGTCTGTAGGTGTCAGTGTGCTTGTTTGTCTCTATGTTGTATAGCTAATGGATGGTTGACTTGACTGAATTTACTCCACTGCTGGCACATGATTGGATAATTGATAACTCCACGAATAAGCAGGTGTGCAGGTGTTTCTGGCACAGTGGCTGGTGAATGTACACAAATATCGGTAATCATTGACAGTTGATTGAAATTTGCTGAACAGTCAGAAAAGGACAAACACCGTAGAAACACTGGTGGAACACGAGCTACTCCAACAAACTGATGATGCCTTCAACTAACACTAGAGTGCAGTGGTGTGTAGCTATGTAGTTATATTTTGATATGTGTTATAGAGCCGTCAGCACCCAGGTCCTCAGTGAGCCCACCCACCTATCCAGCTCCAACACCACCAGCTCACCTGGAATGGGATATCAGCCATGGTCTTGGCCAGGTAGTAGGCTTTCAGACTGTACCAGTAGTTAAGGTGCTCCCTCAGAAACACAGACATCTCCAGAGGAACTGCCAGACAGAGCATTAAGTATTTACATACAGTACAAAAATCAATATCAACTCAGACATCATGGGATGCTAAAATTGGACCTCATTAATTAACAATGTGAACAATAAACAGGATGTGAATATGAGTCTATGTTCTCCTCTTGGTTGTACTCACAGGTTAACACAGTTGGCATGAGTGCTCCAAACATGAGGAAGAGCATAGAGAAGAAGAGGAATCCAGTGTTGTTAAACACCTTGCTGGCATCATTGCCAATGTTCAGATAGAGCAAACCTATTAACACACCTATGGAGATGTGGGACATCAATCGGAGGTGAGTCAAAACCTGGGAACAAAATGACGACAGAAAAAAAAACATCCAGTCTCAGACTCAAATGATCTTTGTACAAGACAAGACTTCATCTGATCGGTATGAGGTGGTCATGTTTTGAACGTGTCACCACCCACCTGGTCTCGACATATAGTTATGAAGGTTCTCTTGAAGAGGATACAGAACTGAGTTAGTGTACTTGTGGCAAAAGTATGGCTCTCCACGTGGCCGGTGTCCTGGAGAAATCAGATAAAAATCAACTCAGCACAAAATTGCAGCCAAGATCAGGTTAACTGGACAAAATGATTTGATCTAGAAACCAACCCCTCCAACCACTTTCCCACAGTAGAAAACACCATGGTCACATGTTTGGTGTGCATCACTTAGTTTGTGGTGATTCTATTAAATACCTGGAAATAAAAGCTGAAATGTTGATCTCTTGTCTCATATTCCTCTTTCGATGTCAAACCCAAATGTTTTCAGTCTACTGCAAAAATAAAGGAATTGGCCTCACTGGTCCAATACTTTTGGAAGGGAGTATATTTGATAGATTTTAGGTTCTCAAATGCCAGAATTTGATGATTATCCTTCTTTTACATCAAGTCCTTTTAACCTTTTGATGCGCAACATGGGTCAAAAGTGACCCAAATCCAATGGAAAATGGGTATCTCCTGACCCACACTGCATCAAAGGGTTAAGATCTTTAGCTTTTAGACTATGGAGGAGGACAAAATGTCACATAGCTTAATGTCACACAGGACTGTTGCAAAATGCGATGGACACGTTAATTTTTAATTGTTTTTGGACCAAACAATTCATTGATCAATCAAACAAATATCAATTAAAAATAACCCCCTTTTTGCTCTTCCTGATCCTGTACTGTATATAACTGATCCAGTTTCCACGCCGTGTTTCAGAACTCCATGCACTGTCCCTTTAGAAACCCTCAGTCTAGCCATGATTTGATATTTATAAAGCTCCTCTCTGCTCAGAATAACAATCTGATTTATGGCACTTTATTCTGATGCCATGTTTCTCACCATCACAATGCTGTTTAGTCAGCAATGATCTGCTGGAAACTTGACATAAAATAAAAATTTCTAACAGGAGAACAACGGCTGTAGGCTGATATAGTTGAACAAGGCTCTGATCAGGCAATAAATCTACCTAAGGGTCATCGGCTTCACTTGGAAGACACAATTCAAAAAAATCAGACCTTTGTACAAAGAAGTAACATGGTGCTGCCACTGATCTGCTTCAGTCTGATTGCTGACAAAGAAACAGAGCACAGTCTGAAATACTTGTTGTTACTTGCAAGAACAGTTTCAATATGCTCTAAGACCTCTAGACCCCACTATATGAAGCTACTACCGGTAGACTAAGCTCACTTAAAACAATGACTTAAAGAGCTAACTTGGTCAGCCAAAGGCAGGAAAATTCATCACCCAGCACCACTATTTCTTAACAGAGTTACTTTTTAGATTCTCTGAGTGTTCTGCCAAGAAAAGATTTGACCCAGAACCTCCTACAAAACCACAATAGAGTGGTATCAGTGTAACTCCTGGCAGGAAGTTGAAGTGTATTTACAAAATTTCAAACTATACCTTTAATGTAAATGTACCATCTATCCATAAACTATATCCACTATCCTTAAGAGGGTCATGGGAGGGCTGAAGCCTTCCAGTTGATACAGGAGTGACAGGTGGGTTAGATGCTGGACAGGTTTCCAGTCAGTCACAAAGATGGTTTAGTATGCACCATGTGTATGTACGAATAACATCAACTAAAGTAGAATCTATGTAAACTTGGCTCTGATATAGGTAAGGACCTCCTTCATGACAGAAAATATGAAGTAAAATAGAATGAGCAATGCCCAGTACATCAACACATTATGTCCTACGCACCATGGGGCACTTTGTTGCACAGACTGACTGCCCGTTCGTGTCGCACTGATTCTTCTTCTCCTCTAATGCACACATTCCACCCTGGACTGCTTCAAACAGCACAGGGTTCAGGTCTCCATATTCTCCTGATGCTACTTCAATGACTGAATCAGGGAGAAAAGCAGAGAGACGTCAAAATATGGATTGATTTAAAAATGCTTTTCGACTGTTCTCGGCAAAGTGTGAGAAACAGAAGAATAAATGTGGACATACTGAAGTCTGCAGGGTTGTGGTAGGTAGGACAGTAGAGGCCCAGAGTCTTCAGATAGGGGATGAGGTACGGGACTGTGCCTTTGTAGATACACTGTCCCTGGCTGAGGATGTAGAGCTGTGGAGGAACATGATATTCAATGCTTACAAGACCACAACTTCATAGAAACTTACAGAAGAGTTATAGAGCAGCTAATGACATGCACACACCATAGTTTCCCATAAAATTATCCATCCATCCATCCATCTATCCATCCATCCATCCATCCATCCATCCATCCATCCATTCATGCATCCATCCATCCATACCTTGTCAAACATCTCAAACAGTTTGGCGCTTGGCTGGTGAATGGTGCAAATAATGGTACGTCCTCCCAGTGCTAGGGAACGCATTAGGGAGACCACTTGGTAGCACGAAACACTGTCTAAACCACTGAAAGCAGAAAGGCAAAATACATGAGCAGTCATTTGAAAATAACAATCCATCTACCATTTTACACATTGGATCTCCTGTTTGATCTGTATGGAAAGTGAAGTTCAGTTCAATTCAATTCAATTCAATTCAATTCAATTTTACTTATATAGTGCCAATTACAGGTCAAACTGTCTCAAGTCGCTTTACAGAACCCATATGCCTGAACCTCCAGAGCAAGCCTTAAGGCAACAGTGGCATGATAAACACCCTTTTAACATGGAAGAAACCTTGAGCAGAACCTGGCTCTTTATGTGGGGGGACCCATCGCCTGCTGGCTGGCGGGTTGTGAGGGACAGAAGAGGTAGAGAGGTAGAAATTGTAACAATGAAAACAACACTGTCTCTTGGAGTCTTCGCTGAAAGTCAACTAACCTTTTTGTCAAGCATGGCAAAAAATTAATTACCAGGCCATCTAACGCCATTATAACTAGAACTGATGTAACATTTGTCATGACTCCTTTTTGTTGCAACAAATACCTCTGAGTTGCAGTTGAAGATTTTTACAAGATATTCACTAACATCTGTGTCACTGAGTCATTATAAGGCTGTTATTAACTCTCTAATTTACAGTATTGGTTTGACAGACGTCCATTTCTGTTGGAGATTTTCAGCTCTCACTCTGGCCTGGTGATAATGACAGAGAGACTTATTGTGTTGTGGAGCGGTTACTGACTGAATTCATTTCCTCAGGTGTACAATTAAAAAATACATTTGAGTTTAATGGGTTAAATTTAGTGATGGGCAGCCATTTTAAATATATCATTGTTCTTCACTCCTTTCTATTCCAGATAAATATGTCTAATCTGAGGAAATCTGATGAAAAATTGCCTGATCCACTGACTGCTTGTCTTTCCTGTCCCATGTCACTAAATACTATGTATGTTATCATGACCAAACCTATCAAGTCTTAATAAACCTGGGTTAGTCTGATGTTTACCGCAGCAAATCACTACTTTATTCATTATGAGAACTTTAATGAAAGAAAGTTTTAAAAAAAATGCTGGGATCTCAGTGTGCCCAACTGCCTGCATTTGCCAGATGGTACCACTATCATTCAGAGGATAATTGCACCATATGTCCAAATGTTACAAGACTAATTCTCATTACAAATATGCAGTGAGATGTGCTGCTTGGACTGAGTCTGCCTTTGGCTTCCTCACAATTTTCTCTTTTCTATAACAAAAGAATTAAAAATTTCAGTCCCAAAGTTCACATTGGAAATCATACATTAACAATAAAAAAATAATATTAATAATAATAAACTCTGCAAAGTATAATGCTAGTATAACTAGAAAACATAACTCGAAGTATTTGTATCGTACTCACATCCAAGCTGAGACACTGCTTCCTTTGGCTACACCTGCAGTAACCTACCGACTTTAGATTCAATTGAGTTAATTGGAGTTTAATTCAAGTCTTAATTTTGCATTTAATCAACAACAGCGCATCACTGACTGTCTGACTTACCTGGTGGGTTCATCAAAGAACATGACTGGAGGATTGTTGACCAGTTCAAGGGCAATGGCCAGACGTTTACACTGACCGCCAGACAGTGAGCTGGTACGAGTGTGAGCACAGTCAAGGAGCCCTAAAGCAGTCAGAATCTCATTCACCTGAACAGAATAGGGAAAAGACAGCTCAGTTCATCAGTTAGCAAATGAAAAATGGTCTTGTGACATTTATACCCACAAGCCTATTTTGAAAAACAGGACGATGGAGAAATGAACATGAAAAAAATGCCAAGTGGGTAAAAAAAATGGGGTTTTATAAAGTACAGCTGGGTAGAGAGAAATCTTCTGATTGAGTTTTTTCTCTATTCAGCACTGCCTGCTGGCTTCTGGCTGGATTCAAACTTGAAACCTGATTGATTGCAATGCAATGTCAAACCCAGCTGCTAGTTATAGTAAATGTCGTTTGACAAATTAGTCATTCCTGGTGAAGATATTTATGCCACATTATCATATGATAACTTTCCTAACATGTAGGACAGGCAGATCATGCTATCCTGTAGGTGTGACCCACAGTCAGCTTCAAGGCCGTTATCTTTGTTTCTTTTTCTTTGTAACAAAACACAAGACAGCCAGTATGATATACACCACTTTGAAATGCTACTGCTTCTTTACATTCTTGTTTCCAGAAGTCTGTCCCTGGCTCCTCCTTCCCAGCAACAAGACCGCAAGCTATGATTGGTCAGGAAAGAACATGTGGTCTGTCATTTCACTCACAGTACCACAGGAATGTATGGCACTGTAATCACCTGTGACCACCTTTTCAGACACAACTACTGTGTAGTTTGATCATAAGTTTGTGTTAACAGTGTAATGGGTGAAAGCATGTTTTTGTCACTTCTTTAAAGCCATACACTTCCAGTTTTAGATTATTATATCTCTTCTGCTGTCATGGTTTGAATGTATTTGTTTTGGACAAAAGCATCTGCTAAATCAATACAACATCACATCTGATAAGAATAGATTTATATTGGAAAAATCAAGTCTAAACAGTAACTGAGGTAGTTGATAACGCAACTCACAAAGACCATTGTCAGTTGCTTGACCGATAAGAGCTAAGTGCCGGCAAGTTTGGCACATTTCATCCAAAGTGGTTAGGTGTGTCAACAGAACGGAGTGTGTCAACAAAAACTGGGCATACCTCCATGTTAACTGGTACTGGCTGGTTAAGGATAAATATGGCTTACGTGTGTCTGAGGTCATGGTTTGGTATTCAAGGGCTAATCTTAGGGTCATTGCCTTTTTGTTGTGTGTGTTAAATTGTTAGATGTTATGTGTTTAGCTAACCAGTTCTTTCTTCACATCCATAGTTTCATCCAGCTTTAAGTTGGCTGAAACCTGCAGGAAAGAGAAAAAATGTGCCATAATCATGTGGTAGGAAAGCTACTGAACATCTAAACAGGAAGAATTTCAAAATAACATCAGAACGTTTCAAAATCAAAACATCTTGTGAGCCTGAGTTGAAGTATTGATTAGCAGCTCACCATCATGGCCTCCCTGGCAGTGAGGTGTGGCAGCAGCATGTCTTCCTGCATGATGTAGCAGGACATTTTCCTGAATGTCCTCAGGTCCCTGGGTTTCCCATTTACCAGGATCTGACCCTTCATCCCTGATTCCCTGAGCAGCATCAAGCACAAACACCTCACAGTTTAATGAGAAACAGACTGAACACATGATACACACACACATGGGCTGCTACACCAGTTGTACTACTCTGGGCGCTGTGTTAGCTATGCCATATGGTTGCACAAGAAACCTCTAATTTCTCTCATAACTTTGAACACACAATTTCAGTTCTTTCACCTTCAGTATGAGCAAATCTTTGCTCTCTCACCTGTATCCAGCTAGAATGTTCATTAAGGTGGACTTCCCAGCCCCTGAGGGCCCCATGATTCCTATCAGCTCTCGACTGCAGAACCTTCCAGACAGGCACTTCAATAAGGCTTTGAAACCTGGAAACAACAGAGCAGCCATTCATGATGCTGAACAAGAAGAACAAGGAAAATATCGTATTATTTGACAAGGACTTAGTGAATGCCAGCAAAATAAATACATTTACTTTAGGGCTAATTTTGAGACTGTCATTTTAGATTAAAAATATCCACTGGTAAATAAAATACAAAAAATCTAAATGATGAACCCTCAATACTTGATATACAAATCAAGATGAAAGAAACAATTAAGATAACTGTTACCTGAAACAGTATCTTTACATCAAGATTAATGTAATGAGGTTCACGATAAATAGTAAAACTGAAGTCATCACAATGCAGGCGGCTCCAGAGTTGCAGATAGTAGAATTTAACTGGTTTTTAGCAGATGAAACATCAGCAGTGCATATATTTATCAAGATAACATATAATTAAATATTAACAACGGTAGCAACAGGATTATCCAAATCGTGTTTGATGGGGTCAGGTGTCTCACTGGTGAGTGAGTGCTTTCTTAGACAAACACAGCACACCTTCTAACTGTACTCATCAAACTTAGAATGTTATGATGTATCAAATCTGTTGTGCTGAGCATCCACTGTCTGCTTTTTTGATATATGCAAGAAAAATGTACTTTTATGTACAAAAGTTTTAGAAATGCCATAATAATCCAGCTGCAGAATTTCCTCAGTCAAACGAGAAAAGAGCTGGTCTCTGCTTTAGTCGATGAGTAGTTACACTACATATCACCATACAGTATCAAATGCTACACTTAAGTCTAACAGCATTAACACAGAGTTCTCATCTGCATCAGCTTTCAACATGACAATATTGTTTACAACCTTTGAGAGCAGGAGTATCGCTACAGTGCTGCATAAAATGCAGAAAACTGAA
Organism: Amphiprion ocellaris; assembly: GCF_022539595.1. Taxonomy (NCBI): domain Eukaryota; kingdom Metazoa; phylum Chordata; class Actinopteri; family Pomacentridae; genus Amphiprion; species Amphiprion ocellaris. Next base: position 23,280,825 of record NC_072772.1, on the reverse strand, counting down.
AAATAAAAAACACAGACTTCATGTCAAAATCCAATGGTCATGCACAAACAGCTGTGCCACCACACACAAAATGTGTGTGTTTTTTTTTTTAATTGCCTACAGCAGACAGATGTTTTGGAAAAGACTCAGTCCAACATCAGCAAGCAGCACTTTGCCCTTAAACAGCTCGGTTGAGTCCATATGGTTCTTGGTTTGTGTATCATTCACCTCATGTCTGTACTCAGTGAAACAAAAGTGTGTTTCTGATTTTTGCTTGGCTGACTGAGCTCTGGTCTCATTTGAAGACACTTCTGGCTGGAGATTTTACAACACAGATAATCAGCATTCACAAAAACAACACCTTTTTTACCTATAAGGAAGCGCTAATTCAAATTAGGTTTAAATCTAATAAAGAAATATGTTTAACATGCATGAATTTTATCATTATTTATTCCTTATTTTACCAGGTAGGATCAGTTGAGAACAATTTCTCATTTACAGTGATGACCTGGCATGAGGCCTCAGCAGGAAGAAAGATAACAAACAAAGAATACATACACAAAAGGACACACAAGTGTTTAAACAGAGATTAAAAACAACCTAGATTAATGCTAGCAATTCAATGAAAACAGTCAGCATGTGCAGCGGTCAGCTAGGGTCTGCTGCAGCTTCTCCTTAAACATGTAAGGTGATGGAAGAGATGACAGTCTGAGAGATTTTTGGAGGGAATTCCAATCGATTGCTGCAGCAAAGCAGAAGGAATTCCAGCCAAAGACAGTGTGAATCTTGGGAATAGAGAGTAATAGGAGGTCACTGGACCTCAGGTGGTAGTTGTTATGGGAGGGGTGTAGGAGGCCAGAGAGGGTTGAATGGGTAAAACTATATGATTTATGTAACATCTGCATATCTACCAATTTAAGGTTTCTTGGGGCATAGAAATTCTGTCAGACAGACAACAGCACTGTATGAAATAATCCTGCCCTGAAGTGAATAGGGGTTGAGCAAAGTCAGCAATCTAGGTTTATGAAGGACAGTGCGGCTATTTTTGAAGACTCTGAAAACCCGAAAAATGACTCCCAGTGACCATCACATGACATTATGCAATAAACACACCTGAATATATATCCTGACATGTTTAGATGCAGATGAGTCTCAACAAAATACTCCAATGTTTAATCACATAACTGAGAGATGAATTGCAGTTTGTGTATTACCGGGTGTACCTGACTCTGAGATGACGTTCCCTCAGTGACAAAGGCTTACTAGCTAGAACTCAGTGTGTTTGGGACAGGCTTCATGCATTTAATTATAGCTGTGTTGCCCTTTTCTCTCGGTTTGTCGTCATTTCTACTAAATGGTACAATGTGTTTTTTTTGGTGACACATAATTTTCAATTTTAAATAATGGAACGTGACATAAAGTTGGGTAACTGGTTGCTTTTATTTATCTATTATCTCATTGTTGTTTTTATATCACGCAATGAGTATATACTTGCATCTCATGCACATTCACCAAGTCTATATAAATGTGCAGCAGCATGATGAAATGATGAAGGCAACATTTATATAGATTTTACTTGATTTGTGAGAGTATCCTATATTTTTCCTAAGGTTATGATTTGACTTGTCTACCTGATGTGAAAATTTGCAAGTCTACAATGGAATGTTCATCACATTTACAAGACCTGACTCTGCATGTTAATGCAGCTACAATTGCTCAGACATTCCTCTTGTGAGTCTAGTGTCAAGTCAGTATTGGTTGCTGCTAATGTTTCATATTGATCATGGGGCTACTTGTATCTGGCATGGTGATTGTTTCAAACAGAAAACTGCTGCTACCATCAAATGCCAGAAAAATGATGAAATTCACTTGGTGCTTCATTAAACACTGTGTGACACATTCTATACTGTGGCTGTGCAAACACAGTCAGAGAGCTTTTTATGAACCTTAACTGAACAAGTTGAAACACATGAATGATACTTCAGACTAGAACTGAGCAGGACATCAATAAAAAGCTAAATATATCTGTTACTCATCTACAGAAGTGTTTATGTGAAGTTTCTTTAAGGTATGACAAGAAATTCCATTTGTAAATCCTGGCACACACTTGAATTCAACACTCCTCACCTGAAGTACCTCTCCTCCCCTCTGTCCTCTGGCTCACCCAGCCAGCTGCATTATTGATGTCCTAACCTGTCTCAGATAATGCAGCACTTACTGGAAACCTCAAAGGGTGTGCTCTTTACATCAGACTCATACACAGAGACCAGCCAGTTCACAGCATCTGTCACTTCCCGAACACTGATACTCTGGTCTCCATACACTAGCTCTTTGCATTTTAGGGAGAAAGTAAAACACTCTAATAATCTAAATGTTGAATGAGTAACTTCCTGCTTGCTTTCGAGCAGAGGATGTTAGTCCAACAAATGAGCAATTTGTGTGTGGACAGGTAACAGGGCCTTTGTCTTATTAGCTGCAGCACAGTGCAAAGGTTGAGGACTAATTTCTGTTTAAGGCTGTCAGAGTGAAGGAGATTGTTAAAAATAACAGTACAACTGTTTGTACCAGCAGTACAAACCTGGAGAAAACACACTGCTGTTGTTCCCATGGAGGCATGACTTAAAGAAGATGTCAGTTGGTCTTTCATGGTTTGTCCATTTTGGTCCAGAGAAAGATACAATTAAAGACTGTGGTCAAAAAGCAACAGTTTGCTTACAGATATATACTTCTCAGGATTTCTGTGAACTCTTGCCTCATTTAGAACTGTTTCACTCCCTGCATTAGTTGTGACAGTGACTCTTTAGCTTTGTGTTCCATCCTCACTGTTGGGTGTACAGAATGGATATTAAATTCAAGTCAGCATTCTTGACTGCATCTGCACTTGCAAGTATTCTCCTTTATGCTATCTACAGTCATGTGAAAAATAAGTCCCTCCCCCATGGAAACTGTTGACTTTTTAAACAGACTTAAATGAGCCAATATTTGATTCTCTTTGATACAGTGCACACAGATGAAGGTCATATTCACAAACAGATGTATCATAAAGCATTTTGTACTCATTTTATAATTTAAATAAACAACAAACAGTAACATGTGAAACACCACCTGGGAGAAAACCCTAACCCAGGGCTAGACCTTTCACTCAAAACCTGGTTCAAAGAAGCTAAATACTTGGGGCCAAGGGAGTCATGTTCTCTATCAGTTGGGTGGCTTACGACCCAAGTTTTCTTCCAAATAGGCTCAATGCAACCTTTAAATCATGGCAGGAGCATGGTCTAAGTTTATATCTGGACTTCTTTAGAACAGCCTCACTTAAAAGCTTCCAAGAATTGAGGGATCAGCACGGCTTGGCCAGCCAGGATTTCTTTAGGTCCCTACAGTTGAGACACCATATTGACAAAATAGTAAATAAAGCAGACCTGGAAAAATCAAGATCTAGACCTGATATATTAGGAGTCTTTATCTCAGCTTATAGGGCAGATGCAGGTCTCAGAACAATCTCCAAATTATATAAGGGTCTCCAAGAGTTAAATGGGTTGAATACACCCCGCATAAAAGAAAAATGGGTAAGAGAGGAAAACTTTATCATGTCATTGGCAGAATGGGAGGATGTAAATGGCAAGCAATGGAAAACAGCCAGTTCGCTGTCTTGGAGAGAGTTTGACTGGAAAAGATTCTTTATAACACCAGCTCAGAAACAATTCAGGGAGAGGCAGGCTGCTTGCTGGAGAGAATGTGGAAATGTGGGGTCAGAGATAGCATGGAAAGGTTTTTGGAATCAAGATTGGTCTTCATTTTCAGGTCTTGTACTTGGGTAAGATGCCACCCAATTCACTGGTTGCCCTAAGACATACTTGTCTAGAATTTTGCTGGTTGCCAGCAGAAAAGCCATTACAAAAAAAATGGCTGTCAGGACCCATCCTCGATAGAAGACTGGTTCAATGTAGTGTATGAAATTTTTGTAATGGAGAAATTAACATTTGCACTCAGACTCAAAACAGACATGTTTGATAAATGTTGGAATTGTTGGATTGAGTTTATTAGCCCATACAGATCAGACTTTAAATGACATAACACAAATTGTACTCTGGTTCTCTGCTTCATAGTTTTTTGCTTTTTCTTTTTTTGGTGTGTATGTATGCGTTCTATTTTTTTTTATTTTTTAATGCTTGTTCCATGTCTGTTCATTTAAAAAACTGAAAAACAGCTTGTAACTTACGTTTACAAGATATTGTGTATCTGCTGAATTCTTTATGGAATAAAAAGAGAACTAAAAAAACAAAAAAAAACCCCCAGTAACATAGAAAAGTAGTTTCTCACATCTTCCACCATATTAGAATCAGGGGTTCCAGATTAAATGCCATTGATTATAACCTCATTAGGAGGTGACCGGTTGATCAACACATCCTGTTTAAACCTCTAACATCTGCAGTTCTTTGCTACTGAAGTGTGTGGTGCCATCATGCCAAGAACTATAGAGTTCTCTAAGGTCTCAGAAAAAAGTTTGTGGCTACCTGAATCTGACAAGGGGTTTAAAAATGTTTCGTGGAAAAACAATCCGCAAGTAGAGCAAAGGTTTGATCACAGGATCTGCAGGTAACTCTGCAGCTGCTGCATTTACAATGTATGTTTAATTTATTGTTAAAATGGGACAGTTTGTATTAATGTACATTTCCATGTAATTATGAGAGATTGTAGCCACGTGGCTAATTTCCATCTCAAGTCCCAAAGGCAGATCAAAAAATAAAGAAATTAGAAATAAAATAATATCATAACTGAACAAAAACACACAAAAAAGAAAAACAACCAACAACCAATAACACGTAGTGCACGTAACAGACAAAAACAGACAAAAGCTGGGGAACCAAGGCAATCACAAAAAGATTGCACTAATCTAACCTGTAGGAAAAAGCTCTGTAGTCCATAAAGAACATTAGAGCAAAACTACAGTTTGCCATTGAAGATACAGGCAAAGAACACATAGAGTTGTCTGGTCACAGTAACAGTCGACATGTTTGGTACAGACCAACGGCAGCTTTTCAGGAGAAAAACCTCTGCGCTGTAATTTTGCTCAATAATGACAAGACATTTACTTCTGCTAAAAGAGTCTATACTAACTTCGAAGGCCACTTACTTTTTTCATAGAATAATATCAGTTATTTTTGTTCAATAAATGATTGAAAATACAAATTTTCCTCAAGGTGTCATGATGTAAGCACACCATCTTTATCTTTGCATGGGTACTTATTTTATCACATGACTATTTAAATATAGATGTAGCAATTGAAGCCTAAGCTGAATATCAATCATTACCTTCAGTGCAAAGTAAATAACTTTGATATGTAGTGACTAAAATACACACAGAGGTAGCACACATGCATTGTCACTAAGTTATGACTATGTTGTGCAGTGTGCATTGATCATCCATATGAAATCCATGGACATTGATGGATCCTGTGAAGGTCAGTATGTCACAAACAATCAGGCCTCCTCTCCCTCCTCTGTCTCCTCTTTGTATGTGGGGAAATGATCTGGACAAGAAAGATCAATAGAGACCAGGGTTTGCCCCAATAACTGGACGCTTCAGTTCACTGCTACAGCCTCAGTCTGTCCATCAGCCATGTCCTACTGCTTCAGTTTATTGTTGTTTCTGAATAATCAGCAAGAAACACAGGAAAGACAAATATTCCCAGTAATAAAAGAAGCTGTGTTACTCTGACTGTCAGAGAGTAGAGTGACTGCAGGGCCAAATGGAGGTAGATGAGGACTGAAAGAATTAAGAGGAAGGCTGCCATTAAACTGTCATTTTTAATTCCAGCAAACGTTTTATTTATGGCTGGGACTTTAACGTGATAATTTTGATTAATTAATTACAGCGAAAATAACGCGTAAAAAATGATAACGCAATTAATTGCATCCTCCTAGGTTCCCTCATTTCTGGCACACCGGTAACTCTGATGAACACTCCAGCCCAGTAGGTGGCGGTAATGAACCTAAAGTCAGTTTGTAGCCATGAAGAAGAAGCACAGGAAGCACTGAGTGAAGTCAGGCACTGGTAAACAGTGAAGGAAAACGAAATTGAGCTTGTTTGGCAGAAAGTTTTCTTTTAAAAATCTTCCTGATGGCAGCTTGGATAAAAGCCTGGTTGTGTGTAAATTGTACAACAAAGAGTTTTCTGATCACTGCAGCGCTTCAAGCCAACAGTATCACCTCAATGTAAAACATGTTGCTGTTAGCACCAGAGCTAACGTTAGCCACGACAGTCATGCTAATGGCTAACGGTGCAGCCATCCCATAATAGACCACTTTTCTAGACAGTGCTTGAGTTTACAGAAAGTCTTAAAATGTTGAATAAAATCGCTATAATTGCACTTAGATTTTGAAGTAATCTGTGAATGTAGCAGACATGAAAAATGCAGATAAATAGAAATGAAACATTTTTGTGGTTTAAGTTTTTACTCCATCGAGGCTCTGCCTCCTTGAAGGAGGAATAACCTAAACAATAAAAGTATCTCTTTTAATAACTTAATTATAAACATTTTGTTTATAAAAAATACAAAAATAAAAATTTATATTCCTATAAAAAGAACCATCAAAATTACACCATTTATCAGACCCAGAAAAGATAAAACAGAATGAATCTCTGGATTTTCAACTTTCTGAAGCTCCTTGAACTACTTATGCTGATTTTATGTGCCATACAGTGGAAAAAAAAACCAACAAAATCCAGGCTTTAAGTCATCAAAATCACTTTTTTCTGTATGTCCCATTTTCCTTTTTTAAAATAAATTTTAAATTATAAACACGTATATGTCTTTTCATTGATTCAACTGTCAACCACAATTTTATTTGAATTGAAAAACCTCGTGTCAAATATGCAATTATTGCGATTAATTAATTACAAAGCCTGTAATTAATCAGATAAAAAAATTTTTATCGCATCCCACCACTAGTTTTATTACATGCTCACTGTGTTCTAATTTGTTTGTGGCTTCAGAAAAATATGTCTGATTTCAGAGAATCCATTATTCCTGGTACAGTTAGCTGAAACTATAACATAAACAGCTAAAAACTCCAGCAACAAAGGTTGTTTATTACAGAGGGTTATGAATGAGTGGCAACAAACAGGGCACAGTCAAAACATTTTTGGAGACTTTCTGTCACCATGAAGCTGGATTGTCATTGGAATTTGTTAGTTTACATGTCTTACTGCCAAAACATTCAATTTTTTTCAGTGCTAGTACACTTCATAATGGTGTTACTTTTAAAACAACAACTAAGTAAGGAAAGTATGATTGTACCTTGCTGACATGTTTCGACTACATCTGCGATCTTCTTCAGAGCGTCATCCGACGTGTGATGACGTGTCCTTTTTATCAGGTGACCAGTCTGACAGATTCTGACAGATCTGTCAGACCTGTATGCAGCAGGACGAGGGGGCTACACCTTCTCACATACCTGGGATTCCATCATCCAGAGACCACTGGACGGCTGGGGGCATGGCCGGTCTGACAGATTCTGACAGATTTGTCAGATCGGCCACATGATAAAAAAGAACACGTCATCACACGTCGGATGACGCTCTGAAAAAGATCGCAGACGTAGTTGAAACATGTCAGCAAGGTACAACCATACTTTCCTTACTTAGTTGTCAGTTTAAAAGTAACACTATTCTAAAGTAAAAAAACGACAAAATGAACATAATCCAACTAGTACACTTCAAACCATCAAAACATCTACTGTGGAAATATCTTTGGAAAAACGATGTTCACTCTTCTAGTAGTCCCACACATATGGACAACTTGTCAAGACATTTAAGGACAATGAAAGACCTTATAATGACACGTTATGCTGGGTTATCCTCTAGTTTCTCATCTACCTGTAGGTATTGAATTAAATGTTACTTAAATAACCTTGATGTATATTAAATTGTGTGCCTAGTTTCACTCTTTTTCTTCTTGATTATAGTGAGTATATCTCTTGACTACTTTTTACAAACTGGTTAGAGTAGACATGGCTGTGTTAAGTGTATAAAGGATGGGTAGATATGTGTTACCTCTCCTCCTCCAGCATGGTCCCTCCTGGATGGTGTAGGAAAGGTTGATGAACTCCAGGTCCACGGCTAAGCGTTTGGGTAGGTGAGAGAACCGCTGCGCATCAGTGATCTGGTTCTCAACCTTCTTCAAATGGGTCAGAAAGGACGCCTCCTGCTGTAGCTGAGGTTGAGCTAAAGGCTGGCTGCCTCCATTACACATGATGGCTTCCTCCATGGGGAGACTCACAGAATCAGGTTCCAATGCCTTATTGTCCATACCAGCTCTCTGACTGAGGAGAGGAGGACGGGGTGAGAGGAGGTAAAAGAGCAGAGATAAGAAAGGAGAAAGAGAAGGGAGGTCAAACTTCATTATCTGCTGACATTTCTAATTTTACACTTGCAACTGGGGATTTGGTGCCTTGCTGGTCTATTTAGAGGTAATTTAATAAAAGTTCTCCATCAACACTGAAACAACAGAACAGCAGAGTTGAGCCAGCTGCAGCTCTATTAGTGCCAAAAAAAAAACTGAAAGAGGCTACTTTTTGTTGGTTGGCTTTTTTTCAAAGCATTGCTTGGTGTTCACTGTATAGTTTAATGAACTTGACAGTGAGCATAGCTGCTTTTGTAGGTAATAAACAAACATGAGGCTGTGAAGGAATAAACACTGAGAGTGACACCAAATCAAACACAGCAACATCTTGGATTTATGATGTCTCAGTAATATTTCATTTTTTCATCCATTTCAGTCTCCCCACACCCACATACAACATGGGGCTGGTAACTTCCTGCATTTTCATGGATGGAAAATCAAAAACAAAGAGAAGATAATTATGGGTTGTTACATTTATCCACTTTAGGGACGCATACACCTGCCCATACAGACATAATATACTGCATGTACATAACCAGAACTCATGTAGCTCCATATGTACTTTGGATTCCAGAAAAATGATGTTTCGTAATGTTCTCACCCAGCAGTCTGAAGTCAGAAAAAAAGGATGGCTGGGTGCACAAAACACCTAAACAACACAGTTCAGAGCATCTTATCTCCTACATCCAGTCCACATTTTAATATTTAAGCAAGATATCAGTCTCTCCCTAATCTTAACCAGGTGCTAACTGTGACTGCAACCAACAGTTGTTTTCATTATCAATTAATCTACCGAACATCCATCCATCCATCCGTCCGTCATCTATACACCGCTTAATTCTAATTAGGGTCGTGAGGGGATTGGAGTCTTTCCCAGCTGACTTAAGGTGAATGCAGGGGACGCCAGGGGTCCGTTTCACGAAGCAGGTTTAGTGAAAACTCTGAGTTTGTTGAACCTGCTTCGTGAAACGGACCCCTGGACAGGTGACAGTCTATCTCAGGACTAAATATAGAGACAAACAATCACACTCACATTCACAGCTATGGACAATTTAGAATCATCAATTAACCTCAGCATGTTTTGGACTGTGGGAAAAAGCTGGAGGACCAGGAGAAAACCCATACATACACATAACAGGGATAGCATGCAAACTCCATGCAGAAAGATCCTAGCCCCACGCTGGGACGTCAACCACGGATCTTCTAGCAAGGTGACGGTGCTAACCACTGAGCCACTGCGCAGCCCTCTGCCAAATATTTTCGTCATTATAAATTCAATCATTTTGAGTTCACAAAATTTCAATTCAATTCAATTGTATGTATATACCGCACATTCGCAACAGAGGTCATCTCACTGATGACAGATGAAGACCTTAGAAAACTATGCAGAAAAGCCCAACACATCCAAATTTTTGTTTGGTTTCCCTTGAAGCAACGACTGATAATCCTAAAATTGCTGCCAATTAATTTTTTGTGAAACAACTAATCTAGTATTTAACTAATTGCTGCAGCGCTACAAATTTATTTCTCAATTACAGTATTAATATTGTTGGCAATACATTCCCTTCAAATGAATATTTTCCTGAAATTTGTTTAGTCTGATTAGGAGTTTCACAAAATAAAATTCAGTCCTACAAAGTTTTCATAGTAACTAATAAAAAGACCAATTCCTCCACTTGATTTTTCTAAATCTGACTGCTTAAGCCATATAGTCTTCTGAACCTTAAGCCCCATTCAAATATGGTTTATTTCACAATGGGAGGTGGGCTGGTTTAAATATTTCTTGCACTTGTCAGTGTTGAGCACATTTGTGGTCAAACTGTCTCCCCATCTCCCTATCGTAACAATTACAGCCAGAAAAAAACCCTGTAAGTTTTCAGCAGGCTTGTCCCGAGCAATGTCCTTGAATTTTAAAGTGAATCTCTGGGTTTGTTGTTTGTAAGGTCCTCCCTGCTTTTCAAGTGTGTGTCCCCAACACATAGACCTTTTGGACAAAAATTAGGCAATGGAAAAAATTAAAACCATCAGAAGAGCTACTTCAGGTCAAACGCAGCTTACATGATTCATCTGTAAAATGTTTCTCATCTGTAAAACATTTCTCACTGTGTCTCAAATCATGTTATTCTGGACTTACACTTGGTATTTTTAAGGCATAAATGTATTCATACTGAATATTATGGCAATTGCAGTGCACTGTGAGCACCCACATGGTGTACTCATAATGGCTAAAAAGTAGAATGTAAAGCTCTGGGCCATTCTTACCCTCGATGGTCCCCATCCTAGCTATGTAGTGGAAGTGAAGGGGCCTCTTACCAATTTTTTGACTTGTAAAATTTTTTTATAATACTGTGTTTCATATCCTCACATCATCCTAAACTATTTATTACTGTGTACAGAATGATAAATTATTAGGGACTACAGGGGATTTATAACTTCCTCTAGCCATAATATTAGTCCAGTCAGAGTCTGGCTTCAAACTGCATTTCTACAAAAGACAGGGACTGTGGACTTTGTCCATCATCTCGAAACATAAAATTTGTGAAAAATTTGTGTAATGTACTGAACAAAAAAGACAAAAATGCTAACTTCAGTGAATACAGTTAAACATTTCAAACTGCGCTCTCCTTATTTAAATGTCATTGACTATGTAAAGCCTAAGTGAATGTATCACCACGCTAAGTCATATCAGTGCTTACATCTGTAAGCAACTGCTGATTTTACCATTCAAACACTGTGACATGCACTGACAGTTATGCTGTAAGTTAAGTACAAAAAGACATATGTGCGCCATGATTGCAACAGATGGCCTTTACTGTCTTTGATTAGTTTTAATCAGGTAGTATCAAAGTTGAACTGACAAGTATCTCTTAAGAAGCTGCAAAACCCACTGAAATTGGACAGTGACGATCACTCAGTGCAGTTAGTCAAGCTTGAGGATTTGGTGTTCGCACATGTCCTGAACTGGTTACAGTTCATCATTAGTTCAGCTTCAGCACAAATTTATATACGTTTCCTGGGAAAAGACAACTTGGGTACGACCACCGTCACAAAATCCGTTTCCATTGTCCTGGCGGGACTCTAAGCAGCAGAAATATGCAATCTACCCTGTGATCGTGAGGTGATTAATGATCATCGAAATGGAGATACCTCTAATCTACTTTGTTCTACAAAGACCACTGTAAAAATGGTTCCCAAGTCTGAGGTGGTACAGTAATTTGTCCTTTTTGAGACAGAAGTCTCATTTAATCACTCATGGGGTTCTTAATCCCTCTTGGGGATTAAAATCAACTTTCTTTTCTACCCTTGATCTGCTTGGAGCAGGAGGGGGCTGGAGTTACTGGCTTGGGAAAAATCTGCAGACTCAGGTACACTACCAAGCACCAAGCCAAGCTAACGTATGGGAATTGACTGCTTCTTCACTTGCCCTCCAGATCACACCTCCATGCAGACACATTTCACTGACAGCATGGAGGGAGAAGCCAGAGAAAAGTCTGTTCTGGGTGTCAAAGGGCGCTGATAAGAAGGAGGCAGGGAAACAGAGAGGCATGTTACGTATGCCAACGTGTCACGAGTCAAATTGGATGGAACTGCACTGTACTGGGCGAGAGGAGAAGGAAAGAACTCAGTGACCTGAGATCATACTGCTGCAGATTATCTACTGTACCACTGTTACACTTCCATTTGACTTTAAGGCTTGATGCCCTAAATAGAGCTTGATTAAAGAACCATTAGAATCAAATCAAGTGGTCTGGCCCACAGAGTTATATGGGGACATCAAAGTGATGATACAAGGTTATGCCACTTGCCTGGTTTCACTGGAATGAACTCAGAACAAATATCTAATATGCTGATTTTAAGAATCATTTAGCTGAGAAAGGGGCTGCACAGTAGCTTGGTGTTTAGCACCGTCGTCTCCCCGGTTTGCGTCCCGGCCCGGTCCTGGGATCTTTCTGCGTGGAGTTTGCATGTTCTCCCTGTGCATATGTGGGTTTTCTCTGGGTTCTCCGGCTTCCTCCCACAGTCCAAAAACATGCTGAGGTTAATTGATAATTCTAAATTGTCCGTAGGTGTGAATGTGAGTGTGATTGTTTGTCTCCATATGTAGTCCTATGATAGACTGGTGACCTGTCCAGGGTGTCCTAAGTCATCTGGGATAGACTCCAGTCCCCCACAACCCTAGTGAGGATTAAGCAGAGTATAGATGATGGATGGATGGACACTTATTTGCCTTATTGCCAGGAGTAAGGCAAGAAGACTGACACCAGTCACACAGTTTCACTACTTACTAAACACTGAAACCAGAGCAAAAGACCTACTCCTGCCATACTTTAGAAATGTCTAGAAATGTCAAAGAATTCCCTTTAGACTACATTCAAACTTAGTGAGCTAAATCTGAATGTTTTTTTTTTCTTCTGTTTTGGGCTGCAATGCACACTAAGCCACATTTTTTCACTGCTAAACCTTAGCTGAGGAATTTTAAAATGTGTTTTAGTTTGGTTTAGGATTCCAGACTGATGTTCATTACAGTGGTTGCACTTGTGGACCTAACTTTTTTTTTTGTTAATTTATGTGCATTAGCCCATAATTTAGATGCATCAAAGCTTTTCATTACACCTTTTGGTGCAGAATTACACATTTAAATTGTTACCTTTTCTGTCATTTCCCATACACACTGGCATCCTAACACTTAATGAAAATGAATGTAAACAGAAATGACTTCTTCTTTGACTATACTATAGGCAGTGGTAAATATTACCATTTCTAGATCCTCAGTGCTTTGGTTTGCCGCTGCCTGGTGCTGTGATGCTGTGGGGTGGGGGCTGTTCTGTCGGTTACACACCTGTCATGGCAGAGGACTAGTTCCTTTGTGACACTGTGTTTTTTTTTTTTTTTTTTTTTACAGTTTCTATTTGAAATGTTGATACTTCAACAACAAAAGTACTGTCTCCAGCCATTTTGTGTCATCCTCTTTGCAGTAAATGCATAATGTTAATGATTTATGACGTCCTAAAGATTCCCATGGGTTAAGACTTTGGTTTTGGTGGTGGTAGGCAGGGCATGATTGATGTGAATGTAGAGACTCACGCAGTTTAGCCGGGAAAGATGTCTCTAGTGTAACTGGTAATTCACTTACTTACTGTAGTGTAGTCAACTCAAACAGGTGTGGGGCCAAAAGTCAATTGAAAGGAGTGAAATAAGTCATTCAAATGCAACCAACAAAACTATTTAGTTGCACCTGACAGATTTTTATTCTTATGTGCCACCAAAATTACGGTTATAAAACTATTACGGAGCCTTGGTCTGTACAAGGAAAACTGAGCTCGTTAAGGTGGCCAGCATTCATGAACCACCTTAAAATCTTTGTCTCAGCTTGCTCAGCATCTGTCGTATGCTCTAATGCACGTTTTTTTTTTCCTTACCAGAAGAACAGAGATGAAGAAGAGTTTTAAACATTAGCTTTGGCATTTCAGTGTGGACGGAGCAGCTGGATGCACGCTGACTTCTCTGACTTTTAGTTAATACAGACATACAGTAGTATGGGTCATACTTGAAAATGATCCATAGCTAACATGCTAATATAGCTGACAGAGTGGGGCGTCTGTGAGGTCTACAGCATAAACTATCAATGTAAAATAGTTTCATCAAAAGTCATACAGCTTTAGACAGCTTCTGAAGACTCTAAATTTCAGGTGAAAAATAATAATTTCCCATTTAACACCAGCTCTTTTAACATCAGCTAGTGCTACCACTGATGTGCATTGATACTGATTTATGTTGTGTTCTCTTTTCAGTATTCTGACATTGTGTATACTGTACGTGCCATTCAATTTAAGCAATCTACAATGACATTTTACCAAACTAGAAATATAAAATGCACCACTTTATGTAAAATCACATGAGAGCAGTTTTGAAGGAAGACTCTCAGATTGCTGCCTGAACAAATGTACTTTTTCATTCAGTTGCCCCTGTGCTTCCAGAGTTAAAAACAGGGAATAGAGTGTTTATTCACTCTGATCAAAGTCATTGCACCATAAAACTGGCATGAAAATTACACTTTCTAAATTGTTGCTTTATTCGTGTTGTATGGCCATTCGAATATCACATAATTCCCCACCTAAGCCAAAAGGTTACAGCCTTAAATGTCACAAGAAAAGAACAAAGTGATTTCACATAGCCACAGGAAAAATGAAGAACAGGAGTATTTTTAAACATTTTGTCAGAATCCTCCTTTAGTCAGGTCTATTTATATGTGAGACATAAAATTTTTTAACTTGTTTCAGCATTTAAAAGAAAGTGATTGACTGGAGGGAGAAAAAAAGCTTCCGTTATCTCCACTCACAGAGGAACAACTCATAAAGATATCTTATAACAAAGTCATAAATCAATTAGAATCCAGGCTTTTTAAAAAAAGCATGGCTTTATGTCAACTGGCTGTCTGCGTTTGTAAGAGACACATCTATGTGTGCAATGTGTCAACGTTTGTAGAGTGGTGGTACCACAGAGCTAAAGAAGATTTGGGAATCATAATATGTAAATATGTATTTTCAAACTGATGTAATCTCCATAGAAGTGCAGTAGCACATTTTCTTTCCAGGAAAACTTGTGTTTTTGTGAAAGCTACAATTCAGCTACAATTCTAAAACAAGGCTTTATGAGGATGTTTGACCTTGTGTGCTGTAGCCTGGTGTAAAACCCTTCATTTTATCAGGAAGAACCGATTTGGGCATCCTGCAAGAATGGAAATAGCTGGAACTGTCATGACCATTACTTGTAATGGCAGCTTGACCTTGTCATGAAAAGATATGTGCTCTTCCTTTTCTACTGCTGTAACTCTTGACAGTAGCGGCCACATGCAGTAGTGTTTGTCCTTGTATTTGATAATGTTGGCATTTTTTCATTTGTGTTTATGTGTTTACCACTCCAGGGACAATTCAACATCTCATCAATGAGATATGAGTGAAGATTTGAAGTATCACTACCCTCTTAGTTGGATTTTGCTATATTTTTTACACCAGTGGTGAAATATTCAGATCCTGGAGAAAGTAGAAATACCATAGTATAAACATGTACCATTACAACTACCAATATTATCTACAAAAGTACTTCTACAATTGTTAGACATTATTGCTAGTTGCAAGTTGTCAATGTGTAGCCAATTTTAGGTACTTTGCACACTACTGGTTAGTTGAAAAGTACTGCTTCTTATAAATTTCTTCATGTGTTTTGGATGTAAAAGCTTATTCAGGAAAGTAAGTAGTACAGGGCTTCTGTACGGTTTTTGCCTTTTTATTACCACACACAATTCAATTCAGTACCTTTTTCACAGTCATCAAAGGATGTTGAAAACAGAAATGAATAATTTTGTATTAGTGACATCACTTATTAACACTGACATATATCACAGACTTACTTACGTAAGACGTACTTGTCTGCTGTATGACAATTCCTTGTAATATTGCTGAATTACTGAGCAGGCCTTTGGAGTCTGAAAGGTTAGAGAGTCAGTGAGCTCTGGATGAAGAGACTATGAATAGTTCTAGTTTAAAATTCATGCAGCGTTATTAATAGACTACAAAGAAAGTATCCGAAAGAGACACAAAACGACCACCAAGTAGCTTAAAACAACCGCACAAATCTGCAAAATGTCCATAGAGAATCAAAACGATCGCAGAGTTAAATGACCATAAAGAGGCTTTATACAACCACAAAGAGGTTCAATTGACATTAGCCTGAGGGTCTTAAACAGGGGCCACCTTTTACATGTCTAAGTCCACGGTCCCATCATCTGATAATGGCAATGGAAGGATTAACCAATTAACATATACATTAACATGTAGATATATTAATTTATTTCTTGCAAAGATCTACACTTGTCCATTATAAGTCAATATGATTCATAACAGCTGTATGTAGCCAGGACTACTGTAAGGCCTGACAGCACATAAGAACTAATACTTTGAGCCTTTAATCGAGGAAATCAGGCTCACAAGAGTTTATATGACTTTTTTTTAGACCTGCTGTAACTAAAGCTGTCAAATAAATTCCAAGCGTACCTCACATTTGTACTTTAGTGGAGTACTTGAGTGTAATTACATAGTTACGTCCCTGTATTAATATTTTCATACAGTCAAGGACAGCATGGCTGCTACTGACTGTCAACATTACTGTACATGAACAAGAATGTTTGTTCTGAACAGCTCTAAGGCAATGAGCACCTCGAAAAGATGACTCACAGACTGCTAACGCCTTGTCTCACATTTTATCTGCTAGATGCTTACATCAAGTTTACACAACCACATCAGAAAAGATAAGGGTATTTCCTAAACTCTTCAGTAAGGTCTAATTGTTCTGTCAGTGAACAGCGGTAAGACTGGCTGTTCTTACATAACATGAGAAGACTGAACATAAGGATATTAAGATCAGGCCCAGGGAAGTAGGCTAACACTGCTGGTCTCCCATGACTTTGTAGGAATGAAAGCTAATTCACTGGAGAGGCTTTGATAGGGAAAAAAAGCCCTTAAAAGCTTCATTCTGAGTCAGAGCTCCAGCATACAGCGGCTCCATAAGCTACAACAGCACTTCTACACACAAGGAGTTAAAATCAACTGAGAGGGGGAAGGGTCGTCTTTCTAAGAAACTTTAAAGGGAACTAAATAACTGTGGCAGTATCCAGGCCTGATTAATCCGCTATTATGTAAAAATCTGTTTGAGTTAGTTTTTGTTAAAGATGTACATTTTCTTCATGAACTTTCTCCATTTCTAGATAGCATCCTATATAACTATGCTGATAAACATAATTTCATCAGCTCTAGTCAATTGATTATTGCAATTATTACAGCTAAAAAATAAAGACATAATAAAACAAAATAGGTTTTGGATTTTCAATTGCTTTCTTTCACTCTTAACAGATCATTTCATGCTAATTATCTGAGACTGAATTAAATGTAGCATCAAACAGTAAATCCACTGATGTGTCCCTCTGTACCTGTTAACTAGGCTGTAGCTCTGATAGATACTTATCTTTAGCATCACTGGAGCTGCCCATGAGACAAAAAAAATAGTAAAGACACCGTGTAGATTCCAGGTCAGGGAGTTTCTTTTAGCCAAAACTGCTCAAATGATTTTTAACAGGGTTTCCAGCAAACAAATAACCTTCTGGGAACGTTCCCTCAACATTGCTGTGTTCACAACAGACTGCAACTTTCTTGGAAGTATCTACAAAACCCTTTAACGACCGTTCCCTGGAGATTTTATATACTGTATATGAGGAAAAAGTTAGCTGAAATGTCACAGCAATATTAGTAATGAATTAAAATGAACGTGACATAGCCTCGCTATGATTAAGCGGCATTAAAACGTTATTTTAAGCTAGCTATATTCTGAATGCAGTGCTAACGCTGAATACCACACATTACACACGACTTCAAAACATTTTAAGTGTATTCCAATGCAGTTTTACCAATGCTAACACTGTAATTTAACAAGTGAAATTTAATTTGCTGTACGTTATAAGTATCTACTTGTTTGGCTTGACAGAAGTGTGTGAACCCACTGGAGAACATCCACAGTAGACAGAGTTGAGAGTGGACAGGGAGCCAGAGGAGGGACATCCACCGTAGGGACAGAGGACACATTCAGGATGAACAGAAGACCTGTCAGGACCGGACAAAAGAGGAAAACTAAGAGCTTACATTGACTGCTGTCGACTGAAGTATCGCCGTCCTCCTCGGTGTGTGTCAGGATGTGGTTATCCTCCCTGGCTGCTGCATTCACTATCAGACGCTGTCTGCTCCGGTCTGCCGCATCTACAGCATCGCTGCACGCTGAGCGGCCAGAGCGGAGCCGGAGGGCGGAGCGGCCGGAGGGAGGAGGCCGGAGGATGGAGCCGAGGGATGGAGGAGGGACACGCGTCAACTGGCCCTGCAGTCAGGGCTGGGTCACATTGGGGGGAGAAGGACTCCTCTGCTTCATTGAAATGTGGATTTCTGCCTTTCTAATCTTCATCATGGATGACAGGTATAGGCTTATGTTTATGTAACCCACATTTCTCCAGTATAATTGCAACCTGCCGGCCTTTTTTCCCACCAACTCCTATATCAAAGTGTAGCTCCAGCAACGTTAACTAATACTAATTCAAAGTGAGCTACACTACCGTTCAAAAGTTTGGGGTCACCCAGGCAATGTCATGTTTTTCATGAAAACTCACACTTTTATTCATGTACTAACATAACTGCACAAGGGTTTTCTAATCATCAATTAGCCTTTCAACACCATTAGCTAACACAATGTAGCATTAGAACACAGGAGTGATGGTTGCTGGAAATGTTCCTCTGTACCTCTATGGAGATATTCCATTAAAAATCAGCCGTTTCCAGTTAAAATAGTCATTTATCACATTAACAATGACTAGACTGGATTTATGATTCATTCAATGTTGTCTTCTTTGAAAAAAAAGAATTTCTTTCAAAAATGAGGGCATTTCTAAGTGAGCCCAAACTTTGAATGGTAGTGTACAATGAGTCAGTAGACATGATTGATTCCTCCGGTTTGTTACATATGAAACCCTAAAAGTCTGAATCCATGTTTTTGAGGATGTCATCACTACACTGCAGTTTCAAGGTAAAAACATTCAACCGTGGTGTTGACTGCCTATTTTACTCTTATTTTTCTTTCAAAAATAAGGACATTAATCGGGTTGAGTAATAAGTCAAAATCTCGATTTCCGAATTCTTATGTAAATGTGTCTTCATTTCTTTCATCCTTTATGACGGTAACATGAATATCTTTGGGGTGTAGACAGAACAGGACAGTTTTCAAAATTTTCTGACATTTTATCCACCAAAAACTAATCAATTCATCCAGAAAACAATTGACAATGAAAATAATTGTTAGCTCAAGCTCTACAGGATTTTTATGTTAACAAAGCTGCTGCAGTGTATTAGCATAAAATCTGATAAACATACTGATTACTACTGAGTTTTGGAATTGTTGCTGAATTTTATGTAACTGCATTTATTTAGATAATTTTTTACTTTAAATTGTGGCAAATTAGTTATCATACAAGAAATTCATTGAAATCATTAGAAACTGGAAGTGTTTCATGTTTTATTTTATTAAAGTAACACTTCAAAACAGGACAAAAGTAATTTGTTGTTATTTGCTATTCTCAGACCTTGCATCTGCATTTCATTCCAACTATAAGTAGACTCCAGCCACTGAGAAAGAGTGCAAGATGCAACTGAAAGCTTTGTGGAAATGGAATTTTTGTCAGGACATAAAACCGAATTAACCTGTTTCCTATCTGGTTTTCTAGATACTAAACTGGTTCGAAACTATCAAGCAATCAAAAGTAGTTCTAGTTTGTGTAAAATTTATCGAAATTATCTTCACATAATGCAAAATATTTAAAAACTGCTGCATCTCTACATAACAACACATGCAGACATGTAGTAGACATCACCCTTCCTTCATGTTTCATTGTGTGTTCCACGTTCAGGCTGCTCTGACATCCTGCTGAAGTTGGAGACACAGCTGAATTCCTTAGAGTCTTTGTGACAAATATGGCAACAAGCCACGACTTGTCAACAGGGACCACATATCTCACAGACTCAATCTAGCTCTAAACGTGAACCTAGCATGTTCTGACACGGGAAAACACACACGCACACACACACACACACACACACACACACATAATGCCATACAATGCACAGATGCACAGTATTCTTCCGGTGCCCCCCACTCCTCTTGTCTCTCATCTATCCCCGTCCCTCTAACTTGCCAGAGGGAAGGAATTCTCTTGTGAACACACCAGGTGTCAAACAGGGATGATGAGACATTTCAGGCTGGTTGCTTCACACCCTGCAGTGACGTCAGTACCGAATAGATATATAAACAGCACTTTCAAAAAGGTTTGTTTGCAAATAGACATTTACAATGGCTCTGTGTGCTGAGTAAAAATTGTATTCACTGTGCCTGTTTCCAGTGAGAAGTTACACTGACATACCTGGGAAAGGTGAGGTCTGTTTAAAACACTGCTGTAGACAGGCCACACCAGCTGATCAGAAGTCCCTCCTCTGAAAAATAGATGTAGAAGAGTATGTCCCAAACTGAAAAAAAAGTTTTGTTAAAGTCAATAACTAATTTGAAATGACAAAATATGAGCAACTATTGCCTTTTCAATGACTAATAATAGTGAAAAGCCTTTAGGAGGGTGCTTCAAAAGTTATCAGTCTCATTCGGAAAGAAGAGACATAACTCCCATTTTGGGGGGTCACTGTACACTATAAAGCTTTATATTATTGTCTACAAAATTCAGCTTTCATGACAACTTACAGTATATATTTACTTATATTTCAATTCAAAGCATGGCATTAAGGATGTCATACTTTTCTTATTAAACACACATGTGTATATGCTGTGAAGTATAAAAGAGACACAAAAGAATACTATTCATAAAAAAAAGAGTGACACAAACTACCGTTTAAAAGTTTGGGGCCACCCAGACAATTTTATGCTTTCTATGAAAACTCACACTTTTAATCATGTGCTAACATAATTGCACAAGGGTTTTCTAATCATCAGTTAGCCTTTCAACACCATTAGCTAACACAATGTAGCATTAGAACACAGGAGTGATGGTTGCTGGAAATGTTCCTCTGTACCTCTATGGAGATATTCGATTAAAAATCAGCTGTTTCCTGCTAGAATAGTCATTTACCACATTAACAATGTCTAGACTATATTTGTGATTAATGTTATCTTCATTTTAAAAAACTGATTTTCTTTCAAAAATAAGGACATTTCTAAGTGACTCCACACTTTTGTACAGTAGTGTATATTATGAAAGAGTGATATATGTGATATGCACACATTTTTCAACTCTGCAAACATGATTTGTATATTACAGCTGTGTCACACTTGGCTTATGTCATGGGTGTGGAAATTGCTGTCACAATGGATTTAGCAAGGATACACCTATGAATCTTCACTCATGGCTCTCCTGGCAAGCCTTCTCTCTCCTCTGGATGCATTTTAAGAGTTGAGATATCCTTCTGATGGTGCACCAAGATTGATTTCCTATTTAGTGGCAGGAAGCAAATGGAGATGAGGAAACTGAAAATAGTGAAATGAGATCAGCCTTCATTCAGTCCATTCTCCAGTGATCCACCCTGACCTCTTCAGGCCAGCCACTCCTTTGTGCCAATCCACTTCCCCTGACACTGCACAACTGCATTTCCTGTGTCCTTTGGCTAATAAATCTAGAAAACATCCAGCTTTTTCCTTTAGAAGCATCCAGATTAAGTTTCTGCAGCAAAATTCCACTGCAGGTATGCCATAAGCAATGTTTTTCATCAACTAGAAATTAATGGCTTGCCAGATGAGTGCAACTATAACAATGTACACGGACTAGGCTATTGCAAGGCCTGTGCAAAAAAAAACCACCTAGGTGACGAAAGTTTCTGGTGCGCCGGGGAAAAAAATGAAATAAAATAAAATCTTGCTTCTCACATATTCTTATTGACCAAACTCCATCTTATCTTATCATCTTGTACCTGGGACTATATTGTACCATATCATCCTAACAGAGCCCTTCGCTCTTAGACTGCTGGTTTACTTGTGGTTCCCAAAGTTTCCAGGAGCAGAATGTGGGGCAAAACCTTCAGTTATCAGCTTCTTCTAACGGGGAATCAGCTCCCAGTTTGAGTTCTGGCGGCAGATACCCCCTCTACTTTTAAGATTAGGAATAAAAACTTTCCTTTTTGATAAAGCTTGTAGTTAGGGATGCTTAGGATCAGTTGATATATCCCTTAGTCATGTTGTCATAGGTTTAGACTGGTCAGCGACTTCCCATCATACACTGGACTCCTCTCCCCTGCTCTCCATTTGTCCCTCATCCATACAGGAGAAGATTACAATGATACCATTGAATATCACTCACTTTTGGACTTCTCTTTCCATAGTTTGTGTTTTGTTTTCTCTGCAGGTGTCTGGCTCTGAAGCTACAGCTCTCTGATCTGCAGTCACTCGCCTCACCAGTTTCCAAAGTATTATTCTCTTATGTTTGTCTGCTTTCCATTGGCTATCCCGATATCCTCTCCCAAACCAACCCCTACTCCTATTTGAGATGGCATATATTGTGAACTGGCGCTGTATGAACAAAAAGAACTTGGACTTGTAGAGTGCCATGACCAGCATGTCAGGCAAAGGCCTAGATGTGACTCTTAATCAGAGCCTGGGTCTCATTGGTCTTAGAAATGGTCCTTTAATGCTGGGCTAACTCACTTTAACACATCACTCCTCGATGGTTGTTTCAGGTTAGCTTCTGTCTCCGCACATTTTGCATCTTTCAGGGGCATCAAGTCATCCTGGTACAGCTACAAAATACAGACGTTGTGGTGACTCAAGAAGGTGTCATACAACTGGTGACAGTCAGTGGTGCAACCCACAGCAAGCCTCCACATGAGGAGCCATATGTGTAAGTAGACGGTCATTTGCTTCCACTCTTTAAACATTCTCTTCAGAAGTGTTGCCACAGCAGTCTCTATCGACATATTGTATCTGACTGGGAGACATTTCAGCCACTTTGTAAACCTGGATCAGGACAGTGCTTGCAGGCTTTGAGCTGGGACATGACTACTTGTCTATGCTCATTACTAACATTGTTTCCCCAGATGCTGGGGCTGTAGTTGTGTCCTTTAAGATTTCAAGCCACCATTTTCATGGTATCCAACTTTATAAACTGAAACATATTGTGAAGTGATGATGGCATGATCTCATCCAGTCTTTGCAGGATATCCTGGGCATAAACCTACATCAGCCCCCTGTGCCTGGGGGACAGGACACATGGAAAGTGCAGGTTCAAATGTCACAGACAGAATCAACCTGATGTGACAGCACTGAGAATCCCCTTGTAACCTTCCACTTGATCTGACAGCGACAGTTTTTGAGCCCTCATTGATGCATTCAGCTGGCTAAATTGCTGTTATGCAAGTTTTGATGAAAGGAGGCAAGGGAACTGCACCCTGTGGCCAATGCTGAGCGGGTAGACGATGCCATGGCACCAGTTGATAACCTTCCAAGTGCATCTTTGGCAGGCCAGATACTCACATGCCACAAAGTATGCTTTCCCCACAATCCTGGTCATTTAATCTTCTGAAACAGGCCAGCTAAAAATTATTTGTGGTAGTCTGGATGTGGTCAGGTCAGTTTAACTTGCAACAGCTTTTGTGGCAGCAGCAGGGAAGACCAAAGTATTTTTCCAGTGACAGAGGATTACTGGTCTTCAGTGGTCCCTGTGGAGGATACCAAAGTTTGGTCGCCCTGGCGGAGAATGAAGTGCAGACAGTATATAGGCTGCAGGATTTTTATCGGTGTATAAATCTCAGGTATGTAGGTGAACTGGTAGCAGCAGGGGAACAGAGTGTCACAGCCCGATAAACACACACACACACACACACACACACACACACACACACACACACACACACACACACACACACACACACACACACACAGAGAGAGAGAGAGAGAGAGAGAGAGAGAGAGAGAAAGGACAAGGCAAGAAAATGTATAAGACAAAGAAGAAAAACTACAGAAACACTAGGAATGACAGAGAAGCTCAGTGAATGCAGATTCTTCAACACAGGTGCACTGCATGTTACAGTTAAGCGAATAAGGGCAATAATGCTCTGTAGCATGTATAAAATGCTGATAAGGGCCACTTGATCCTGACTTGAGATCAAGATGGAAAAACAAAAAGTTCTCAGTGACTTTGAAAGAGCGTTCTTTGTTAGGGGATGGATGACAGCAGCTTCAGTCACAAAGACTGCTAATCTAGTCAGTGTTTTAAAAGGAACTGTGACTAAAGCTACATCTGAATTTAGGTCTACTGAAAAGACATTAGGAAATAGAGTCAGAGATCGTGATTGACAACACACATTTGATTACCCAGATGCTCATGTATCTGTGTGACATGTAAGGAAAACCAGAAGAGCAGCTCTTCCTCAGGTAACCTGACTGAGAATATCAATGCAGGATGCTATCAGAATAGCTAGGGTTAACCCTAACCCTAGCTATTTGCAAACCTATATTGTCTGTTGTGAACCGTAGTATTAAATAACCTTTCATGTTAGACATTACAGTATGGCTCCCCAGCATAAAGGATGCTAACTTTCATATGTTGGGCCTTTGCATGATTAGCACAATCACCAACATTATATGGACAATATTAGCTAAAAAAAATATATAAGGATAAATTCAGAATTCAATAAATGCATTGTCTACATTACATTCGCAAAAATGTAGTCACAATTAGCATAGCTTGTCAATATTAGCTCATTAGATAGCTAGATAGTTAACAAAAGTTAGCATTTTACCTAGGAAATCTCATTTATAATTTAATGTTAATATTCCAGAAACTTCTTTGCTGATATGGACAATATAGAGGTTATTGGGGATGCTGAATCCCTTTTGGACATTTTCAAAATTCTGATTGGCTGTTCTGTGGTTGTGTTTTCTAAAATTGTTCAGGGTCCCAAACTGTACAAATATACCAAGTTTTATGCACTTAAATCACATTAAATCACTGTGCCCTGAAATGTGTCATGAAAATACGTCTTGAAAGGGTCATGGCACAGAAAGCTGACTCTACACATTATGCAGCATGTTGGCATGGTACTATCCCCTGTACAGTTAAAAATTATCAGTACAAATATGATTTCATAACTTCAAGGTGACATTTGAATGAAAACTATTATCAGTTTTATAAAGCTAAGATCAACACAGTTCTGCCGAACCCAGTATGCAAACAGTGATGACTGCAATAAAACCCAGGTAGTGGAAATACAATTTGCAGTTGCCTCAGCTAAGTCGATCGTCCAACAGCCACAATGACGATGCCTGCTCTCCTCTCTGCAGCCCTCATGCTGCTGCTGCTTTCTGGCACTTCCTGGGCTGTGGGTAAGCTTCAGAACTATTCATTAGTCTTTATTTAATGTGATTTTTAATATTGTTATTACCTGTAGTCTTTGTCACCACCATTTAGACAGAAAACCAGCTCCCATTACTGTGGTGGTGGAGAACACTTTACTGGGCACCGCTCCGTTGACTTACACCACTGACGTAGTAGCTTACAGAGGGATCCTGCTGGGTGCTCTGAACAGACTCATGAGCTCCAATCAAAACTTTAAGTAAGATCATAGCATCATCGGTTGCCTCAGTGTGACAATTCACAAGGTGAAACTGTTTTTGTACATATAAAATTTTGTTTACAATGTTCTATTAAAAGTAGCCAAACTTGTACTTTGCAATTCAATCCACAAAATGCTTATTTTTGCAAAGATAATTTCAGTGGTGTGATCTTCCTCTTCCTCACAAAAAATCCTCAGACACACATGAAGAACTGAGACATGTAACACTTGATATTAGTAAACTGAACTTTTTTTGCACACACTAAATGAGTATGACTAATGACTGATGTTGTTGAGCCTGTCTGACAGAAATGATATATGTATAGAGCAAACTTGCAAAGGAAAAATGTTTTGAAGGACACAGAATGCAGAGTGGCAAATCACATATACATTGATATTTATGTAATATGTTCTTTGACGATATAAGTTTTTTAACCAAACTACACAACTTTGCAGTACAACTTATCGGCTATAGAATTCAACAATTCAACTGTCCACTGGCATTACTAGATTAAGTTTTAGAAAAATATGGTGGTCTGGTTTAATATAGGAACACTGCACGCTGCCTTGAGACACAACATGTTTATTCATATAAACTCTAGACCACAACCTCTCACTAACTTCTGAGTCTGGATGTCAACCATTGTCTGTGGTGAGAGAATCAATCATCCACCCTGAGCACCACTGCTGACTGTTCTACTTTGGTCAGTAAAACAAGTCATTGCATCAGAAAATTTTCCATGCAATGATTGCATTTTTTATTTTTTATTTTTTTACCATAAACCAGTTGAAAAAATTATAGAAACAGAGTTTGACCCACAGAGAAGTAACAGGAGTTTATATAGAGACACAACTCAGGACATTTCAGTTTGACTCTTTAAAACTGTGGTGTTGAACTACATTAAAGAACAGTCTTCAGTGGCACAATGTCTGACCTGCAGTGATGCAGATAGGTGCTCCACAGTGTCAGTAAACTGTGACAACATTGTTGGGTGTGTTTACAGGTGCAACAGAACACACCCATCATCACTGCAGCTGCCTTTAAACTTTCAGCAGGAGGGTGCAGTACAAATCTGCTATTCAGTCTCATAATAATGTCCTCTTAAAGGCAGCACTGAAACTGGCTCAGTGGAAAAATCTGCACCAGAGTGAACAATACACTGTTTTTATATGAAGCATACATTTTATATAATAGGGTTGAGTATGTCAGCATTAAGTGTGAAATAAATTACAGTACCCACATTTACATCAGAAGAAATCCATACACTGTTATGAAACAGAACACTAAGAAGAACAGCTGTATCAAACAAAAAGGCAGAATTTTTAAGGTGATAAAGCAAAGCTAGGAATCTATATGTGTTGGATTCAGTTCAGAAGGTAATCGATGAATTAGGCTCGTCTCCATGAACTGCTTTGGAGTGAACTGGGCTGCATAGTGTCACCAGAAGGTGGTGGTATAATCTACGTTATAAATGACTGTGATAAACAGAGTAGAAGAAGCTGGAAACAAAACCAGGACTGTCTTCTGAATGGTATACTTTTTTGTTTTTCTAGTCTGTATTCCTATGACCATGTGTATGAATTAAGTGTGTGCTCTTAACTTGAGCTTGTTTTTGTGCACACAAAACACTGTGACTGTGACCTAAGTGTGCTGAGGATTGTGGGTCAGAAAGGCCAGAAAAGCATCCTGGTTTGCATCCTTCAAAATCCATCTAGAAGTAGAAGGACATTCAGTTTTTTTTGACAGACTGCATTTGACACAGTGTTGCTATAGAAAGTTGTCCCAGTTATTTGACAACCACACAGACCTTTTCTCATCTAATGCATCAGAATGTGCATAAAAATACATTAACCCTGATGTTAATCTCTTAACCTGCCTCTTTATTCTTGTGAAGATGGCTATGAAAGTCCTCCAGTTTTTGGTATTTTGACCAAAGCCAAGATATTTTGACTCCAAGTTTGAAGTGTTTGACAGTTTGAACACGCAAGAGAGCCCATGAACACATTTAACATTAACACAGATTCCTGATCAGTCAGTGAAATTAGAGAATGACTCTGACAGACTGCTGATGATCCATCTTTGTTGTGTTCCTACAGGTTCACCTACACAGAGGATCCAAACTATGGCCCATACCTGGAGAGTGTGAACGGTGTGGCTGGAAATGATAAAGATCATACCTACTGGGAGCTGCTGGTCAAGAAATCAGACGGCCAAATCATAAGACCAAATGTTGGTACGTTCATCATGAAAATGCCTGTCAGTCTTTCTTATTGTAAACACAATAACAACATAATATTTAATACTGCTTGCAGGTATTGGATGTTACATTCCCAGCGTGAATGATCACATCATCCTGAGATTTACAACGTGGTAAAGATTCATCAGGCACCATACAACCACATGAGATCAGAGCCAGGTGGAATCAACTGTAGTTTAATGTATTCCATAGATGAACAACATGTAGGTGTTTGTTGTTGAGTGACAGTGACATTTGAATAAACTATCCATCCATGTGTTGTCCTCATGGTCTGAAAGGTGAATACAGAGTCTCAAGAAGTGTCTCAAAGAAGCATCTGGTATCATTGTGCTTTAAATGTGTGATGGAGACTTTTTTAATGCAGTGAACACCACAAATGAAATGTCATTCTCCTCCATTGCTCTGAGGGTGGAGGCAGAAACCTTGATAAGTGAAAATCTGTCTGGCTGCACTGCTAGATTCTACCACAGGTAACCAACAAAATGTGTTTTTTGGTTGATATGAGTGAATTACAACTTTAAATTGAGCTGAAAAATGCTCCACAGAGACCCTGCTGTCTTTAAAGGGTCACTGAGTGTCTGTAAACGTACATGATCTAGTTGACAGTTGAAGGAGAGACAACTAATAGGAGGAGATAGTGTAGTTACATCTAACAAATCCCTGGATTAAAGTCAAACCTATGACTGGTGCTGCTGCAGTGAGGTCTTCTGTCCACAGTTCATGGGTTGTCTGCTCAACCAGTTGAGCTACTTGAGGAACAATGTTTTTAAGATGAAATGCTCACCACAATTCAAGTCAGTGTTTTACCTGACATTCATCATTTAAAATAATTGTGATGTTGCTTGTAAAACAATATTTATCATGTAATTGAATATCTACAGCAGATTCCTTTTACTGGGTAAAATCATAGGAATTATCTTCTAACAACACCAAGGCCCTAACTCCTCACTATGGTCCAGACTGCAGTAAATAGTCAATGATTTGAATTATTTTCACCGATGCTCCCTTTAAACTCGATTTGTGGTTTTAAATGAGATTTTGTGTCTTTGAATTTATTCAATGTCTGACTAAGAAACGAGAATGGGATATAACATAAGCAACACACTCCTCACTGGCTCCATCATTATTAAACATCACATCTTTGGAACAATGGCTCCATTTTTATAGTTCCTTGCCACTGTAAAATTATTTTACAACTTTTTTGTCTGTTGTCCCTTTCAGGTTCAAGATACCAGCCAGTGTTCTCATCTTGATAATTCAAAATAATTCAGTTTCTCTTGAAGAGCTTTCTTCCTTGTTATTTGATGAAGGTATGAAGGAAGAAGCATTTAAAACATTACATCTGCCAAGTTGTAAAGTTGTAAAGCTTCCTCATTCTCTACCGCAGCTGATGTAACTCTATATGTCTCAACACCAACTCCTCCACTGGTCTGGTTGCTTTGTCTACCGTCATCAACAAAAGTTTCTATACACTTGTAAACAAGTAACCCTACTGCCTTTGTCACAAAAAACAATCATGCATTTTGCTTCATTCATAAATTTGTTAAAGGTCCTCTGGAAATTTAACAAAATCTGCTGGGTTATAAATATACATACAATGCCAATGTTTGGTCCTTTGGCCAGATTCACGTTAATTAGACGCTTTTGGTAGCTGTCTACGATCATCATTGTCATCTGACCACAGAAATTTCCTCCAGAAGGCCTTTTCTTTGTCGATGTGATCAGCAGCAAACTTCAGTAGAATCTTAAGGTGCAGCTTCTACAACAAAGGCTTCCTTCTGACAGGGCAGCCTCTCAGCTCATGGTGATGTAAAACACACTTGACTGTGGGCACTGACACTGGTGTTCTAGCAGTTTCTAATTCATTCAGACCTGTTTTTGGTGATCCTTTGTTGACTCTTGAATATCCTGACCAACTGTCGCTCAGCAGCAGATATAGTTTTTTTCTTCCTGATCGTGGCGGTGACACAACCGTACCATGAACTTTATGATTTTGAAATGTGTGGCGCTTTCAAAAAGCTCCAAGTGATTTTCCTGGCTTTTCAAGTCAATGACTTGCTTGTTTCTGTGCTGAGCTCCTCAGAATTTCACATTGTGACTGATTCTAATGAGTGTTTCAAATAGGCCCTATTAAATTGGGTCAGAGGAGTCAACAGACAAATCCAAACAATCCGAGATATCAAAATGAAACGAGTATATACTTAAACTAAAAACAACTAATGGACACTAATGTATCTGTTTTAAATGACTTACTCTGTAAGAAACAAACCTCATCTCACTAAATGTTGGTCAGTGAGCAGGCATTTGTGCTCAATGATCTAGTCTCATTTGTTCACTGACAACTGACAGATTAACGATTTAATGAAACATCAAATATGACTGATTTATTTCATTATGTATTTCACTAGCGGGCTGCACAGTGACTTGGTGGTTAGCACTTTCGCCTTGCAGCGAGAAGATCCCCGGTTTGCGTCCCGGGATTTCCGGGATCTTTCCACATGGAGTTTGCATGTTCTCCCTGTGCATGTGTGGGTTTTCTCCGGGTTCTCCAGCTTCCTCCCACAGTCCAAAAACATGCTGAGGTTAACTGATTATTGTAAATTGCCCGTAGGTGTGAGTACGAGTGTGATTGTTGGTCTCTACGTGTAGCCCTGCAACAGACTGGCAACCTGTCCAGGGTGTCCCCTGCCTTCACCATAAGTCAGCTGGGATAGACTCCAGCCCCCCATGACCCTAATGAGGATTAAGATTAGTGAGGAATGAGCGGTACATAGATGATGGCTGGATTTCACTAACATTTTATTTATTTCAGTTTGACACATTCTGAACAAAACAGCAACCGCCATCAACGGTCAGTTACTCTCCTCTTCCACAGTAGCCAGTGCACTGTGGAAGAGGAGAGGATATGTGTGCACACATATCTAAGGCTGAAGAAGATCCAGCATACAGTGCACTGTAGCTCCATCAGTTGACTTGCCCTGTGTATTTGTATCATTTGTAGATTCTCCAAGAACAGCAACAAGTGCTATCAATACAGTTTGCTTTGATGCTTGTTGTGTCTCTAGCAAACTGTTTAAATATGGTGTCAATTCACTCTGAACAACGGTTGGTTGATAATCTATTTCTGAAATATATACGCATACAGTTGAAATGAGTCTGATCCATGTTGATGTCCCGAGATTTTTAGTTGTTGCTTCCACCCAAACCTTTCTGATGGAGCTGCGGTTTGAATCCCAGTGTGGGTAAATCTGCAGAACAACTAGAACATTTAGCAAAACTGGACCATCTGTCTGTTAAAGTGATGGAATAATGTCATTCAGACATAACTGACTTCATGTCATACTCAGACATAACAGCAGATTTACAGAAAGAGCGAGACAGTGGGAGCTAACAGAGAGGTTGACTCCACTGATCCTTTTTCCATTTTCATTCATCGATGTAGATGTCATGAATGAAAATAAGTGATGTACTACATATTGTTCATATTGTCATTGCATGATGCATGTGATTTAAATGATTAATTTACATAAGATATTTGCTGTCCCGTGAGCATACACGTTCTAGTAGTAGTAGCAGCAGTACAAATGACGTTGTATGATACAGGCTGTTGTCTAATTACTCACTTCCTTATAGGATAATGTGACACGTAAAAGATCAGAGCAGATCTCAGATCTTATATCCTGTATGTAGCCTCTCAAGGATGTGCTGACTCTTCCTTGTCATTGGGAAAACCCCCACTGTCAACAGCACAAACGCTCACAATTTGCTTACCATTCTCTCAGAGTGGCTTCATGCTTTGAAACCAGGATGTTCTGTCAGAAACTTAATGTCAGCGGCGAAAACAAAGTAAAATCTGTCATCTCCTCAAAGGAATGAGAACTATTTCTCCAGTTGCTTCCTCATAGGTTATTGAACCTATAAAAGCCGATGTATGGAAGCAGTGATATATTCCATTGTTCCATGATAGCTGTTG
This sequence comes from Amphiprion ocellaris, assembly GCF_022539595.1. Taxonomy (NCBI): domain Eukaryota; kingdom Metazoa; phylum Chordata; class Actinopteri; family Pomacentridae; genus Amphiprion; species Amphiprion ocellaris. The sequence continues at coordinate 23,249,018 of NC_072772.1, read as the reverse complement.
CTCTGCACAACAAAACGACTTTACAACAATGGGGGCTCGGGTCAGCTTTACCTTGGATATCATGGACCCTACACGCCCTGAGCCACTAAATGTGACAACTTACATTGTTAAAACAAGCCGTGGTCGGACTCTCCTGCAGACATTGCAAGCATTTCAAACAACCAATGCTAATTTCAGGTGAGTTACACAAAATAATGCATGTAGTTCATAATAATGTGTGAACATGTGTATTTTAAGCTTAAAGTCACAATGTATTATACTGTATGTTATTTATCTAATAATTAAGTAGCGATATCTATATCCAATTTATGTTAGTTATCATTACATTGTGACATAAACATGTTTACGGTGAGGCTCAACAAATACATCAGGATTCTTAACATTAGACTCTTTTGTTTCTGGGAACATGCAAGTAAAACCTGAATGATCTCTATCACTTTATCATGTTAAAGACTTCAGTGTCTAATCTATCTGTATTGTAAATAAAGCCAGATCAAAGCGGCTCCACAGTATTTTGAATGGATGGTCTCTGCTACTATCATGCAATGCCAGATAGCGGGCATTAGTTGGTTAAGTTCTAGAAAAAGATAGTGGTCTGGTTTAATACAGAAAACCTGCATGCTGACTTCAGAAAGAAGATGTTTATTCATATAAACTCTAAACCACAATCTGTCACTAATTTCTGTCAAAGTGCTTTTTGCTGTTAAAACCCAATCTCAGACAGGAGTCTGGATGTGAACCATCATCTGTGATGAGAGAATCAATCATCCACTCTGAGCACCACTGCTGACTGTTCTACTTCAGTCATTAAAACAAGTCATTGCATCAGAAAATTTTAATCCAGTGACTGTATATATATATATATATATATATATATATATATATATATATATATATATATATATATATATATATGTATATGTATATGTATATATGTGTATATATATATATATATATATATATATATATATATATATATATATATATATATATATATATATATATATATGTATCTTAAAGAAGTTGGAAAAAATACAGAAACAGACTTTGATCCACAGAGAAGTAACAGGAGTTTATATAAAGACACGACTCAGGACATTTCAGTTTGACTCTTTCAAATTGTGGTGTTGAATTGCATTAAATTGAAGATGGCCGTAGGGGGTGAGCATGTCAGTATTAAGTGTAAATTAAGTTACAGTACCAACATTTTCATCATAAGAAATCCATACACTATGATGAAACAGAACACTGCTGATACTGCTGTATCAAACAAAAAGGCAGCATTTTTAATGTGATAAAAAGCAAGGAATCACTATGTGATGGATTCAGCTCAGAAGGTAATTGATGAATTAGGCTGGTCTCCACGAACTGCTTTGGAGTTAATGAACTGGATTGCATAGTGTCACCAGAAGGTGGTGGTATAATCTACGTTATAAATGACTGTGATAAACAGAGTAGAAGAAGCTGGAAACAAAACCAGGACTGTCTTCCAAATGGTATACTTTTTGTTTTTAAGTATGTAGGACCACAGCCCTTACAGAATCTGTCTTCTTGTGATCATGTGTATGAATGACATGTGTGCCCTTAACTTAAGCTTGTTTTTGCGGACACAAAACACTGTGACTGTGGCCTAAGTGTGCAGTGGATTGTGGGTCAAACAGGCCAGAAAAGGAGAAGGACATTCAGTTAATCAGTTTTTTTTGGCAGACTGCATTTGACACACTATGAATTGATATATAAAATTGGCCCAGTTATATGACAACCACACAGACCAGAATCAGAATGTGAAAAAAAAATACATTAACCCTGATGTTTATCCCTTTAACCTGCCTCTTTATTCTTGTGAAGACAACAATGAATGTCCTCCAGTATTTGTTTTGACCAAAACCAAGATCTTTCATGAACACATTTAACATTAACAAAGATCAGTCAGTGAGATTAGAGAATGACTCTGACAGACTGCTGATGATCCATCTTTGTTGTGTTTCTACAGGTTCACCTACAAAAAGGATCCAAAGTATGGCCCATACCTGGAGAGTGTGAACGGTGTAGCTGGAAATGGTAAAGATCTTACCTACTGGGAGCTGCTGATCAAGACATCAGACGGCCAAATCATAAGCCCAGATGTTGGTACGTTCATCATGAAAATGCCTGTCAGTCTTTCTTATTGTAAACACAATAACAACATAAAATTTAATACTGCTTGCAGGTATTGGATGTTACATTCCCAGCAAGAATGATCAAATCATCCTGAGATTTACAGCGTGGTAAAGATTCATCAGGCACCATACAACCACATGAGATCAGAGCCAGCGACAGAATCAACTGTAGTTTAATGTATTCCATAGATGAACAACATGTAGGTGTTTGTTGTTGAGTGACAGTGACATCTGAATACATAAAATATCATCCATGTGTTGTCCTCATGGTCTGAAAGGTGAATACAGTGTCTAAAGGAAACAGTTGGTATCATTGTGCTTTAATTGTGTGATGGAGACTTTTTTTTAACCTTTTGATGCGCAGTGTGGGTCAGAGAGAAACCCATTTTCCATTGGATTTGGGTCACTTTGACCAATTTTGTGCATCAAAGGGTTAATGCTGCGAGCACCACAAATGAAATGTCATTCTCCTTCATTGCTGAGGGTGGAGGTAGAAACCTGGATAAATGAAAGTAAATCTGACTGCACTGCTAGATTCTACCGCAGGTAACAGATAAAATGTCGTTTTTGGTTGATGTGAATGAATTACAACTTTAAATTGAGCTGGAAAATGCTCCACAGAGACCCTGCTGTCTTTAAAGGGTCACTGAGTGTCTGTAAACATACATGTTCTAAGTATTAAATAATAGGGCTTTAAACAATCATAGGACTCAAAACGAGTCACATTTAACAGATTCTTTAAAAAAAAAAAAAAACAACAACTTTTGACCTCTATGAAACTGACAGTTGAAGGAGAGACAAATAATAGGAGGCGTTCCAGTGCTGAATCAGAGACTCACGCGCAGACAACAAAAACACGACAGACAGAATAATATTTCCAGTTATTTATTTACAAGTGTATCAAGATACAGGAATACTGAGTAGTGAACAGAACTGTTCAAGACTAGCTGGCCCTCTAGGTGTGAGGTGAAATACCAAAGGTCTACCAGAATACAGTCAAAAACAGGCGAACTCTAAACTACCCCAAACCAAGTAACACAAGGGGCAGAAAAGCTAAACAGAACAACACTGTAGTTACTAAACAGACTCAAAGCCAAAATGGCTTCACTGGAATAAGTAAAAATGTACAAAAACTGCTTACACAATGTGGAAAGCCAGAGGCTACAGATGCCGACAACAGCTACAACGCTATACAAGAATGCTAATGCTACATGAAGAAAAACACCAAACTAACAACTGAACTGGGTGCAGATATAGAGCTGGTAACTTAGATGGAGACTGACTGGGAAGCATATAGGGCTTTTCCATTAGGATCTACTTGACTCGACTCGACTCATCGCGTCTCGTCTCGGTTTGTGAGCTTTTCCATTAGGACTAGCACCTGGTACCAGGTACTATTTTTAGTACCAACTTGGTTGGGGTTCCAAGCGAGCTGAAGCGAGCCCATAATGTGACGTCTGCAGGGTGCAGGCCACTGATTGGACATGGAGTGACGACACATGAGAGCGACTCCTGCACGAAAACCAAACCCGGCATTAAAAAAAAACTGTAAACAGTGACAGTACGTATTGCTCTTCATGGAACTCTCTGTTCTTCAAAATTTTAATATGACAGCCAGACCTGTACCGTGGGCGAATGAAGAGGTTGAGACTTTTCTGTCTTTGGTGGCGGACCAAAGAATACAGAGGGAGCTGGATGATGCGACTGGCTCCGAGAAAGTTTATCAGGAGGTCTCAGAGTGGATGGCCACCCACAGATACAGAAGGACAATGAAGCAGTGTAGGGAGAAGCTGAAAAAGCTAAGAAAAAAGTCACTATCGGTCCATCAAGGACCACAATGGCCGGCGTGGGTCAACCAGGAGGTATTGGAAGTGGTTTCACTATTTACTGGCACCGCACCGGCAAGCAACGGGAGGGAGAGCGGCCTCGACTCCGCCGCTGCGTTATTGGAGAAGTTCGAGGGTGGTGAGTGTTTTGTGACTTCAAGAAACTTTTAGATTATTTATCCCATTGGTGGCAAGCTCCCTTTAAGCAAACAAGTATAGTTTGAAAGTAACGTTGTTGTCTCCTGTACGCAGACAGTAAGCTAGCTAGTTAGCCATCAACGCTAACTCCGTGCTCTGCTTGTATTTCGTGCTGCTGTTTCTTACGTTTAGCTCTCAGAAGCTAATACTTCAGTCAGCATGTCAACATCATCTGACGAACTAAGCTAGTGGTCGTACTGGTTTATTTTTTTCACAAGTTACAATGTCGTGCTTTTCATGTACTTAAGCTGAGTGTTTATTTCTTTTCAAGAATCCCTTTCCACGTGTGAAGCCTACTCCATCTCCATCATGGAGCCCCCAGCTCCCCTGCCTCCTCTCCAGCACCAGCAGCAGCTTCCACTCCAGCACCTGCTTTGACACCAGTACCAGCTCGGACACCGACACCTACACCATCAACATCAACCTCCAGCATATGTCACAGCAATGTCTTATCACTGGTAAGAAATAGTAAACAGAGACCATGGTTGATTTTCACATTATTATTATTATTGCAGGTGTAAATGCCTGCAAGCATGATCAGAACAACGAGACCAACGACCAAGAATTCAGGCAGGTGTAAATGCAAACTGTGCAGCAGCCAGCTCAGGAACGCCTGATGAAAGCTACATGTAGCTGCAGTGACACATAAACAGAACACATGCAGCTGCATTTATTTTCCATTGACTTAACAAGTAAGTCACTCTAATAAATTTATTTTCTGGTGCAGTAGTATCTGCAACCATTCTTCTTATAGTCACTAGGTAACTGAAACTGAATGACTGGATGAAAATATACATAAAAATAAGAAAACACAGCTGTTCTTAGCAACTCCAAAATGTGCGCAAGATGAAATGAAGTTTCACACCACATTGTTTTTAGTTGTGGTAGAGGAGGTACTCTTTTGTGCTTCGGTTAAAGTAAAGAGTGCCAAAAATTTATTCAAGTAAAAGTATCAAAGACATGATCATGAAAGCTGTGGTGTCCTTCAAGCTCCTGGGGACTACAATCTCTCAAGACCTGCAGTGGGAGACGAACATCCACTCCATCCTGAAAAAGGCTCAGCAGAGGATGTATTTCTTACGACAGCTGAGGAGACATGGCCTACCACAGGAGCTGTTGATCCAGTTCTACACTGCAGTCATCCAATCTGTCCTGTGCACCTCTGGATCAGCCACACAGCAGGACAGAAACAGACTACAGCGCGTAGTGTGGACTGCAGAAAACGTCATCAAAGACCCCACACACCCTGGACATGAACAGTTTTCCCCCCTCCCCTCTGGCAGGCGCTACAGAGTCCTGTACACAAAAACATTTTCTTCCCCACTGCCATCACCCTAATAAACAGCTGAGCCATTCCTCCACACCTGTACAATAAACAGTATTCCAATGGACATATACAGTATTTTTTTTTCACCATGAGCAGCATTCTCTGCTTTTTGCACTGTATCATGCAATTATCATTTGTACTACTGTGTTTATAGCAATTATCATTTTGCTAATGTGTTTATATATTCCTTTCTAGCTGTAAATTTCTGTATATATTGTGTTATATTTAATTTTACTACTATTTTTTTCCTCCCTGTTCCTCTTTCAATAGTTTCTTTATTTTTTTTATTATTCTCTTCCATATTCCTAGGGTGACACCAACAGCTGAAACCAAATTCCTTGTATGTTGTGTACGTACTTGGCCATTAAAGCTGATTCTGATTCTGATCACTTTTCTGTCTTTGGTCTAGGCAAGAGGAAAAGGGGCCACAGCAAATTGGACCTTCCAGGGGTACTTGCGGAGATGCAGGCTGAGGAAGAGCGGAGCCGTGCCCAGCGTGATGAACACATCCAGTTGCTCCTCAGCGAGGCACATGAAGCAAGAGAGAATAAAGCGGCCTTGCGGAGGGAGGAGATGGCCCAGAATGCTGCCTTCAACCATGCGTTCCTGGATGTGCTGGGGCAGCTGGTGCAGGCAGTGGGCAGCCAGCGAGTGTGAGCGAGTCCACCTCCCAGAGAATTGAGAATTAATTGTATATAGTTTTACTTTTAGCCCTCCATTGTAGAAGAGGCCCACCACAGTTTGTACTTTGGACATTGTAAATAGTTTTGATTTTACTGCTGACTAATAAACTATTTTGTGACTTATGTGGTTGCATCATAACTTTTCATTTTGTCTGTTAAGACACTGGTAGTAAGAGTCAACAGTCTGAACCAAACAATTCTGCATTCCCTAATAATGTATTTGTGTTTAATGGGATTTAACATGTTTTAACACAAACTACTTTATGGTTCATAATTCTGTTGACTGAATTACACCAAAGCAATACTGATTTATCAAACTGGAACATTCTTAAAACAGGTGTTTCAATGTTTTGGCATTTAATTTGCCATTTAATCTTGCTAACCTTCACAAATAAACAATAGCATAGACACATCTGCAAAAGGTATAAAAGTTTATTGTTAGAACTACATTCAACAAAACAATAGTGGTCCGGTGACCAAAAAGCAGAAGTATAACAAGAAGAATAGCTTTTAACTTTTGCATGACACGTACTGCATCAGTGCATCCTGTACATCTCTGTCCTCCTCCTTTACACCTTGTGCCACTGCAGGCTCATGTGCTGCTGCTTCAGGTGTATCCTATGAAGTTTCATAAGAGAGCCATCTGAAACACATACACAGCATACATATTTTAATACTTAATAGCGATAAATTGCAGCCATTGCAGGGTTGTACATGGGACTGATATACGATAGCTAGCGAACTAGCATTAGCTTATCCTCCTATGTCATCTAGTTTGCATTCTCTTGTCTTCGACTTGATAGTGCTGTATCGCCTCCCAAACTCTCCTGTGGGTGTCCTGAGTGTTTCGACTCGCCACTCTCAGCTTTCTGCGACTCTTCTTTTACTTTGAATGTGACAGAAAGCCACAGACCGAGCAGCAGGTGTACCATCTCCTCCAATGTTGTGTTGCGTTTGTGTCACACACAAATTACGTTAAGGGACTTTCGAGCCACTGTGCTATGACGACTCCACCCACGATGAAGTGGTAATCAATATAATGGAAAACCACCTAAACCGAGCCGAGCCGAGCCGAGTCGCACCGAGTAGGTCCTAAAGGAAAAGCACCAAAAGTTGAGGAGTCAGGCAGGAATGGAGACGGAAGGTGGACAGGTGCAGCAGCTGAAGGGTTGAAGGTGTGTGGGGATCCGGGTGGTACAGACGATGGAATGGCAGACGGATGATCCAGAAGAATGGTGGCAGAAAGGTGGAGGTCCAGGACTACAGGGTAGAAGAACATTTGTTAGTAATGCAGAGTTCTAGGGAGCTTGACGGAACCGTGATCAGAGTACTGACTGAGGTAGTTTGACAGTCCAGCGAAGTGTAGTGAACAGCATCGGGCTTATATAGCATGGGAGAGTAGTGGCAGCTGATCATCTCCACCTGATCACAGACTGGCCACGGCCAATGGCAAGGCTGGATAGGTACCTATCCTTCTCCAGATGGCATGTTTCAGCTCTTTCCATAGATGTTCAATAGGATTTAGATCAGGGCTCATAGAAGGCCACCTCAGAATAGTCCAATGTTTTCCTCTTAGCCATTCTTGGCTGTTTCTAGCTGTGTGTTTTGGGTCTTTATCCTGTTGCAAGACCCATGACCTGCGACTGAGACCATGCTTTCTGACACTGGGCAGCACATTTCTCTCTAGAATACCTTGATAGTCATGAGATTTCATTGTAACCTGCACAGATTCAAGACACCCTGTGCCAGATGCAGCAAATCAGCCCCAGAACATAACAGAGCCTCCTCCATGTTTCACAGTAGCGACAGTGTTCTTTTCTTGAGATGCTTCATTTTTGCGTCTGTCAACATAGAGGTGATGTGCCTTGCCAAAAAATTCCAGTTTTGTCTTGTCTGTCCATAGGACATTCTCCCAGAAGCTTTGTGACTTGTCAACATGCAGTTTGGCAAATTCCAGTCTGGCTTTTTTATGATTTGTTTTCAACAATGGTGTCCTCCTTGGTCGTCTCCCATGAAGGTTGTTTTGGGTTCTTTTGTTACCATTTGTATTATCCGTCTCTTCCATTTCTCATCAATTTTCCTCCTGCAGCCACATCCAGGGAGGTTGGCTACAGTCCCACGGATCTTAAATTTCTGAATAATATGTGCAACTGTAGTCACAGGAACATCAAGCTGCTTGGAGATGGTCTTATAGCCTTTACCTTTAACATGCTTGTCTATGATTTTTTTCTCATCTCCTGAGACAACTCTCTCCTTTGCTTCCTCTGGTCCATGTTTAGTGTGGTACACACCATGTCACCAAACAGCACAGTGACTACTTGTAACCCTATAAATAGGCCAACTGACTGATTACAAGTTTGTAGACACCTGTGATGCTAATTAGAGGACACACCTTGATTGAACATGTCCCTATGGTCACATTATTTTCAGTCTTTTCTAGGGGTACCATCGTTTTTGTCCAGGACTGTTTCATGACTGTTTCATATTTTTAAAAATAATTCTGTTGAACTACGGTTAAAAAGCAATTTCTGATTTTCATTGCTTAATCTTCATTGAATTTTTATTTATTATTTTGTCAAATTCAAATTATTTCTGTGACCATTGTGGGTTTTTCTTTCATTAGCCGAGAGGTACCAACAATTTTGTGCACCTGTGTAAATAAAGGGCCTAATGTGTACTTTCGCTGACTGATTATTGTTGAAAACTTGCATTGGAGTTTTAACAACATCAAGAAATAAATGATGAGAAACACATTTGTGTCTCTATTTTCTCACTCTGATCAACACACAAACTGACAACAATTTCATTATTGCCATTTTCATAATCATGTTTATTCATGTTTATTCATACATTTTCAATTTTTCACATTACCATGATCAGATCCTATTATAAATATCCATCCACCATAGTAATCGCTTATTTTCGTTGTGTCTCAATACATGTGATGGCTGCTTGATGTCAGCAGCCTAAGAGGAAAAATGAAACTCTTCCAAACATTGGTTAGTGCTATAAAATAGTTTTATTTCAAACAAGGAAGTTTGACACCAGTCCATTCTGGCAGCATGCAGACTACAGATTAATAATCAGAAAGCTTCATATGTACTTCTGTGACTTCTTTGTCAAGTTGAGAAATTACAGTCAGGACGTAACAGGGAATGTATCCAACTGTTAGCTCTCACTTAACATTAAACGACAAATGCATCTTAGCTTCTTAATAACCATGAAATTCTAATCATACTTCAGTTGATTCTTCAGTATGTGCTATATTTCAGGATGATTTGATCATTTGCAGCAGGAATGTAACATCCAATACCTGTGAACAAGACCCACAGAATATTATGACAGTGTAAGTTGTATTGTATGTAAAATGTGAGTGAATTTATTAGCTTGGCTGACTCACCAACATCAGGTATGATGATGCTGTTGTTTGGTTTCTTGACCAGCAGTTGCCAGTAGGTTCGCTCTTCGGCACTTCCAGCCAAACCATTGACACTCTGCAGGAAGGGGCCGTAGTTTGGATCCTCTGTGTAGGTAAAGCTGTCAAAACAACACAGGAGGACTTCTTGAAGGATTAAGATAAGGCCATTTATTTTTAAAACAGTGCTGTCCACCTCTAATACAAGGACGGTTCATGTGTTGGTACCACCCTTTTCAAAGCAGCGTTACAAAGTGCTTTATGAACCATGAAAAAAAAAAAATAAACGAAAGAGAAAACTATACTACATATAATCCAGCGCAGGGAACATTCCCCTACAAGTTCAAATAATACTGTAAAGTTATAATCTGATGTTCAAAGAACATTTTAAGGATATGTATCTTTTCTAATCAAGCTGATGCAAGGTAAAAAAAATTAACTAAGACACAATGTTTGAGCTGTAACATTCAGAGGATGTTTGAAGGATGTTGTCAGGGCGACAGATTATGTTATACAACAAGAAAGAAAGAAAGTTATTCAACCAACATTCACATTATGCTTCCAAGATGTTATTGAAGCCTCAGGTGACACAATTTTTTAAAAAAATCAAACGAATTCTGTATTGTGATGTATTACCAAAGGTGGAATGTTCTGCCTGCAACATGCTGAGGATGTTTTAGGAATGTTGTAAGTGAAGGAAAAATTACTCTCTTTGCCCTCATTGGGGTACTTCCTTGTAGCTGTTATATGTAGACCCTATGAGTCACCTCAAATCATTCTATAGGTTGATCCTTGTTCCTATTCTGCTTCTCCCAAACTGAGGCTGGGATTAATTCAGGCCCTCTCTGTACTTGATGTGGCCCTGAGAAAGGCAGATGCTGCGAAGAGACATGTTGTACTAAAAACATGACTTGGATATGATTAGATATTGTCTAGTTGACGTTCTTTATATCAGTAAACCTTATTCTCAACATAAGCCATCTCAGTTTCCAGAGTGTCTCTGAATCTGTCTCCTCGTTCGTCTCTCGACATCGCAGAATTCTCTAACACTGTTACAGAACGTTGTTCTGGAAAACATTCCCCAATGTTTCATAATGTTGTATGACATTCTCAATGGGACATTCCAAAAACTTTTTAAGAATGTTGGGGATAATTGGTCTAACAGTGTTGCCACTGAGCATTTTTACAATGTCTGTAGACGTCCCATCGTCAAGAGGAACATGCTTGGAATTACAAGAGAATCCCCTAAGAACAAGAGCATCAAACTCATAAAATCTCAGAAGGATCTATTTTCAATCAGTGAAACCTGAGAGGTGTTGTTCTGTAGCAGATAAAGGTGTGAACAGTAGAAAGGCAGTTTCTGTATTCTGTTATGGGATAAAAGTGTGGATTAGTTTTAATGGTCAGAAAAATACAGAGATGATCTCATTGTGACATCCTGAAATAGCGTTGCTTAACTGGAAAAACCATGACTGTGCAAGATTAGTTAACGGACAATAAAAGAACAGATTCACACCCAAAAACATGAGGCATCAGTCTGAATCACACCTTCATAGAACTCGACAAAATGTGTTTCGCCTTTTAAAATAGACGATTGTCGAAAAGAAAAGAAGCAGTTGATATGATGGGTTTACCCGAAGCCTTGGTTAGACGCTTGCAGTCTGGTCAGTCCACCCAGCAGGATCCCTCTGAAAACCACAAATGTGCTGTAGGTCTGGTTGGGAGGGTTTGTGACAGAGTTTGCTACCAGGACAGTGATGGGAGTATTGCCGAAGCCTGAGAAAAAGAGGCCATTGTTAGAAAAGAAGATAGGACAATATGCACTGTTATAGACAGAAGACTCATCGAGGGCTGATCCTCCTCCTCACCAGACCTGAGTGACATTTCAAGATGGAAACTTTGAAGGAAAAATTACTCTTTCCCCTTTCTAAGGTCATAATGGCCTTCAGAGAGGCAGACCCTTCACGAGATTAGATATTGTCTATTCTGATGTGACTAATCAGACTAGTCTCCATATTGGTCTGTAATCTGACCTTCTTCCAACTACAATATCTACCCAAAGATCAGACTGAGTCCTCAGAACTGATGCTGGCATTGCTTACATGTACTGCTGCTCTGTTGGTGTCACGTCTCCTGATCAGTAAACTTTACTCACAACTTAAGACATCTGAGTCTCCAGTGTCTCTCTGTGTCTGCCTACTCATCCTCTCTCAACCTCGCTGAAATTCCACAACAAAAACAAGAAAATAATATCATTACATCTCTGTGCTTTGGCTACAATTCTTACTTTGGCCACAATATAAGAAAAAAAAGAGTTGAAATTCACTTTTTGCTGGAATCACAGATATCAGTAGCAGGGCTGCAGTGAGGAGAGCAGTGGCCTTCATAATTTACTGTTGGACACCAGAATGCACCTGAACAGGAAACACACAGACATGAACACACATATACACAAGGAAACATCATCTTCAAATCATTATCTTTGAAGAAAATGCTGGAAAAGGTTGGTTTTCATGGTTTTCATCAGTAGATGAGTGTCTTAAATACTTTAGGCAGTATTGTTGCTGAACAGCCAGTACAGTCATTTTGTCTTTTATTTTCATTGCCAAAGATTTACCTGTTACTTTTAAAATCCAGGTACTATCAACATTATCCATTTATCCAGTATCATCTGTCTGTAACCATTTGCAGCACTTTTAGCTGAAGTCAACATCTTAAACAATGTGTTACTTTCAACTCTTTAACAATATTTAAAAACTTTTTGCTAAATATCTAATCTCTTACTCTGAGGTAATGATTTGTAATTTTTAGTCAACTATGTGGTTATTTGTTACTTTTAGTTAAATTCAATCTTCTATTTTCACTTAACTATTTACAGTTTTGTCTTCCAACCTGTATCAGACGTGTAGGACTGCAGGAGCTGGTCAGGTAGTTTTGAACTGATGATCCTTCCTCTTCGAGTTGCTTCAGGTTCTGTTGGAAGAACTCCATGTCAGCTCCTTTTATAACTCTCCTCCACCCACCACATGACACTGAAGCAACAAATCATCATGTTGCTGAAAGAAAACTCCTCTTTAATATCAGTAAATCAGGTCATAAAGAAAGACTTTTTACAAGAGAAAGGAATGAGGAACTTGAATTTTAGGACATTGCCACATAGACGATTTGAATGGGTGTGTCTTCTAGGGACACTGCACTGGCGAAACACCTACAGTCAACAAAACAGGTCTGAGAGGATGACTACTGTCTATCTCTTCCTTGGGCAACAATAACACAATAGCTTCAGACACTTCCCTTGGCAAGTTTTACATTTTTCAAGAACACTCACATAAATAACAGCCATCATGTTAATGTGTGAGCCAAACAATCACAAGACTGATCACCTGGAATGAGAAAAAAGCAAGGATAAGTCAAACATGTTTAAATGTAATCTTGCTTATGGCCACTAAAGTTGGACAGAATGAACAGTGGTGCTTTTTTGTTGTGTTCCTTTGTGCCTGACGATCTTATTTCTAACTTCTTTTTTTTTTAAATCTGGTCTTCAGCAAGTGAAGCATCTGATCAGTAAAACTGTTAATAGCTGACAGACTTGGCTTGTCAGTCCTATTTTGCAACAGTTTGTCTTTTAGAAGACAAGTTATTTAGAAATAGGCCTAAGAAATCTGATGAAGAAGTTTCAAAAGCAGAATTAAGTTCAGTCAAACATGCACATGTGCTCACCTCATCTTGCCCATGCATTTCAAAAGACAAATCCTCCACAAGCTGAAATGTCTGATCGAACATTACGACATCAAAGTTTTAGTTAACTTGATTATCATCAGTGTACTTATGAGTACAAACACAATATTTTTAACCCTCTGAACCATCGAAAAATCTATTAAGAAAAAAAAATTACACAATTTATCAGAGCCAGAAACCATTAAAACAGAAATAAATATCAGATTTTTGAAAACTTAGCAGTCCATGAATGTGCAATGTGTAATGTATGGTTCTGTCCAAAAAAAGTCAATCAAAGCATAAAATCATAATCATTTTGTTATACAGGTCTCATTTAAAGTAAAAGCTAAAGGAACCCTTTTGTACCAGATCCTGTAGAAAATGAAAAATTCTGTTCTTCTCAGCGCTATGGTTAAGTCATGACTGAGTTGGCTGCAATTAACGCCATGTGACAACAATTCAAAGACATTTAGGTTGAACTGCAGGCTGTGTTCACACAAAGCAAAGAAGAGACGGGTGTGGAAACAAATTATAGAGACTGAGAGGAAAATTCAACATACAAACAGAATGGTTCAAAAACAGTAGACAGAGGAGAAAACTGTCTGCCAGTTGTTTTAAGATACATTCAGCATGGTGAATATCTAATATCTAGACGGTGTGTAGATGGGTGTGAAAAATGCAGAGTTTGTAGTGGTTGTAAATATGCAAGTAGTTAAATATCTATTGCATGTGGAGCCTAGCTTTTGTCCAGCATTGGTACTATATTTGGGCACTTAACAATAATAAAAAAAGGTATTTAATTTTCTTTTTTTGTTCTGTTTTTATGATTTATGGTATTATAACTTTGTTATACTGAACCACATACATTTCTAAGTTGTCACTACTTCAGGCCATGGTTGATCTGTTTCTATACAGGTGCAGGATTTTATATTTTTGTCTCACAACCAGTAGTCTTAAAAATATGATTATGGTATTCAGATTGTGCTCATACACACTTGGATACAGAGCTTTCAATCAGCCACACTGTAGTAGCATTTAGCATGTTTTAACTCACTCCAAGAGAGGGTCTTTCTAAAACGATTTGTTTCTGTAAAATAGGCTAATTTTTAAACTAATCGAGTGTCTCTTTAACTTGCACAACAGAGAGATTCTGATGTTATCTGTAGCTACAAATCCTAAACCAATGCTACTTGGATTATGCGAATAACTTTATATTGCATATACACCACCATTCAAAAGTTTGGGGTTACTTAGAAATGTGATTATTTTTGAGAGAAAAGCAATTTTTTGAAATGAAGATACCATTAAATGAATGATAAATCCAGTCTAGGCATTGTTAATGTGGCAAATGACTATTCTAGCTGGAAACAACTGATTTTTAATGGAATATCTACATAGAGGTACAGAGGAACATTTCCAGCAACCATCACTCCTGTGTTCTAATGATACATTGTGTTAGCTAATGGTGTTGAAAGGCTCATTGATGATTAGAAAATCATTGTGCAGTTATGTTACCACATGAAGAAAAGCGTGAGTTTTCATGGAAAACATAAAATTGTCTGTGTGACCCCAAACTTTTGAACGGTAGTGTATATACAGTAGTTTTGAAACATAAAACTCTAGGTAGCAAAAATGACAGTCCCTGCAGTGTCACACCTTTTCTTGTTTGTATGACTTATTTTTCCTAATGTTCTAATGTCTTAATGTTGGACACTGGCTGCCTGCTGCTGTCTGGAGGTTGGTGAACTGTGTAAAGGGAAAAAAATGCTCTGAGCAGGTAAAGCTCAGATGCAACTAATAATGTTGGTGGTTTTCCAGTGAATCAACATGCATCCTGCCAGAGCTGCGAAACTGGTTGTACGTATTGTTTGCAATTTCACTTGTCTTTTGTAAAAAAAAGCCTGCTGGACAAATCTGGAGATTTTTTTCACATGTTGCGCATCATCTCCACAAGAGGGAGACATACTACAAAAAAAACATTTTTCATGTTTCTATATTTCCACTGATGAGATGCAAAATTTAACCTCCTTCTTTTCAAATCTGCATAGAGTTTGAACACCCAATTAACGGCTGAATTACGATTAAAGGTGGAGTTGAAGGCATGTGGCTCCAGCTGTTCTCAGGAAGCTCACTGGAGCAAAATGAGTGCAGCTTTGAGTTTCATTCAGCCCAAACTGTGTTGTTTTCCTTGATGTGTAGGCAACACGACAATGCCTTTTTGAATCAACAGCAAAAACACTTCCATTCCAGTGCCTCAGGATAAACTCTGCATAGCTGTGTTTGTCCATTAGAACTCAGAATGTAATTAAATATCCTTGCATTTCCAGTTTGCGGCTCAGTGAGGTTCAGGGAGTTTACTTTGGCTATGGATACACGATCCCCTTCACTTGAGGCCTTACATGATCTCAGCCTGGTGACAAACTTCCGTCACTGAGATCTACAACTGGTGAATTTCTTTGAGCACATTGTCAGTGGAACAGAAACAGAGTAATGAAGTAAACGATTTTTGTTCTAATTTTATGTTTTGTCAGAGCTTTGTTTGCTCTCTGGAAGATGAAAATTCCAACCAATCAACTTTTCATGTCATCAGCATTTACTGTCCATATATAATCAGGGAAATTACACAGGTCAATACCTAGTTGGTCATGTGGCCTGCAGAAAGAAATCTGCAGAGATGTTCACTCAAGGAAATAATGTCGAGATGGAATGAGCGAGTTTACAAAAAGAGTTGGACAGAGAGAGACAAATAACTGAGGAGGACAAAGGTAAGGAAGAGAAGAACTTGAGGGGAATAATAATATTAACCACTTTATTTATCCATTTTAAAAGCAAGACACAGTGCTTTACAAAGACATAAAATTAAACTATACAATGTGTCAGTTGATCCAATTAAAAATAATACAGAAATAATAACAAAGGAGGCTAAAACAGAAATAGTTGATCTGCACTGTTTCCTAAAAAATGATGTTCTCTCAGTATGTTTACTCGCAATATATTTAGAAAGAAACTCATTTTTTTCCTGCATTACGTTTGTTTGTATCATATTTGTTTTGAATCAGCGTATCTTATTGTGCTTCCTAACTGTCATTTTTTTCAGCCAGCCAATTATATATTAGGTGGGGCGGGACTTGTTTCCCTGGTAACCCAGAAAATGGAGGGAAGCTTCCAACATGTTGGAAATGGTCCATATTTTAACGTAGAGCATGATGTTTCCCCCCTGAACCTGTCCAAGACGTTCTGGTGCCTAAACATAATTAAACAGTGAGTGAAAATGAAACTTAAGTCTAACGATAATAGTCCCACACAGGACACAAATCCCAGTTTTCCAGGTGAAAGTTCTGTGGGACCACCACTAATGCAACCTGCTAACAAGGACTTTATGGCTGCTTGAAAATGGAAACATTTCCTACAATTTTATATCTTACTTGGAGAAAGCACGTCTTTCAAAAAGTAACTGAGAATGCAGTTTAACTGTTCAGGTACATCATTTTAGGTAGACATGGTTGGGTCTCCCTGGTCTCTAGCCCATAATTCCAGGTCCTTGAATGAGGAATTACTAACAGACCTCTGTGAGAGGATGTCATCTGGGCTCTGCAGAGGTTAGCATGTTGGAGACATTGTGACCTAGAGCATGTCTAACATTTAATATGCAATATGTTCAGCTAAATAATAATAATAATGCATTTTATTTGTAATACACTTTTCATTTCAGCAACATCTCAAAGTGCTACATTAAAGGTATAAATGATAAAAACAAAACAAACAGGTAAAAGAAAAAAGAAAAAAATCAGTGACACGTTTAATTAAAGCTTTGTTTCAAAGAAAAGCCTTTAGGCCTTTTTAAAAAAGGTCCACTATCTGTGGAGCTCTCAGGTGGTCAGGGAGTGAGTTCCAGATGTGAAGGACGGCTGAGTGGAAGGCTCTGTCTCCCATGGTCCAGTGCTTGGTTCTGTGGGGACAAGAGGAGGTAACAAGTATTTCTTAATCTTTGACATAGTCCCGGGCATTGCCGTGAATGCACTGATGGGTGAGGAGAGCGATTTTGTGCTGGATTCTGAAGTAGACGGGGAGCCAGTGGAGTGAACGGAGGATGGGTGTGATGTGGTCTTGCTTCCACACTCTCATCAGGATCCTAGCAGCGCTGTTTTGAATGTATTGGAGCTTTTGCAGGCTCTTGCTAGGGATCCTGATGAGAAGAAGTGCGTTGCAGTAGTCCAGCCTGAAGGAGACAAAGGCGTGGATGAGTTTCTCTGCATCAGAAAGGGAGAGGGTGGGACGGAGTTTAGCAAAATTTTTGAGGTGGAAAAACACTGACTTGCACAGATGTTTGATGTGGTGGTTGAATGTCAGGTGAGGGTCCAGTCTCACACCAAGGTTGGTAACTGCTGATGACAGAGGAATGTCTTGTTCTTAAAAGGTGATGGTAGTTATGGAGGATGATTGGACCTGATGGGGGGTGCCGACGAGAATGGCTTCAGGTTTGGAGCTGTTTAGCTCGAGAAAGTATTGACTCATCCAGGAAAGAGTAAATAGTAAAGGGATGCTAGAATTGGCAAAATGTTTATTCATTCACTGGATTTTGTAAGCTGCAGCATGTTGGACCAGTTGACGTTTGGATAGAGATGTAACAACAGGTACAGACTGACTGTCAGCGGATGACAGCTCAAGTAGCACAAAGGTTTGTTCAAAAGTGACAGCACCTAAATAAAGGAAAGGATCAGAAGAATGGAAGAGAAGACGAGATAACAGGAAAAGAAACAGAATGGAACCAGAAATAGATAGCATCACAGGCGACCACACAGTAGCCAATGCATTAAGGTCCAGTTCAAGTTTTTTACTTCTTTCCTTCCCCCTAAAATTCTAACGACACAAAAACTTGACCTAAGTGCTGCCAAGAGCACACCAGAGCAAAATGCAACCCTGAGCTTAAAAGCCATATTAGCCAGTCTAGAAACTTTTACTGGTTCCAACATTAAGCCAATAATGGAGCACTGAGGAAGCAGGAGATCATGTGTGCACTGATTCTGTTTCCTCTGTTCCTCAGTATAGTGGACGACACCCGTTTGAGATGTTATCAGCTTCCTAACATGGAGCTCATTTGTTGTAAAGCTGTGTTTGATTTTTTTCTGTGCCAAGTAATTAAAACACACTTATCAGCACAAAAGGACTGTGGGTCTGTAACCAGCAATTATCTTGATTATCAACATAGACAATATATCTGACAGGGGTTTTCAAGGATTGTTCATTGAGGAAAATGTCAAATAGGTCCATTTTTAGTTCCTGAAGCACCAGTATCATATATGTGGATTACTGGCTGCATGGAGCTGTCACTTGTGGTGTGATTTATTTATTTTTAAACAGAAATCATTTTAAGCATTTGTTTTCAGAAGCAGAGCCTCCTGGAATGAAGCATCTTCAGAGATCTCCATCCAGAGATGCTTGTCCACTGACCTCATCATCCTGCATATTAATCAGTGTGTAAATATGCAGAATTAACCTTTAATACTGACAGCTATTTCTTACTGTCTCATTTATATCAGTGAGGGTGGTCCAATAAACAGAAACCCCTCACTGTATAGTTCAACCTTTATGAAGCTACGATTTATTGCATGATTGTATTTGCCTGCATGTTCACAATGCTTGAATTTGCTTCGTTTTTATCATTTCTCATTTCCAATTACTACTGATGGTCTGACTTGTATATAGAAAAACCAAAGTGCAGGAATGCCAGGGATGAGTGGTGGCCAGGCTGAGGCCTTCACTCACACTGGGGAGGAACAAATGTCTTTTTTCACAGTCAGTTACTGTAGCCCAAATAATCACTCACTCTTTTCATTTCCTTATGCAGAAGCAAAGTTACCATGTAGAAGAACATGAGAGTTCATATACAGTAAAACAAGCCTTTTATGTAACCTTTAGTTTCTTAAAATGTAAAAGGTAATTACAATTTCAGTTACATGAAATAAAAACATGCAAGACACTTCTGTCAAAAGTCCTTGTTGTGTTCAGAGGTAGTTGAGACATCACACTGTGTCCATCAGACTTTAGTTTCTTAGTTTTTCCTGAAAATTCTGGGTCAGTCTAACATTAACCAGCAATTTGTTTCCAGAACTGTTTTAAAGAACATTTCATCTTTACAGTCTTTTCACAGAAACCCACAGTTAAACCTAAATCAGACACACTTCATCTAATAGAAATATATCCATCCATCCATCTATCCATCCATCCATCCATCCATCCATCATCTATACACCGCTTAATCGTCATTAGGGTCACTGGGGGCTGGAGTCTATCCCAGCTGACTTAGAGTGAAGACAGGGTTCACCCTGGACAGGTCACCAGTCTATCACAGGACTACATATAGAGACAAACAATCACACTCACATTCACACCTACGGACAACTTTGAATCACCAATTTTTAACTTTTTAATTTTTTAACTGTGGGAGGAAGCTGGAGAACCCGGAGAAAACCCACACATGCACAGCGAGACCATGCAAACTCCATGCAGAAAGATCCCGGGAAGGCTGGGATGCAAACTGGGGATATTCTAGCTTCAAGGTGAAAGTGCTAACCACCAAGCCACTGTGCAGCCCATACACAAACATATTCTTTACAAAAAAAATAGATTCACTTTTCAATGGCAATAATACAAAATCCGTCAATCAGTGTAAATATTTTGTGGTTGGTCAGAACTACTTGGCTGTATGGGGTTGTCTGGGAGTTGGTTGAAAAATGGTTCCACAAAAAGTTCTGCCAGAAAAATTATATTTACTGGATGTAATTCCAGTTCTAAGAGTACTCTGCGTGGGCAGATCAGACTGGGGTCAGTGGTGATGGACACCACTCAGCTCCAGCGAAGAGGTTAGGTATGTATGCAAAAGCCTCAAGTATTTTTTAAAATTACAGAAAGCCCCATTTAAATCCAGAAAGATAGATATGGTTGTACAATTATCGGTCATTCCAGAATCGGAGGACATTTTACGTCTCACCCATCAAATTTCAAATAATCCATGTACAAAAATACTAAAATATGCAGTTGTTGAGTAAATGTTCTTGTCCTGAGACGAAATCTAAAAATCTAGGAGAAAAGAATGTTTGAAAAATATTTTTAAAATACCAAATAAGTCTGGAGTTCCTCCTAAAATACCACTTTTCTCTTGTCCCACCCCCCTGATGACCAAACTGAATCTAAAATAAAACAATTAAAATTAAATTTAAATCTTCCTTTATTTTTTTAATTGATGTCTCTTGTAATTGTGGGAACATATTTAATCAACATAATATTTTACATAATAATTATTATCCATGGAAAGTGTGTCCCACAACAACCCTGTTAGCATAACCTTTTTATCTGGTAGAAGATGAAGAAAACAGTGAATCACATGAAACGCTGGAATAAACATCATCAGAGAGTTTTCCTAAAGAATGGGTAGAGCAAAGCTATGTCCTCTCTTCTATTTTTCATATTTTTATAACATTGTCAGCCTTGACTGAATGTCTCACTCTACCTCATATTATCAGGATCAGACTAATTCTTTTACTGTTTTCCATCAGTCAGTTTGTCCTCTAGGTCAGCAGTAACAGCTAGCTAAATATCTAGCTTCTACTGCTGAGAAAAAGCTAACATTAGCATGGATTAGCAACCCTGTTACTGTGATTAGAGTAGGGTTAGCAAACAACAAATAAAACATAGAATAAATATGGTAC
This sequence comes from Amphiprion ocellaris, assembly GCF_022539595.1. Taxonomy (NCBI): domain Eukaryota; kingdom Metazoa; phylum Chordata; class Actinopteri; family Pomacentridae; genus Amphiprion; species Amphiprion ocellaris. The sequence continues at coordinate 23,227,984 of NC_072772.1, read as the reverse complement.
CATTGATGTGTAAGCTGAGCCAATGAAGCCTTTGATAGTTTATGACCTATTATTGATGAATATGGAGCAGAAAACTGTAAAACAGAAGATTTATTTTTCAAACATTTTGAAACCCAAATGTCCTCCCATTCTGGAATGACCCTATCCCTGCTAATGACCTAGTTTTCAACTGTTTGATTAAGGTTAGGACAAGGTTTTTCTCTAGGTTTTAGTGACTTTCGCTAAAAATAAATGTGAAAAAAGCAACTTTTTTTCTTTCTCCAAATGGCTCCCCATATACAGAGCCTGCTGCAGCTCTGTCCAGGAAACACAGCCTGTTCTTGGGTGTAGGAAAGCGATTCAAAAGCAGCTCCATAGTTCAGTTGAGAGTCTCGCCAAAACTATCTACTGTGTGTTAATCTGCACTGATTCGTCATTACATCCAGCTGATAAAACAAACCAGACTTCTTGGTTCCCTGTAAAAATCCAAAGCAATTATTGGAGAGCAGTGAATCTTTGTAGTCTAATAGTGCTCTCTGTGTTCTTTTCAAGCTTTTAAACTAATTCGTGATTGATCGCTAATTATCGGTGCCGGGGCCCCCAGAGACAAGCAGGCCCCTCCCTCCCTCCCTCCCTCCCTCCCTCCCTCCCTCCCAAACAGTCCACTCTGCTGCTGGTTTCGCAGCTCAATAGTCTTCAAGACGTTTGAATAATCATGGTGGCCTTTTTCCCCAATACAGAAGGTGGAGCCTCCCAACAATAAAGCACTGGAATCCCAATAACACCTGGTGGACGGTGCAATAGTCTGGGCACAGGTAAATGGCTTTAATGATCAAAAGCAGTTGGAGTGCATCATAATTTCCAGGAATGTGTCCATACCAATCAGCTGGTGAGCTTCAATCCTCAGCAATGTCAAATAACTGCAGCTCTACTTTCTCTTTGTATCGACTGCGGTGCAGAATCAGAAACATGGAATTGATAAGCTTCTGTGCGTAATGACAGGAGTGTCTCTTAATAGCGCTCCGATTGATGTTGGCTGTTCAGATGAGAATCACTCTCTGGCCCGCCAACAACAGCATTAACAAAGAGCATCATCGATGACAATGTATTTATTTCTTTCAAGGTCGGATCAATCGGAGCACAGGTTTTGTCTTGGAAATCTATTCCCTCAATTTGCGCTGTGCAGCAGGATCCAGGGTATAAAAGTGGAGCTGGTGAGGTGATGCTGCTCAGAGCTGCTGTCCTGCTTCCACAGGAGGCTCTGAAGGCTTCACCAGCTCCACACACTGCAGGTAAGATCATGGCTGTTTGATTTAAAGGTCCTGAAGGGAGCGTCATGAAGATGGAGTTAACTGGAAGCTAAAAGAAGTGCATACGTTTTTCAGGGCCACTTTACCAGAGAGTTACAGCAATCTGTTCGAACTGCTGCATTTAATTAATAGTGGAGCCACACAAAGTCAACTTTTCTGATTATTGATTGTTTGAAAATTGGATGTACATATTGTTTTTGAAACATTTTTGTTTTGGACTGTTGGTCAGACAAACATGAAGGCATCGCTTAACATTTCATTGATCAAAACACTTTACAAAAATCTTATTAGTTGCAATTGGAAAAGTTATTATTGTCATTTAAGAGCTGTTGTTGTTGATGCTGCATGAGCTTAAAATGTCAGTGTAACGTATAAAAAGGAAGAAGGCTGTTTAAACTGGATCTCATCATCCTGGCAGAATTACACAGGAGATGCAGAGCTATAAACATTTAGTTAAAAGGTTCTGTGAGGCATTATCAGAGCAGACTTTTTGATTTACCACAGCATGGAAAGCAGGTGTAATTAACAACTTTAACAAGGACTTCCTTCTACTCAGCTGTCCTGGTTGCAGGGTCTTGCTGTTCCAGAGGTGCAAGTTATGAGTCACTTTGCTGGTTCTAACCTTTTCATTCAGTCCAGGTCTAAGTTTCATAGTCACTTATTTGGGATTTTTCCCATTTTTTTTAAGCAGTAGCAATCTCAGAATGTTTCAAATCAACCCTGAAAAATTCTGTTTATATACAACTGTTACAAAGATGTCTACCAGGCAACAACAAGATTACATTAATACCTATTTCTATATATAATGAGGAAATGTTGTACATTTCTGTGCCTGCAAGTTGCAGATATGTTAATGCTAAAAGTGTCAGTAAATGTCCTCTGACTTTGTATTTTCAGCTGCAAAAATATCCAATCTTAGAGTTCAGCAATTCTTGTGACAGAGACTTTACACACAACACATAAAAAAAACGCGATTATTTCCTAACTATGAAGCTGCACTAGGCAGTATTTCTGGCATCATTGGGCAAACGTTGCACACTAACCTTATTGTAATTCAAGTCTTCTAAGAGGAAATTAAACTTTAGCACCTCCCCACAGGACGTGACTGATCAGACAAAACAGTATTAGACGGTCTAGAGGGAAGAGGGCAGGGCTGTAGAATATGTTTTCAGGTATATATTTATTATTATTAGTTACTATTAGGGCTGGGACTTTAACGCATTAATTTTGATTAATTAATTACAGAAAAAAACTATGCGTTTAACGCATTTAATTGCACCTTTCTCAGTTCCCCAATTTCTGGCACACCGGTAACACTGATGCACACTGGAGCCCAGTAGGTGGCAGTAATGAACTTAAAGTCTGTTTGCGGCCGTGAAGAAGATACTGCTGGATGGCAGCTTGGATAAAAGCGAGGTTGTGTGCATATTGTGGAGTTTTCTGATCACCGCAGCACTTCAAGCCTACGGTAACTCCTCAATGCAAAACATGTTGCTGTTAGCACAGACACCAGAGCAAAGCTATGTATCCATGAGGCTGTTTTTTCTGACATGGAAGTGTGCCATCTGAGTATCTCCCGCTTGGTGGGCAGGTCACTAGTGGGCCACTAGGTGGTCACATGACAGCCCTTCAGACCTTCAGTCCAATAGGAACGTCGGACCAACATGGTGGCTCATTAACAAACTTTCTCTTTTGTTACGAAAACAATTCAGCAAAAAGTATTTCTGAAAGTATTTGAGGTGAGAAATAAGTTGCTGAATCTGTCCTGGTTTTAGTTCAACAACAGCTGGTTTAGACGTTTAACGGAAGTTTTGCGATGCGTCAAACCTCCGAACATTTGCATTAATGAAATTACTTTATGCAAATGAGCTCCGGGGCGATGCACTGGAAGCAACTCGAAATTCAACCAGCATGCAAAGCGATGTGTTTCACATAGACAATGAATGGGATGCGAGTAATTGAGGGATCCTGTAGACCAGGGCTATTCAATTAAAAATTCACTGGGGCCGGATTTTCAGACTAAGAACATGAGCTGGGCCGGATGTTTTTAGCAGACACTGAGCAAAGTTAACCATTTAAAATAAACACAAACAGATAACAAAGACACTGGATGTTTATAAACGTATTGCCACATCCAAAAGGACATAAACGTAATAGAAGAGCAGTACTTAAACTAAACCTGTGCTGAAATACTGCTTCTTTAAATTTTACATTTCAAACACACAACTTCAACACATTTTGATAGGTAAATATAAGCACAGGTTAAGGTGCATATCAACATAAAAACTAAGTGTAGATTAGAAACACCATCTTTTGTTTTGGTCACATCTCAAAGTGCATTAAAAAGTAACTTGGTTAACAGTAACTTTTCAGAACTTGAGACATTTTTCTTCTTTGGAAATAGCAAAAAACAGAGAGTGTCCCTGTCCATATTTGGTCTCATCTGAGACAGTCACAGCGTCAGTGTATATAATCAAAAAAATAAACAGTAGGCACAGTGATAGTTACTATCCCTTTGAAACGAAATAAAGCTGACATCAAAGTGCATAATAAAGTGCAACTAAGTGAAATAACTGTCAAAACAAAATGTCTTTCTTAAATATTAAACTTATAATAAGCGAACAGAAAATAGTCACATAAATACATAAAACTACCTTTAGTGTCTGCTACAGCACGCTGCTTTGTTGCACTTACCATGTCTCGAAGACATCTGTGGTGAGAACATCAACCCTGCGAATGTTTGACGTGTCAGACCTGTTTGATAGCAGATGTCACACTCGTCTTAAATTTATCGTCCGTTAAAACTTCATCCACGACAGCCAACATGCAGTCCTTCACAGTTTCTGAGTCTGTGAACGGCCTCTTTTTCGTGGCCCTTTCCTGAGCTGTGCAGGTCCGCTTCATTGTAGTACAGCTCCGGTTGTAAGATGCAGTCAAACTCTGAATTATAGCCGCTCTCTCATGACATCCCTCGGGAAAGTTTGTCCGAAACGCGGCATGTTTTTCAATGTGGTGTCTTCGGACATGATAATCTTTCAGCGCTGCAAAGCACTTGTTGCAGAGTAAACACATTGGTTTGGCGTTCGGACTTGGTGGTAAATAAATAAATACTTGTCAGTCCACGCAGGATTAAACCGACGGTTTTCCTCGCCGATTTGTCGTTTCAGGATAGAAAAAGACATGATGCTATTTTCACCTGTATAGAACTGCTAATGTTAACTTTTCAAACGCGTCTCCTCAACGCAAGGCATTGTGGGTTAGTTGCTAGGTTACGGTAAGTGTTGCATTCAATGTTCGCAATAATGTTGGAATTTTTGTAAGAACTTGTCGTCTCGAGGGTTGCTTTCGGGCCGCATGTGGCCCGCGGGCCGCTAATTGAATAGGGCTGCTTTAGATGGTTGGAAAGGGGTCATTGGGGGGTGGGCCAGTTGTGAGGGGTCCGCGGGCCGGATGTGACCCGCGGGCCGCCAATTGAATAGGCCCACTGTAGACAGTCCTGGTACCAGCAAAACAGTGTAGCCTGCCCACAATAGACCACATTTCAAGACACTGAAAGTGTTTGAGTTTACAGAGTCCTAAAATGTTGAATATAATCGCTATAATTGCCCTTTGATTTTGCAGTAATCTGTGAATGTAGTAGACAGATTAAAAATGCAAATAAATATAAATGAAACAAACATTTTTGATGTTTAAGTTTACGTATATGTCTATTCATTCAGTGGTCAACCCACATTTATTTGAACTGAAAAACTTTGTGTCAAATATTGCTGTTTGACAAAAATGCAATGAAATGTGATGAATTTATTACAAAGTCTCTAATCAATTAGATTAAATTTTTTATTCGTATCCCACGACTAGTTACTATTGTTTCATTTTTCCAGATTTCTGCCTACTGCAGCTTCATTTGATTTGCATTTGGTTCCAAAACCTAACAACAGATTCGAATCTGGATGTCCCTGGTGTGAGAATTGTGTGCTTTAAACACCCACAATCCACCCCAGCCATCGGCTACTGACTCTGGTATGGTTGGTAAGTGTAGGACTCAAGCAAAATGTTGCATATGAATATGATTCATCCATATGTTTTCCACCACAACATACCTGGGAACACAATTTAGCAATATATGAGTGTAATTTCTCAGACATAGAGTTGTTCAGCTAGCTAATGCAGAACGTCATAATGTGCTTATTGTGGTTGTCTCCTCTTCGGACGTCTGTTCAGTCTGTTGCCTGTTTAAATTCCTTTCTTACATTTTTATAATTGTTTCTGAGGCATCATGTCATCTTTCAGTGAGCTTTTAGCCAGGCAGTAACTCTCCATTGAGGAGTTTTGAGTATGAACGCTGCTGTTGACATTGGTGATTCAGCATAGTCAGTGCAGGTGGAAGAGTGTGAGTTGAAGATTTGTTTGTGCATGTCTTGAAAACTTGTAAAGCGCTGCCTCACTGGGTTTGCTAAAACGCTGAACTGTTCTGAATTACACCTGTTAGGGCAAACCAGAAGCCTGGATTTTAAATTTATTCGCCACCGTTTGCTGTGTTTTCAGTTAATATTGAAATAAATCTGTGTATTTGTTGTTTTCTTCTAAAATTAAATGGTGCAGTACCTGCACTGACATAGACAAAACGGCAGCAAAATGGTCTTCCAAATGTTGAAAACTTGTTTGCTGTCTAGCTTTCTTGAGAAGTCTGAAATGACTTGTGTTTTTGATTTGTAGCTGAACTCTACAGAAACAACATCGTCCAAAGCCAAATATGTTCTAGTATACATACTAACTTTGAAGTAGTTTCACTTTTAACCAGTTACCACAAACACCCTGGATGAGAAAGTGTCTGGACTGCAGTATGTCTGAGATCCAAATGGGGGTGCTAGTGCTCCATGTGCGGGTTTGTTGGTTATGTACGGGCTGTTTAACAGCCTCTGCATAGCACAAGAGGGAAATCATGAGCACCATGCCTCCATCCTGTCTTAGCAGTTTCCACAGTCTGCAGCCTTTATTCAGTGGCTGCAACATGCTTTATATCGGACCGTTTCACACGAGTCACTGCTATCATTCAGTCCTACACAATGCTGCCACTATCACGCCTCGTCACGTCTTGTTACTTGTGTCGTGGAAGGTAGCAGTTGAAGTTTAAAAAAAAAAAAAAAAAGGTGCTCAGATATTTACTGCTAATGATGCTTCCAACGTTTTGTCAATTTGATAGCCTATAACCACGTCCACCAACACCTGGCAAAAAACAGATCAATACGTCTGCAAAATCAATTAATTGCTTTGTCAATGGGTGAAAGTGTTTCAGAAGGATTATTTAAATTTCACATCTTCTTACAATTAGTCCAGTCTGAACAGCATAATTGCTCTTTGTCCTTGCTCCACTTGCTTTTAGTTCGGTCCATTTAGGGGATGTTGTCTACTCGCGGAAAAATATATCTGCAAACCTTAACTGATCATAGTCCCAAGCTAATTGGTTTAATTAAAGGAACAGGTCACTAAATCCACAGATTGTACAAACCTCCTGGTGATAGCGATTTTAATAGAGGCCTAAAATTGATCCCCAAGGCCTGAAGATGTACTGTACACATTTGCTCTTCAATAATTTGAAATTTGCCTCTTGGGAAACATTGATGACATAAAAACACTAAAACTTTTTTCTCTGCTGCCTCAGTAGCTACTGGATGAAAATATAAAACCATGCAATGCTTGGTGGGGGAGCTCTCATTGATTTTAATTGCTTTGTTTTTCACATCTACTACAAAAGTGATCCTAGTGAGGTAATACATTGTGTATTTTACATCTGTAATATAAGATCAGCACAAAGCAGCGACATACAGGCACCACACTGCTTAGCAAGTTCAACATGTCTGTGTGTTCTTTAGCTACTTCTTATTGGTTTATTGACTGGGGGAATGAGAAAACAAACAACTGCCTTGCCACCATTATTGCTTTCAACTCCCCCTCACAATGCACTTGGTGCTGGCTTGCTGCACTTCCCCAACACCACACACACGTGTTTGCACAGGAGCAGGTGGATGGCCACTGTTCTTCTATTGCCTGTAAACAGCTTGTCACTCCCTGCCCTCTTTAGATGGTGGGAGTGGTGGCCGGGTGGTCCTCAGGGGGTTAAGGCTGATGAACGGTGCATCGTGTTTGTCTGACCCTCCTCGTTTCATCCCAGACAGGCTGTGGGGGCTGCAGGTTGTGGCCGAGAGGGCAGCCGAGCCAGAGTTAATGACATGGCTTTGTTTGGCGCTGGGGCTCTCGCCAGGATAGACCCGAGCCAGACAATAGTCGGGGTCACAGGTCCTCAGAGACCCGGGGTGAGAGGGCTAATGTGTCAGCGGTGAGCTAAGAGAAGCAGGCCGGTGTGGTCGGCAGCCGTGGCCTCAGAGACACTAACGTGGTCAAGGCTAGTTTCTCTGTTATGTTCTTGCCAATAAGCTGCAGAGCCACCGGGGTGCTGTTTTATCATCCAGCCTTTGGCATGTATCGCTTTTTCTTACAGGTGTTTTTTGTCTAAAAGCTGGAGCTTCAGACAACTTCAGACTGATCCAAGCATCTGGAAAGAACAATAAGGCATGTGAGGTCTGCTGAAGTCAAAGAGGCTTCAAGACTTGAGGGACCAGTGGAAAACCGACTTGAACACAGTGTGAACATGCTGTTAACTGTTCCAAAAGAGGTGGCAGCAGCATTATGTACCACTATACAAGTTTGATTGAAAGTAATGATTGTGATGCGACACAATCTGTGATCATATTAAATTTACTTTGAAGTTACTTAAAACATTAAAGAGTTGACACCAGTATATAAAATGGAACACAACCCCACTGAGCTGGACTAAATACACTACTGCTCAAAAGTTTGGGGTCAATTAGAAATGGCCTTATTTTTGAAACAAAAGCATTTTTTACAATGAAGATAACATTAAATGAATCAGAAATACAGTCTAGACATTGTTAATGTGGTAAATGACTATTCTAGCTGGAAACAGATGATTTTTAATGGAATATCTACATAGAGGTACAGAGGAACATTTCCAGCAACCATCACTCCTGTGTTCTAATGTTACATTGTGTTAGCTAATGGTGTTGAAAGGCTAACTGATGATTAGAAAACCCTTGTGCAGTTATGTTAGCACATGAATGAAAGTGTGAGTTTTCATGGGAAACATGAAATTACCTGGGTGAACCTAAACTTTGAACAGTAGTGTATAATTTGGACCAAGCCTGACAGAGGTCCTGGGTTAAGTCTTGGTTATTCTGGCACATACAGACAACACACTTCTGTGCCATTCAGAGAGTGTGGCTGCTTTCTTCCTCTGTCTGTTGTCAAACCAACCAGCATTTACAGGTTGAATAGATGTGTGAATTTAAAGTGCAGGGCTACACATGTCGCTGAGATTTGGGAAGTTGTCCTGTTAGCTTAGGGAACCCTTTGAGCCTACAGTGGATGATCCACAGACAGTATGAAGGCCTTAGAATGTAAAAGTGATTATCTAATAGTGTACTGAAAACCTATTTCTGGTGAGGGAATCTCTTTTTAGTGCTCTTTTGACATTCTTCATACTTCTGTCAGTTTTCACGAGCATAGCCGACTTCGACACGATGAATACCTTCAAGGAGAGACTGCCCCAAAGTGCGTGTTCATATCTCCATCTGCCCGGCTGATTGCGTAAAGACATGATATATATCAGGTGGGATACAGCCAGAAGGAGGATGTGAGCGTGCGTCAGAGCAGGTATAAACCTTTAGACATGCTTCAACGATACTTTGTCCATGCTACCTTGTTATGTATTAATCTCTTAACTACTGCGTCATAAAGCTGAAGTTTTGGCATTCCTTTCACGTTTACACTCCCACAGTTAAGTCAACACCAATAGCATTTCTGTGTGTGTAACTCAGCTGTGACTCCTCCAAGCTTGACTGGCCCCTCTGTTCCTTTGTTTGAGTCCAGCTTTTAATTTTGATCTCGTTACACTCCCACCCCCGCTCCCCCATCCTTCAATCAACTCGGCACATGCGGCTCTGGCTTATCCAGCCGTGGCATTGACCTCTCATCTTCGTATTGACCCCCTGCTTCCCATGACCTCTAACCTATTGAGGTCAAGCCTGCAGCCGTCTGGACCTCCTCCTCCTCCACATCCACCTGGTTCTTATCTCCACCCTTCAGATGCTCCAGATGGATTTCTCTCTGCTCCGGACATCTACAGGATTACATTGTTGTCTCAACAGAGAGGCTTCCTGAAGGTCTCAGTCCCAGCTCTGGCTACAAAATTATTTTTGTTATCATGGTTCAAATTCTCCATCAAGTCCTGAATTTGCTGCTTTTATGCGGTCATAAAGAATTGCTTTGAATATGAACTGTCCTTTGTCTCTTTAGAGGAGCACACTACAGATGCTGGGGAACTTTCTGCCTGTCTCTCTTTCACTCTGTCTGTCGCTCCCTGAACTCGCTGTCCTCATTCCACAGCCTGGTTTTGATACATAATGTCCTGATAGTTTGCTGGGGAGAATCTGGGTCAGCGTGGGGAGCCTGAGATAGCACAGGCACGAGGCTGACTCGCTGAAGAGATACGTCACATATCGCTGTACAAAGGCTAGAGAAAACAATACGGCTTTCCAGGTTTAAAACGGCAAATTCCACATACCTACCGTACCTGTCGGATGTGTCTGCCTCAGCAGTATCACCATGTGTACCGGTGGATCAGTGACAAGGCCCAACACAGAGGTCCACAGAGTATTTTTATCTCTCAAGCAGAAGTCATTCAGGAAATTTTTCACACGAGTACATTTCATTATCAGAATTGACTGGGATTTCTTTGCCATTTTGAGTGACACATTTTGGATTAAATGTTGCATCACTGAGGTCTAGACAGGCATCTAATATGCACGATTGAATTACATGGATTGAGAATAAGCAGTAAGCCCACATTATTGGTGTTTTTAGCAGTGAAATGACAGAACATTTTTGCGTTTTGTGTATGTGCCTAATACAACTTGGATTTTTAAAATTCTCTTTCCAGTGCTCTGCTTTTCTGTGTGTGATTCGTTGTTTCTCCAGTAGTGTGGGGCTTACCCCTCAGAGCTGAGCGGACTTTGGTCCAGCAGCAGCAGCAGCAGCAGCAGCATTCCTGATCCCTGCTGAACTGAGAGCTATAGGGAGAGGGGAGGGAGGGAGGGAGGGAGGGAGGGAGGGAGAGAAAGAGCTGTGAGGGAGGAGGAGGGGGGAGGCAAGAACAAGAGAGGAAGTGAGTGTTACAAAGTGTGCCTCCAGGTTGTGGGCATGCCCAGTAGAGTTCGCCTTGCAGCCTGAAATCCAGCCTCTAAATTTGAACAGGAGGGAGACGAGGTGACTGAGCACACTTTAGTTGCTGCTCTCTCTCTCTCTGACTCTCTCTCTCTGACTCTCTCTCTCTCTGACTCTCCCTCTCTCTCTCTCTCTCTCTCTCTCTCTCTCTCTCTCAATGTTATTCTTCCCTCCTCTGTCAGTAGTGAGTGTGTGGAGAGATTTTTTGGTATGGAAGAGCAAGAGGAGGTGCTGAATTTCAGCTAGTGCAAAATGCAACAAGGGGGAAGTAAAGAAAATAAGAAGAACAAGAAGAAGAAGAAGAAGAAGAAGAAGAGGAGGAGGAGGGAGAAAAGACATGAGAGAAAGATTTCACCCCCATCTTCCTCTTCCTCTCCCTCACTCCCTCCTCTGCCAACGACTTTTACCTCAGAATAAGCGGAGAGACCAAACTTCAAAAGGCAGTCAGGAGGGAGCTGGAGTGTGAAACGTGAGGAGAGAAGCAAGATGAGAGGCTGACCGGCGTTGTGTTTGCTATGCTGTCCAGGTCAGTGCCCAGGAAACACTCCACGACTCTTTTCCTTTACTTGCTTTTTGTGCTTGAAAACTCCTGCTTACTTTAGTGTACATTCAGTGCTTTTACATGTGCTGCTTTTCTGACTTTCAAACATAGTGTGTGTACTCATGGGCAGTTGTGTTAACAAGGCTGACTGACAGGCTGTACAGCGTCTCGTCTCAGCACCATCCAGCCGGTGTCAGCCACACCGCAGTGAAAGTCCTGAAACTCCAGCTGCTCCCTTCAGCACTACATATGGGAACTGTTTTAGTTGATCAGCTCAGATGTTCACATGCGTGCACGTGTTGAGGGAGGACAAACTCGACGAACGTGGCCACGTGGTTACGATAAGGGAGAAATCACAGAGACGTGCTGAAGGCTGGGTAATCCTTCTCACTCACATGTGGCTGAGTTGCGGCGTTGGTACAAAGATGTGATTAATTTTTACGTTTTGTGAAGGGACTTTTAAAGCATTATAGACAAAACTTCTTTCACGCGGTTGTTCTGGTTCTGATGCATGAAGCTAAAAAAGTGTTCATTATGTGGAGCGTGGTTGTTGTGATTGTATTTTTCACAGGAAAATTCCCATTCTTTATTTAACAGTGAGAATTTCCCCAGATTTTCAGTTTAAAAAAAAAAAAGAAATGCAGCTAACTCTGCATTTCAGCTAAATGATGGGCAATTCACAATTTACTATTAATAATAATAATAATAATAATAATAATAATAATAATAATAATAATAATAATAATAATAATAATAACAATAATAATAATAATAATAGCAATAATAAGACCGATATTTTTACAGCTGAAATCAGTTTGTTATTTTGAGTCCAGCGTGAGGCTATTGTTGATTATTATTTATGTTATATGAAAGCTGTCAGGCAGCTCACCTGTCTGCAGCTGTCCTCGGTCCGAGGCACCCCTGAGGGCCTGTCCCATTAGCTATCCCAGCATGCATTGCCACTGACAACCAAGTGTCAGCAGTGGTCTCCCAGGAGACTTTGTTGTTGACACGTTTATTATTCCTGAGCTGTGGAAGTGGGACACAAGACAAATATTACAGCTGTATAGAAGGGGAGAGAGACTTTTGTATTTACAATCTGTTATTATATTCATTTTTACTATTATTGTTATTATTATTATTATTATTATTATTATTATTATTATTATTATTGTTATTATTATTATTATTATTATTATTAGTAGTAGTAGTAGTAGTAGTAGTGGTAGCAGGTATTAGTATTCTGTTTATTTCCTGTGTGTAATGGCTGTTTTTTTCCATTGGGCAAACACTGCTGAAGCTGCTACTTAGGTTTATAATAGATTATTATTCTTAATAATAATAATAATAATAATAATAATAATAATAATAATAATAATAATAATAACAACAATAATGACTTTATTTGAATAGCACCTTTAAGAAGAACATTCACAAAATGCTTTGACAGGTAGAACATAAAAAAATGACAAAATGTACAGAATGTATAGCTAATTAAAAGCTGGTTAAAAGGACGACATCACATAAGAGGGTTAAGAGAGAAGCTGAAGAGAAAATAAAAGAGAGTAAGATCAGGAGGTTAGAAGGAGGAACTAGAAAGTGTTAGAAAGAGGGCTAATTGCTATTTTTATATTGAATTAATTTAATTTAATCAAAAGAATTGTTATCTGGATTGATTCTTTCATCTACAAAATATCAGGAAATTCTGAAAAATAAACATTATATATTTCTAGCACAAAAGTAAAGCTATAAATATCACATAATAAATATATATACTTAAGTATACTGTAGGTATATTTTCAAAATATATGTTTACTAACTAGTAATATGAGTTCTATAATTTGTGGAAAATAAATGACCCCCAGCCCCTTCCTCTCGGTAATAAACACTACTTTGGTGTGTTTACAGTAGTAGTGAGTGTTGCCGTCATCTCTGTCATACCAGACATACTGTAGCTGACCCGCTCTGCTTCATCCTCATATTGTAATGGTTTCAGTGGGAGTTTCCGTCAGTTTTGCTTGTATTCACGAAACTGCCTCTAATAGTTTCCACTTGACATGAAAATGCTTTGTTTCATATATGACTTCAAGCACATTTCATTATTTATTCAATATTCACATGGTTCAAGGGCTATACCTTTTGTTGAAATGGCCCTTGATGAGCTGATGATTATTAAGGTACAGAGTAACGTTTTATTAAGATTTTTGTGGCAGTTTTGTTGATCTACAATGTTCTTTGTTCTTCAACAATAAATAATATATTAGAACCACATCCACTACCGTTCAAAAGTTTGGGGTCACTTAGAAATTTCCTCATTTTTGAAAGAAAAGCATTTTGTTTTCAATGAAGATAACATGAAATGAATCATAAATCCAGTCTAGATATTGTTAATGTGGTAAATGATTATTGTAGCTGGAAACAGCTGATTTTTAATGGAATATCTCGATAGGGGTGCAGAGGAACATTTCCAGCAACCATCACTCCTGTGTTCTAATGCTACATTGTGTTAGCTAATGGTGTTGAAAGGCTAATTGATGATTAGAAAACCCTTGTGCATTTAAGTTAGCACATGAATAAAAGTGTGAATTTTCGTGGAAAACATGAAATTGTCTGGCTGATCCCAAACTTTTGAACAGTAGTGTCGGAAAAACAAATTTTCATCTGCATTCTTGCTCAAAAATGTGTATTAGAGGTCATATTGAAATGCAATTTGTGTGTCAAAAATCATTCATGATTGATGACAAAAATTTATAATTTCATTAACAGAGCTACGAAATGTAATTTATTGTGAAGGTCATTTTTGAACAAAATTACAAATTTCCATTGAGGCAAATCTACTGCAAAAGTTTACACATTCAGTAGCTACAAAGCCTCATTAGTGTTATTAATTGCTATGTTTTGGACACCTGGCAAGCTAATTCTAATATTCAGTCTATTTTAACTCTGTCTTTGGTCTCCCCCAACTCCTGAAAGAGATCTCTTGCTCTTTAGCCGCTAAATGCTCCTTTGTGTTCACCAGCTAGTCTTTAACTGTGTCTTTGCCAGCAGAAAATGATGTGATGAGATCAGTGAGAATGAGCCAAAACAATAGAGATGGAGGCAGGCAGTCAAACAATGAGCTGAAATTTAGTATAAAACTCTGAAACGTTGCAGATTAAAGCTGATAATTCTTTTCAGGCCTTCACTATAAACACCTTTCACATCATTACAGTGTTTCCAGTTTGATAAGTATTATAGAATAACATATAATATTGTTTAATATTTGTGACTGCCTTCGTGGAGAAATGACAGATATTTCAACCTAAACAAAGGCCATTCTAAAGATTTTACATGCAGACATGAATTTACCCGTCATGGTTAATACTCCTCATGTACCAATGTTTTCTGTGGCTGTGGAGGAGCTTTTCAAAACATGCGTCACATGAGGTTTGAAAGACGAGCGCTGAGGCTTAATAAAAGGTCCGATTGAGTTGCTCACCAGGAAATTCAGTGTTTTTGAATTCTGTCAGGATTTTTGTTGATGCCCATTTCGACATCTATATTTTAGACACATGAAAATGGTCGTGCATAAGTGCGTGCATTGTGCACACAGAGGCCTCACAAGCATCGGCCTTGTCATTTCCTAGCGGCAGCATTGCGGCTCCATATGGGGCAACTCAAGGAGCTATAGAGGCAGCTTACATCAGAACATCAGGAGTTCATTTATTTAACTAGCAGGATGACTCCCTTCTTCCTGGGAGACTGGGTTCCCATGCGTTCCTCCCTGTGTCCCACCCCTGATGGCCCATCTGAGGCTCTGTGATCCATCACACAGCAGGCGGCCATGTTTTCTGAAAGGGCCGTGAACTTGTTACCTCCCTCAGCCCGCCTGCCTGAATGTCAAACTCATTTTTCTTTTCTCGTGTCCCCTTTCTCCGGTCTTCCCCTTCCCAGGATTGCTGGTGTATTGAAATAATTGGGCTGCATTCAGTGCGACCAGGTTGCCAGTGCAGCTTGTGAATAGAGACATCAAGTTTGGAGCCACGATTTCTCTCTGACCTTCCTTTCACTGCTCCTTCCTCCGCCTCCCTCTGAGGTCGTGATGGGTCATCATCATGACTCCAGCCTCTCAGTACAATGACACAACATCCATGGTACATTATCTACAGTGGGTCAGCCGGCCTGGAGCTCCGTCTATAGACTATTCTTCCCTGCTCCGTTGTCTCGGGCATCTCTGGATCCAGCCTGTTCAACATGGCACACATTCAAAATGGCAACCTCAAGGGGCTTTTATTCCTCCAGCAGAATTCAATCACTTTTCTCTCTCATCTTTCTGCCTCTCTGCTGAGTTATTCAGAGTTTAATGAGGGAGGGAAGATAAAGGCAAGCTTATGGTTTGCCGGATGATGGAGAGGCTGCCTTTTTGTTTCTGTTGGAGGAGGCGCACAGCGAGTGTTAATGTGAAATGAGGTTTTTTTTTCTTCAACCAGAGAGGAAGGTGATTGAGATGTCTGAGAAAGAGCCAGGGAGTCTGGAGAAGCAGGGTTCATTAAAGTGTCAGAGGAGCTGCAGCTCTTCAAATATTCCTCTTCAGTTTAGATACAGCCCAGGTTGCAGAGGGGTGAGTGAGAAGAGGATTTTTTATTTTTTTTTTGGCAGCGTAAGGAGGTCTAATCTGCTGCGAGGTATTATGATTATCAAACATTAATGCACTGATTTCACCATAGGCATCAAATAGTTATGTGCCTCTACACCTCCAGTGCCATGCATCATTTTAATGACTGCGCAGGATTATCCCCTTACATAACCGAGTGTGGGTGGTTTGGAGACGGCTCCTGACAGTGTGGGAGGGCATCAGACCGGACCGAGGAAGCGCCGGGCTGACGCTGGATGACGGGGCTGTTGTTGTGAGGTTCAGCGTGGGTCAAAGTCCATACTATGTATCAGCTGTCAGAAAGCCTGTTTGCTTTACTGGCTGCACAGGCGTCAGCAGACACGCAAGCTTCTGCTGTCCGACATCAGAAACAGCACTCTGAGCAGAGCGGTAGAAGGATTTATCTGGCATGCACGCTCCATCTCTCTCTTTCTGACACGCAGACAAAAAACACATCACTGTCACTGAGGTCAGCGCTGCTCTGTCTCTCAGGTGCTGTTTGTTACTTTTCCCTCAAGCAGTTTCACCAACCAGCTGCTGTGGATGTGCAGTTCCAAGAAAAAAAAAATAGACCTATTTGTGGTATACAAGGTCAGTTTGAGTGCATTTTTAAAGGGATTTTGACTGGTGAGACAGGCTTTTAGGAACACAGATTATCATCGCACCTCACCACAGCACATAACTCTCCTGGATTTGTTTTTGTACACCAAGTGAGACTAGTCGAAAAGGGCCTTTGCAGGAGCACATAGCAGGATAAAAAGAAAAACAAGAATCAATGGGACTTTAAGATTACAATCTTTAGGGGCGAGCTAAGAACTTGTGGAGCCCATGAACACCTCGACACCTACACTCTTGTTCAAAAGTTTGGGCTCACCCAGGCAGTTTCATGTTTTCCATGAAAACTCACACTTTTATTCATGTGCTAACATAATTGCACAAGGGTTTCATAATCGTCAATTAGCCTTTCAACACCATTAGCTAACACAATGTAGCATTAGAACACAGGAGTGATGGTTGCTGGAAATGTTCCTCTGTACCCCTATGGAGATATTCTATTAAAAATCAGCTGTTTCCAGCTAGAATATACATTTACCACATTAGCAATTTAATGTAGCCTTCATTGACAAAACTGCTTTTCTTTCAAAAACAAGGACATTTCTAAATGACCCCAATCTTTTGATCAGTAGTGTACATTATACGCTTGTGTTAACAGTATGGTTTATACTGTGTTCATTGTAAATACTTAATTAAAAAGTATGTGAACAAAAAAATAAAACAATGCAGCAATAAAACAAGTTATACGTTACTAAATTTAAAATTAAAGTTTCTATGTGCAAATGAATGAAAATAAAGACAAGAAAAGGCCCCATGAATGTTACATGGCATGGGTGGTGTTATTTGTTACATTGCTGTATAACGTTAATAAGAAATATAAATGTAAATAATGTCCTGTCTAAACAGCTTTCATTATATTTACCACGAGGTTGCAGTGTAAAGTGCAAAAAATCTAAATAATAACAAATAGATAGCTGACACTGATTATTAGTAATCAGCAGCATCAATAAATTATATTTGGTACCAGTTTATATTTACAGTAACAATCTTGGGGTTAAAATTCACACAACTCCAACACAAAACTTAGTTTAAATATCTTTATGTTTATTATGTTCATTTAAAGAGAACTTCTTGGCATTTATTCTTCAGTGCTGAAGACAAGTGTTTGTGACTGGGAACCAATCAGACGGAGCTGTGGGCAGGATATTACTGGAGCAGCCGAATCACAGCCAAGGCAGAACATTTTTAACAGAATTTATTTGAATAAAAAATTGGTAAAATAAATAGTTAAAAAAGTAAAAGCAAAAATGGATCTGATCTAGGCCAATAATTAGTTGGCTCCTAAACTAGAGTAATGCCAATATTAATACATTATTAGTACAAAAATCATGATGGGGTCCCTGAGCAGCTGCTTGGTCAACTTATATCTCTAGCTGTTAGACCGACAGCAACAACAAAAAATTTAAAAAATGAGATTTGGAGTTAATCAGAAAAAAAACAACTCTAACTTAAGTCAATACACTCAGTAGAGGTTTTTGCTGCTACAGCATTTCTTGGTCTAATACGGCCTCATAGAGGCCAGTGTTACCTAACTGAAGCTATTTATTTCTTTGTATCTAACCACTGTGAGTACGTTTCTGATTTTGTGACCCTTTCTACACTACCACTTCAACACTGATGATTTTGTCTGAATTTTATCACTTAAATAAACACATCTTTTAAAAGATATGACAGTCTTGAAATAGTCCAATACATGCAAGAAATTATATTTAAAAATATGATAGATTTTTTTCCCCCAAAATTTACTGTAGATGGCTGAAAACATTTTTAGTCACCATTATTCTGTGTCTAAACTGCACGTAAAGTCAACAGATAATCCAGACTAAATGATCATTAAATAGTGACTAAGGGAAGAGAAGTGTGAGGTGAGGAGAAAACGGCCATCTTGGTGCTTACTGAGGAGGGAAGCAGTGAGAGAGTCATTGCGAAGCAGCTTGGAATCAACAAAACAGCGAATACAACCTGGAGAGGAAAACACAGCATAGCAACACCAAGAACTGCAAAGGAAAAGACAGAAAAAGGTGATCAGGTGGGCTAATTATTACCTCCAAAGCTGCATACACGTGCACTGATTCCAGTTTTACAGTATACAGACATTATTCTTTTAACAATGTAATTAATAAAATCAACTAATAAAATGATAAATTGGGAATGTCTGATAAATCAGTTAGCTTTTTCATTCTCAAATATAACTTTGATCATTGCTTAGTCACAAGTATGTAGCATTTTATGGATTCCAATTAGTGTCAGCAGAGAAAATGTGTTCCTCTAATTTTCAGTTTCTAAATTTCAACTGCCAGTTTGTGTGTTATATCAAGTGTAATCTTTAGCCGATGCTTTTATAGTCTGGTTGGCAGTCTCTGTTGTTCATGTGCTGCATTCAGGTGTTACTGGAGCACTTAGGTTATTATTAGCTGACATCCATACTAGTCATATAATCAGAAAGTGCTCTAAAATTAAAATCATTGTTCTGATAACATAGTTTTAAGAGAAGATAATATGTTTGGGTTTTCACAGCCCAGACTTCAAGCTTATCTCAGTCCAGGATCCGACTGAAACTGTATTAAAACCGAACAGTCCGTAGCAGCTGTGTGAAAACGACAGAGTAAAGCGTCAAGCTGCTACATTAAAGGAATGAATTTAGTACAATTCAGTGACTTGAGAGAACAAACAATTGAATACAAAGACAAACCAAGTACTGGAGGGTACAAATGACTAAACAAAGTCAGTATGTTCAGTGTATGAATTCACAATTTAAAAAAAAAAAAACAAGAATTGCCATTTTAAGTATTTTCACTGGTGATTTATCAAAAAGGTTCCCTCCTAAGTACAAATGAGCTGTCATACTTTATGATACCCCGCTTTTCAGAAATCGCCTGTCAGTCTAAGAGCTTCTAGTTTCTCCTGTGATTCGCTCACTTGTGTGTATATTGTAAACGACGCACAAATGTATGCAGGCATTAGAAAGCAGACAGTCACATGAAAGTGTCAGAGATTGTTTCTTTTAGTGCTGAAAGCTTTTATCTGAAAGGTGATTATTCTGCACTGATTTCGGCCTCTAAGCAGAATATAATGTTGAAGCCGTGTGATTGCGTGCGTGGTGTGGTGTGTGTGCGTGGTGTGGTGTGTGTGCGTGGTGTGGTGTGTGTGTGTGTGTGTGCATAGAACCGACACCCCTGCCCTCTCGCTTTTAACTCGCTCTCTTTCTTCATCTCTGCGTGCCTCTCGTCAGCCTCCCTCCACCTCTTTTCACAGCCCTCTCCGTTGTGCCTCGGTGGGGGTGAGAGTCGCAGGTTGACAGCCTCGCAGGTCTCCTCATTACACCGTGTCTGAGCCGGCAGAGATTTATAGAGATGATAAAAGCAGTCTGGAGGGCAATAATGACCACGGGCTCTGATGCAGGAGGAGGAAGGAGGGGAGAGGCAGAGCTCTGTCTGGCTGCCCACTCTGCCTCTGATCACTCACTGTGCTGCCTAAATGACTTTGCCTCATATGAAATGAAACGGCAGAAACTGATAGCTGCAACATCCACTGCTGAATATATTCATATAATATCTCCATATGCCTCTTGTTTTGTACCCCTTTCTGTTTCCCAGCATCCTGTGTGACCTCCAGGCCAGAGTCAGCATTAAGCAAACCACAAAGTGTGTTTAATATTTTCATAAAAATAGTCTTCCCGGTCTTACAACTTTGCAGTCTCGGAATCTCTATTAACTGTTACATTATGCATTAATTTCAGGTATATGCAATCCTGTGAAAGTAAGAAATATGAATCAATATAAGTTAGAGCTTACTAGAAACGCATTCATTTAGGTGCCATTTATTTGTGAAGAAATTTGAGTTTTTCACATTAAAGTGAAATACAAACAAAAACCTGACTGTAACCTCTGAACCTGACTTTTAACTTATTTAGGTGTGGCTGCAATTTCGTCATTATGTCGCAAAACCAGAAATTTCTCGGCTTGTTGCGAAAAAAGGGTGTTTTTTTTTCACAATTTCTGAAAATTTGTGGTTTTGTTAGGGATATGTGTGAGCTGAAGTGAAAATACATTGCTTCATCAGTCAGATGCTCCTTTTTTGCATGTACATTGATGGATTTATGGTTAAAACAAAATCAATCCTGCCTAGAAAGCAATGTGTGAAATGACGTCTCCAAACTTGTCCTGGTTTAACTGTGGCACATCCCATTTCAGTCCAGCTGCTTCAAAATGAAACACTCGTTTTGATCATTAACTGGATGAGAGCTTGTGCCGCATATATCCTCATTCAGCATCAGACGTGTATATGTGCAGAGCTCAGCAGTGTAAATAAAGGAGAAGAGTTGAGAGGAGGTACTGGAGGGTGGAAATGGAAGCACTTGACGGTCTTGTCTTGCAGATCAGAGATAATAAGAACATATGGTGTGTTCATGCCGTTGACGTGCTGTTCCCATCAGTGTCTGTCCCTTATCTTTTTATCTCAGTTATAGATCAAGTGTCTCTCTCTGGCTGCCACACTTGAGCTGTGGCCTCCTGCTGAAGGACAAAGATGAGCAGCACCAGCTGCCTCACTTTTAACACGACATACAGCCCTGACATGTACTGAAAGTCACATCGCCTCCTCGCCTTGGACAGATTGACAACTTAAATATATTAGGAATTTTGCATTGTTTCTGCATCTCTGTCTTAGTTCAGGGGTGTCCAACATAAAGCCAAATCTGGCCCGCCAGAGGGTTAGGGTAGGATGACTTTGCAAAGTTTAAAGATTACAGAGATGAAAATGAATACCTAATGTGAAAATATGAAAAGACATTGAACATTATGCAATACAATGTTGGTCAGCAGCTTCAGTACGACAGAGTTTAGTTGGGTGGAACCCTGTTGTTGATGTACTGCCACAACTGTTATGCATGCAAGACTGGGGGACACCTTAACCTTTTACTTGATAGTTCCTACTTCAGTTTGTATGGTGTCAGTTCAGCTGGTCAGGATTACCACACAGATGTAAAAATGAATGTAAATTTAAAATAATTTCTAGATCTTGGCAAGCTGTAAAATATTATATTGTTCAGTTCCAGATACACAAATGATAAACTGAGGCATAATATTGTTGAAACAGAACTTAAAGAAATTTCAGGTTGTTCATAATGTTTTGTAAAAGGATAGTTCATTAAATGTGAACATTTTCAGAATGTACTTTTTTGCACTAAAACAAAGGGAAACATTTAGAGATGTGGTTATTTCTAGGTTATTATGCTGTGATTTTACTGGTCTGGCCCACTGGAGATCAGATTGGGCTGTATGTGACCCCTGAACTAAGATGAATTTGACACCGTTGTCTTAGCTTCCAAGCCCCCAAACCCACAATAAAAACCTGTTTCAGTCAGATTCTCTATGCTGTAACTGTACGTGAGGTTAGTGAGCTGCTCGCTCCTCTCTGGGAGTGGCTGCAGCTCCACTCAGTGCTGACTGTTGCTGTCTCCTCTTAAAGCCCTCTGCTCTAACCCCCCTCCCCACCACCACCACCACCACCACCACCTTTATTCATCTCTACACCTGCTCACCCACGCCTTGACTTTCACCTCTCCCTCTGTCCTCCATCTGTGCTGCAGGGTTAAAGGAGGACATGGCTGATACTGACTATAACATACTATGCTTGGACTAAAAAGCTCCCCTTTAAAATGCTGAGTGATAGGATTTTTTGGAAAGCCAATAACAAATATTTTTTTCTAAAGCTGTTGTGTTATTGATATTTTTTGTCAGTATTTGCCATCTTTTATCTGTCTTTGGTCCCAGTAATATTGACAGGAAAACAAGATTTTAGCTCGAAGGCTATGTATTATGGATTTAAAAGCCCCCACGAACCTAGTTACACATTTTAAACATCCTCAATTAAATATTCATTACCCAGTAAACAACAGTTACATTTCACAGACAACTTCTTTGTGAAGAGCTTATCAAAGAAAACCCTATCATTGGTCCAAAAAGAGATGAAGAGATGAAAAAATTATAAATAAAATAACCAAAGCTGTTTTAAGAAAATATGTTTTAATGGATTTAACCAGATCGTTTACCTTATATTGGTATAGTGTGTTGGAAAATTCAATCTTTGGACTTTGTATCTTAGTCTTTATATTCTCATCTTAAATAAAAATTATAGTAAAGGCCATAATTAGGCCTCTTATCAAACCAATATTCAAGAGAAGAGCAGATAAATATACTTTACCACATCACAATGAAAACTGTCGCTGTGGCTGCGTATTCTTGTTTTCGTCATTGGCATTGCATGATGACTGAAGAGAGAAGTGTGACACTGGGAAAGTACTGACAAATACTGAAAGAACAAAACCTGTAGCGAAAGAGAAAGAAGCTCTCATCAGCTGTGATGACTGTCAATAAGATTAATTTTTGGGTCTTTTATGTCATTATTTGACAGCAACAAATGATAGAGACAGTAAATATGGGAGTTAGCAGTAGTAGTCCAGCCAGCCTGGAACTGAACTAGTGACTCTGCTCAGGGCATCATCACTTGGCTCTCAGGTCGCCCCGTCAGAGGCTATTTAACCAGACAAAAAGGTACCGATCCTTGAGGCACTGGAGTTTTTTCTGTAGTTTCTTGCTGATTACAACTGTAAATGTTGATGCTATAAGATTTTGGTCAAGAATGCTCACCCTAAAGGTAAGTGAGACTAATGCTGCATGTTTGAATTCACAGCTTCAGGACACTGGTCATCTATAGTATCCTCTCTAAGTGACCCGTTAGGTACATGTGTGTTTGCCTAAGAGCGACATGAAGAGACAGATTCCTATTCCCGGTGAGCGAGAAATTAACAAAGTGCTTTGAACTGAGCCATTTCGCCTCGACTCACTCCCTCCTGTCTCTTTCTCTTTGCTCTCCGTTCCATTTTCTGGTCCATTCATATGGTAATAGGGGTCAGGAGATGAGGGGGTTCTCACGTTCAATGTGAAACTTGGCCCTTTGTGTAGCCGCGGCTCAAGCTGCCACGACAGAGGCCAGAGGTGAAATTGAATTCAGCTGAAATTCCCCAGTGAGTCTGGCCTTGGGCTGGACTGTGCTAGACTGGGCAGGACTGGCCTTGGTGTAGGGTGTAAAGCACAGCTCTGTATGGCCAGAGTTCTTGAGTGTTAGAGGATGTTGGCTTAGTAAACCTGAGACTTAGCCAGGGCTGAGGGGAACTGTGCCATTAAGCATTGATTGGCATGTCTGATAAAGAGACCACAGACCTTTGGATTGGAAGCTACCAGTACTTCATTAGTATTTGATTTAGACCATATTGTGTCCAAGATACTATAAGTATGCAATTTTCAATTTTTCATGACAGAATTCTAACTGAGGGAAAAAGCATTTGAAATAGATTCTTTTCAATCAAATGGAAATTTGTGCAGTCTAAACTATTCCTTTGGATCCAAAAGTGGAAAATTCTACAAAACCCTGGACTACGTTTTTGGACATGGCAAACTTGAAGGACCATGGCTTCAGTTCAACAACACTAAGGCCAGTGGTGTAATTTTCATGTTCGCGAGTGTCTGAAGGCTTTTTTTAGAGTTTGTGCGAGGTTACTGGGATTTTTTTTTTCATGTAGCCCAAAATGTCCACGGTGACAGTCCGCACAGCAACTATGCTACAAAAGGCTGTAGTGTACATGCTCGGCAGTAGTATGCATGCAAGAAAAGAGTAGATACAACCTACTGTTTGTGTATGGAATGAAACTCTCCAAGAGCACTATGGAAGACTAGAAAGTAGTGTAATAGTATAACTGTGAATCTGTGATGTCTACACCTGGAATGTAATCAAGACTTAAGAGTCTGTAACTATGGTAGTGGTTCAGGGAGTCTGTACTTAGCCGCAGTGCTGCTTTGAATTAATGACAGAATTATAATATACTCCCAAAGTTTCCTATATTAGTTTCCTCAATTAGCATGTGAACATTTCAAGGTAATAAAGTATTGGTCAAATATACATTTCCGTTCAAAAGTCTGTGGTCACCCAGACAGTTTCATGTTTTCCATGAAAACTCACACAAACAAGGGTTTTCTAATCATCAATTAGCCTTTCAACACCATTAGCTAACACAATGTAGCATTAGAACACAGGAGTGATGGTTGCTGGAAATGTTCCTCTGTACCTCTATGTAGATATTCCACTAAAAATCTGCCGTTTCCACCTAGAATAGTCATTTATCACATAAACCATGTCTAGAATGTATTTCTGATTCATTTAATGTTATCTACTTTGAAAAAAACTGCTTTTCTTTCAAAAATAAGGACATTTCTAAGTGAAACCAAACTTTTGTGAGGTAGCGTAAATTTAGACCTGTTACTGACACGAGATGAAAAGGTGATAACAGAGGAGAACTGTCTGTTATTTTGAATGGCAATCCATTAAACAGTTATGATAAATGACAACTCAATGTCTGAAAACCACAATTGTCTTTTTTGAACCATTTTCTGGGGACCATGAAGGTCTATACAATAATATGTGCCAATCCAATGCCAAATCATTTTACTGGATAACTGAAAATTTTAATCTACTTTTGGTGCCAGAAGAAAAGTCCCTTTGAACCATTCTCAGGGGACCTTGAATATCTACAAAATTTTCTCAGTCAACCCAGTAGCTGTTGTTGGAAGAAAATTGGTGGACAGACCAGTCAGCATTACCATCCCAAGTCACCTGGCCAAGAGAAAGTGAACATTAATTGCAGACTATTGCAAGGACACAAATTCTTGAAGTAGAACTCCCCCCTGTCCACCCACCTCAGCACTCATACTTTCCACCTCACTGTATATGCTCCAATGCGACTATGCGAGGGATAATTGTCAAATATTACATCATGTCTTTGAATTTGCACTAAATAAAAAGCAGTCTAGTTGAACTGTTCTGTGCGTTTGCAGTGCGTCAGAGCAGGGTGAAACAAGCTTTATCGCAGGTTTTATAGACTAAGACACCTTGAGGGAAAATGACCTCGTCTCTATTGGCAAACCAATATATCGTGAAATCTGAGCAGACCCAAGGCTTTGAGTTACTTTGGAGTAACTTTTAAAAAGGACAGACCTTCAAAAAACACACCTCCTTGTCCTCTTCTGTGGAGCATGATCTAGTATTTATCTCTACATTTTTCAATTTTATGTGATTCACCAAGGTTTAGAGTTTTACTTCAGGAGAGTAGTATTTGGTTTGTGTTGCTTGGATTGGCAAAATACATTTTTAAATCTCTGCAGATAAGTTTCAGATATAATGACATGGTTACTGATGATCTTGTGAACAATTTGTGTTTCTGCAAGATGCATTGTGAACAACTGTCATTACTTTTGGGGAGCCTGGATGAGCTGTAACCAACATTTTTTTTTTAGCTTTACCAAATAACACTGAAACTACTTTCATATTGCACACAGGATTTTGCAGTTTAAGATCCATTTCAGAACAGAATGTGATGAGAACAAGTCTCCTCCTTGTAATACTTCTTTTCTGCAGCCCCACTGTACTGCACCACGCTGACCTTTTACTGCTCTCTGCACTTGCAGAAATTGTTCCCAAAAGTTCAGAAAATAGTTGATGTAGTGGTTAGCCAAGCTGCTGATTAGGGAAATACCTCATTGGTTTACATGCTTGTAATTTAGAGCTTGAAAGAGGCTTGGCAGTTTGGAGTTAGACCTCTAATGTTACCCTCTAGCTCCGTCCAGCATGACCTGGTAAACATGATTAAACACTTTGCCATGCGCTGCAATCAAAGGCAATTTTCTTGAATTATGTTATAATTATGCATCTCGGTTCATATACACTTTGTTATTCTTTTCACCCATGCCTGAGAATGACAAATTACACCTGAAATCTCCAGCCCAGTAACTGTGCAGGAGTAATAAGATACTGAAGGTTGTGGGTAGATAAGTCTAAGGTTATTTTGACCTTGTTAAACTAGCAGTGGATTTGTATGACGAGACTCTCGTTTTGTGTGTGTAACCTTGAGTAGCACTGAGAGTCTGTTTTCCTCACAGATATTTGAATTCAACCCCTCCATCCCAGCATCAAAAACATGTACTTGTGTCCTTGGTGCCTCGTGCTAGCATGAGCTAGGACTGGATTTGTCACACTTATAAAAGATTTTAGCCACACAAACGCATTACATACCTTAAGTTGCCAGTGTGTGCAGTGGGAAAGGCATGTGGGTTCTATTTGGAAATTTATTTCAGCTGCACAGGAAATCAAAACCATCCAATGACAACAAAATTTCAGTACTGTGGTAATTGCAGCAAAAATGTTGAGCTCCGACTGAGGTGTACACATTTCATAAGCAGTCAGTCTGCTTGACTATGTCACTTTTTCCTGCTCAGTGTCCTGTTTCAGGAAAGACAAAGAAATGAGAGGTGCTATTTTTCAAACTGCTTTCAACATCCACCCACGGCAGCAATTCTGGGAAAGAGGAGACGGCTATTTCCAGCTGAACTAATGTTGTTGAAGGCCTCAGAGAGAGCAGCAACATGCCCTGAGACTGATAAAAAAAAGACCAACGTGTGTTGGAAAATTCATCGGTGCCTTGCATCATACTTCAATTATATTTGTTTATTTCTTAGCAAAGGGAGTTGTGATCTGAGTAAAATCCATCAAGCCTCTCAAAGCATTCCTGAGAGACAGACGCACACGTTATAAATTAGGTGTCAGGAGGGAGTGTGGAGGGTGCATAGGGTTCAAACAAAAATCCTGTTTACAGTTGGAGCCTGTGTTTTGTATAGGAGGAACCCGCGCTACCTGCCATTCTCATGTATTTACACTTGTTCAGTGCAGGGGGAGTATGGAAGCAATTACAGGGCGCTCACATTCAGCTCCTGGTGGAAAGAAAAGTAAACCAGCACTATTGTTAAATATGATTACACGTCCATGAATCCTGAACGTGGTATGGGTGGAGGGCTGAGCAGGGGAGCTTCAGGGCTAGATCCCATAGGAGATCCCAGGGTCTGAGCTACTAGTCTACTACCTGCACCAGTATGGATTTAAAAATAACAGTTGCTGCTGAGTTGATCCTTACTTTATAAAAGACAAATAGAAAAAAAAAAATCCTATCTTGATAATGACAGTATAAATGTGCACTGATTGATTATTCACCACTTGGGGCATACAACAAGTTATAAACACAAAATCTAAATATTTTTAATGTATTCTTGCAGTTCAGGCAGCAGTCAGTAGTGATTGCCTGCACTCACAATCAGATCAACAACTTTCCAAGTATCCTCAACATCTGCAGAGTTGTTGCAACATACCTGGCCAGGTACGGACTGGCCATCGGCAAGTTTTCCCACTCAATCTGTGTTGTTCTGGCGACAGTAGTCTACATGTCGATAGATATTCAGTAGGTCATCATATGTACAGTGACAAGGCTGAGGAAATCTGTAACAGCAGGCAGCAGCTGCTATCACACTGGAAAGTATGAAGAATTCATTCAATATAGAAGCACTTTCTGTCCAAACACTGAAAAGAGAGAACATGGTGTAAAATTTAACTGTAAATGACTAAAAGAAACATGGAAATTCGATCATTTCTGTTTAGACAACTCTGTAACTGTGAAGGAAAAGTCAAATTCTGTGTGATAGTGTTCATTCAAGGTTCTCATTGCTGCATTACAAAAATTAGAAAGATTGGAAAGTATGTTCCAATATTTGAAATACTTCTGTTGAGAAAAACAAATTATGTCAAATTAGGTTTCAGGAGAGCATCAGAATAACTTACATTATTACAAGTTACAAGACTGTGAGTTTTTTTAATTAGTGATTCAATGATCAATCAACATGATGTCTCAGTTCTCATTTGGTGTATCAAATTGGGGTCGCTTGACAGCAAATTCCCGGCTGTTCTTTGTGTCTGTTTGGTCACATAAACAATAATTAAGAAGCGCATGAAAAAGCTGTTTTTCTGTGACAATGTGAAAACACCACAAGGTTATAGACCATAAAAGAAAAACATAAAGCAAAAACACATGGAACAGTGTCACATAGCTGAGGGTACCTGCAGAGTTTGGTGAGAATTTGTGATTTCATCACTATGACTGACATCTCTTACATTACCAGTACTCATTTGATTCAGTTTTACAACCTTTAAAATATGGAGTACTTTACAAAAAGAACCTGAAGACAACAAGTTGTACATAATGTGTTCAACAGTTTGGGGTCAGCCAGACAAATTCATGTTTTCCGTAAAAACTCACACTTTCATTCATGCACTAACATAATTGCACAAGGGTTTTCTAATCATCAATTAGCCTTTCAACACCATTAGCTAACACAATGTAGCATTAAAACACAGGAGTGATGGTTGCTGGAAATGTTCCTCTGTACCTCTATGTAGATATTACATTAAAAATCAGCCGTTTCCAGCTAGAATAATCATTTACCACATTAGCAATGTCTACACTGGATTTATCATTAATTTAGTGTTATGTCCATTGAAGAAAAAAACTGCTTTTCTTTCAAAAATGAGGACGTTTCTAAGTGACCCCAAACTTTTGAGCGGTAGGGTATGTAAATTCCATGGACTTGCCCCCATTTACATTGCTTGCAGACATACATCAAATTAGGCATATTAAAGAAATCAACATCAACACACATTTCAAATACAGTGGTAATACCTATTAGATTTTCTTTTCATAGATCCTATAGAATTGTAATTTTTTTTTTTTTTTTTTCTTTACAGTTTAGTTTTTTGTGAATGATACAGCTGAGCTACAGGGCATGCAACCTTTTTTTCAGAATGATAAATGCCTATGTAACCGCTCTACCAGTAAATAATATTACGTTAATTCAGCCTTTGACAGCTTTACATCTTGGCTCTTGCTTTTAAAAAAAATGTTCTTTGTTAGTGTAGCTGTGCTCACCATGTCCAAACCTATAAAACACCCTTTTAACTCCTTGCCTTGACCTCGAGATGTCTGTCATTCCAGCATTTTACTTTCAGTTCAAGTCTGCGATTTCTCCAACCCCCTTAAATTAAAGTATTTCCATGCCAACGTTTTCAGAATTTGACACGATGTCACGGTGAACCATAAGACATTGAAATTCTCCACTGAATATTGAGTACAAAAATATATTATACAATATGTGATATTAAATTAAAATGTAGTTCAGGTTAATGATTTTCCAATTGGAACTATTTCATAAAAGGCCTTGAAGCCTGGTCAGGTAATGCCCAAACTGGAATCAGATTAATGACAAGGTGAGGTGACCAGTCCAGTATCTGAAGTTTAGTTAAAACCTGTCCTTCTGAGGAAGCTGCACTGATACATGTGACAGCAGAGCGACATGGGAGTGATGGAGAGAGATGGATTCATTTATCCCTGAATGCTGCTGTGAGACCGAGCACCACAGACAATGTTTATTTTGTCATGCGGTGTGTGAGAGGTGCATGTGGACTGAAATGAATGTTCTTCCTTCACTGTTCTAACCCTCCATCCCCCAGTACCTCACTCACCACCACTCTGACTGGACAGCTCAGGATGGTTGCTTCAAATGTGTGATACTTCGTCCCAAGAACCAACCAACACAGTCCTCATTTTATCACTGCAGGACTTTGGTATTGAGAATTTTAGATTACACCACATTGAAGCTTGTATTTTGTTCCAGTATCATATTAGTTTAGCTATATTATATTCAGTCTTAAGATCTATTCGCATGATACTAGTATAACCTGGTACTTCATGTGATTTAGAAGTTGCCCCTCAACATCTGTTATGTGTAGCTCATTCATATGGGATAAGCTAAGTCTGTGTCTTGCTTGGATTTACTGACATTATACCCTTATTGAAAGACAGCAAAATGTTCGTTACTGCATGTCGTCCATGTCATCATCCTTTAGGATTTTGCTATTCCAGTGAATAAGAGTCAACGCTGTGTAGACGACATGTTCTCCAAATATTCATTTATATATGCCAACGAAGACACCATAACGGCATGTTTCTGTTTGGAAAAGAGACGGAAAAAATGTTCCGGAAAAAAACAGAACAAACAAAAAAAGAACTTGCTTTGCTACTTGATGCTGATTTGTACAGGGTAAGTATTATCACAGGACCTTGGACAAACTATAGTTAGTAATTTGGAATTGTTGCTTAAAGACAACAGACATAGTTAATTCACACAAGTGATGACAATTTCAATGATTAAACTGATACTATAATGTCTTTTGTAGTTAAAACAGGATTACATTAGTACTAAAATATCTGATTGCTAGTAAGGTTCTGTTTGCAGAGGACAAGCACTACCTTTTAGTGGAAAAAGCCCCATTTACATCATACTGATCAACTGGTAAAAAGTGGTTATGTTAGCCAACTGGTAGGAACAGGTTTTGTTAGCTAACTGGTACTGGTTATGTTACCTAACAGGCAAGAATTTGTTATGTTTTCCAATGGGTATTAACAGGTTTCGTTAACTAACTGATACTGGTTATGGTAACGGGCAAGAACTGGTAGGTTAGCTAATAACAACTTAGCATTTCTGAATTCAGTTAATTAGCACGGCAGGTCAACAAGAGCACAAAAGCTGAATTAATATGCAGAGATATTTCACAGTGGACATTTGATTTTGATACTACACTATATTGCCAAAAGTATTTGCTCACCCATCCAAATAATCAGAATCAGGTGTTCCAATCACTTCCATGGCTACAGGTGTATAAAATCAAGCACCTAGGCATGCAGACTGCTTTTACAAACATTTGTGAAAGAATGGGTCACTCTCAGGAGCTCAGTGAATTCCAGCGTGGAACTGTGATAGGATGCCACCTGTACAACAAATCCAGTCGTGACATTTCCTCGCTCCTAAATATTCCACAGTCAACTGTCAGCTGTATTATAAGAAAGTGGAAGTGTGTGGGAACGACAGCAACTCAGCCACCAAGTGGTAGGCCACGTAAACTGACAGAGCGGGGTCAGCGGATGCTGAGGTGCATAGTGCCAAGAGGTCACCAACTTTCTGCAGTCAATCACTACAGACCTTCAAACTTCATGTGGCCTTCAGATTAGCTCAAGAACAGTGCTTCAGCAGAGAGCTTCATGGAATGGGTTTCCATGGCTGAGCAGCTGCATCCAAGCCATACATCACCAAGTGCAATGCAAAGCGTTGGATGCAGTGGTGTAAAGCACGCTGCCACTGGACTCTAGAGCAGTGGAGACACCTTCTCTGGAGTGACAAATCGCGTTTCTCCATCTGGCAATCTGATGGACGAGTCTGGGTTTGGTGGTTACCAGGAGAACCATACTTGTCAGACTGCATTGTGCCAAGTGTAAAGTTTGGTGGAGGGGGGATTATGGTGTGGGGTTGTTTTTCAGGAGCTGGAACTGTGAGGCTTGCTTCAAATTACACAAGAGGCTGGAACCATTTATCGGGCTTCTCTGTATCCTATTTAGTTTCTTGCTCATCATACTTCGTGTCTGTAGTTGCTTGAGTGTTTCATGTGTAAGCCTGCCTGATGGGACAGATGATTGACATCTGGTAATGAATTGTGGAGAAATGTGAGAGACCAGCACAGCAAGCGGAAGTGCAATGAGGAAGATACGCGAATGAGACTGCAGTAAATTAAAGCAGTGCTAGAGAAGAGGGATAAATAGACTATCCCCAAGATTACTTTATTTCATGGTGTAAAAATGACCGCTTCTCCCCACAAACTAGCGCCCTGTGTGACAGGTAATTATTTTGGCGGGCAGCAGACCTCCCTAAAGCCTCCCTACCAACCCCTCTCAGGGGGCCATCTGTGCTCAGCTAGCACAGATAAGTGTGAGGAATGTGGAGCAGCCATGCTGTGATGCGAGAGGCTTGCCGGGAGCTTCAGATCCTAGAGGCTGAGGCTCCACCCGGACTTTCTACATAATGGCAGAATGGAGGGAAAAGGGTTTAGGAGGGCGTGGCAGACAGCAGGAGGTTTTAGGAGAGGTTGGATGCAGGTGGTGGGTGAGTGCGGGGGTGTGCTTCTTTAATATAGGCTGGCACAATGTGTGAAATAAGCACCAACTCAGAAATGCAGATTTGTGTTGCTGATGCAGATTTTATAAAGAATAATGCCTCAAAAGCATTACCTGACAATAGCATTAAGTAGACATTTTACCTTTTGCTGGATCAAAAGATTGCTACAAAAGGTAAAATAATCTTCTAACATTTAGTAAGTACCATATTTTGCAGAATTTTACGTTTTACTTGTGTGTAAAAATTGAACAAGCTTTATAATTCTGTCTGGCACCTGGCCTTTGTAATGCCTGGTAGCACTTTTCTAATATTTTATACAAAGTTCAAGTCTGATTTAAAATAAATTAGCCAGTAAAGGTATGCATAGATGTATGGTATTCAGGCCAAAGATGTTAGATACATTTACAGTGGGTGCTTTAATTATAGAAATTATTTTGATGCAGCAAATTTTAATACAGGAGAAGAAGAGATGCACATATTTGTATATACATGCACATGCACATTTTCCTTTGTGAGTGGAAATATTGGAAATGCACACAGGCATGTGATGTGAGTGCAGACATGCTTCAACACATGCAGCTGACCTCCCTGTTTTTATCTCATGGTATTGATTGTTTGGCACAGCTAGAAGCAGATCAACGCTGCGTGGAATCAGCACCCAGTGGCCACCTCAGTGGTTTCTCATGCTAATTATTGCAGTGCTTTAGTCACCTTGCTACAAGACAACAGTGTGCCTGCTTTTGAACAACACACTGTAGAGCTGGGCTGAATCTCAAGAACACAAGTGCAGGGATCAGGGCTTTGGAAGATGCATCATTTTCCACTCAAAGGTTTAAATGTGTTAATCTATTAGACATACTAAACAGTTTATTTGCAACATCGATGAAAGACTGTGCTTTTTTCCATACTTAGGGCAAAAGGTGAAATGCCACTTAATCTTTGATCTATATGAGGTTTTGTATGTGCCAGAATAAGGTTTACAACATATATGGAATTTAATATGTTTAACAAGCAATGATATCTGTTCTTTATGTTTGACATAAGATGCATGAAACACGTAATCACATAATCATCAAGTGAACTGATGTGTAAAGTCAAACATCAGAGTCCATCTACAAACTTGAACAAGAAAACAAAAGAAACACAAGGCATGCACAGTCAGGTAATGTAGAATATGTGTAAACAAAAATTAAACAAGACAGATATATATGCTACTTTGAAATGACAGACTATACACCAGGGGCCTGATATACGTAATGCAGCATAAAGTACTACTCATCACTGTGGGCAAAGCAAGCATAAAGCTGGCGGTTTCTGTCAGTCGAGACTCTTTGAAGAGGTGATCAGTGTTTGAAGATAACGAGGGATTCTGCAGTGCTGATGTTTCACTTCAGCAGCGCAAAAACTGAAAATAACCTTTCCTACTTCATTTGCCCAAAAAGCCTCCCTTTATTTCCATATAACCACGTAAGTACCAAGCTGCAGGTTGAAAGTGTTTAAGGAATTGGACTGAATGAGAAGTACTTCATGTGACGGTGCAAAAAATAAAATGGATGACAGTCATCATCTTCAGCTGTGCCTTTAAAACTGATGGGTTTCACACAGTCATGGTTCTGTATGTAAGTGTCATAACTCTACTAATTAGTGTTTCTAATTATAAGATGAGATGTCCATCAGAAGAGCGGAGCTGGAGTGTACCCCTACATGCACCGGTGCTACTGACGTTCTGTCAAATATTTGCATTGGACCATCACGTTCTTTCTTTTCTTAGTCTCACCTCGACTTTCCCAATTTCTTGAACACTGTCATGCAATAGCCATTTAAGGCTATTTTTAGCTGGGGGTATGTGATGCTTGTTGACACAGAGACAAATAAAGAGGATTTATGTGTAGTGGACAGCATGTAAACACTATAATGAGATTTTGTCCCTTTTGTATGCACGTATCTGCATATATCCTGCCCTGTTTTAAGGCCCTGAATCACTACACAGCCTTTCATTTCAGGTCTCCTTCTGCCTTCATGAAACACCATCTATTAAACTGTGATCTACAGCTTTAATTACTTATTTAGGTGGAATCTAATGGATTAGTTTAGTTTAGAGACAAGGGTTAGCATTTAGCTTTATCCCTTAACTGTCACTCGGAGCTGCAGATAGCTCCTGTTTTGTAAAAAATCAGTCTTGACTGAACAGCTTGGGTTATATTACTCTGCCAAGGAACGCAGTGGAGTTATGTGACGATCAGCGTTGGTTTGTCTGTCTGTCAGCAACATTACTTGAAAACAGATTTGGATGAAATTTTCAGGAAAGATCAGAAATGACACAAGGACCAAGTGATTAGATTTTGGCAGCGATGCGGCTTATAGTCTGGATCCACGGATTTGTTAATTATTTCTGTATCATTGCCAGATAGCGGCACGGCGTCACTGTAACCATGACAGCAAGTGAACATTACGTCAGCTGCCTGTTGACGATCACATGATTGAGATCCTACTACAAATTGACTAGTGTGAACTTATTGAGACTTATCCATTGGAAATCATACAAGGAACAGTTGATTAAATTGCGGTGGTGTTTCTGAGTCCCATCAATTCCTGCCACCTACTACATATTTCGGTCACGCGATTTGGTATCTGTACATAACGTACACATGCATAACACACGCCTGTGCTCAGTGCAAGGTCATTTTGTTTGTGTAGTAGCAAATGAAGGGTGGGGTATTGGAGTTCTGTCTCCAGCCTGGTCCAAATGTGAGCCCACACCCCTTGAACTTCATATAGCCCAGCTGCTGGAAACTGTACTAGCAATATTCTGGAGGTACGGGGGGACCTCAGGCTAATGAAATTAGTAAGTTTATGCTATTGTTACAGCTGATGAACAAAACCAGTCTTTGCAAAAAAAAAATAAAACAACCTAAAGCTGGTATGTAGTTAGCTATACAACTTGCAGTTACTTAATTTGCTGGAAAATTACATGAATTTTAGAGTCGGCTGTGCACATGGCCTTCATGGAGTGGTAAAGAATAATAAGAGTAAAACCGACAAACAAGTACTCATAGATAAATCAATTTTTTAATTCAAAACTTGTCTAAATTTGGTATTTGCAGAACACAAGTTACACAGTGGACAACGGTGGAAATGCAGACACTTTAGGGAAAGTTAGAACTTTAATAAAACATATCTTTGGTCTATTTAGTTACAACGTATACTATACTACCTACAAAGCCTACCTAATTCTTCTTTGTGTTGTTCTTTATTGCCTGGAAGCAGTTCTTGAGAAATATGAGGTCATTCAAAGCCTTATCTCCAAGTCTTGATCGGATTTTGATCACAAAATTCCCAGCAGAGGAGAAGCTTCGTTTTGATTCAACTGAGGTGGGTGGTGCAGTTAGCAGTTGCCTGGTATAGGAATTCCAAATTTGGAGTGTGTTTCTTGTTGTCCTCAAAAAGTTTGTGCTCTGCATTGACATTGATGTAGTCACCGTTGCAAATTGCATGCATTGAAAATCCATCAAGGGATGCGAACTCTACCAAAACTTCAGCCAGTGATTGTTTCTGCCTTTGGACGAATGACTCCATCAACGCCTGGCGCTTCGTCATGGGTTGCGAATATTATGAGGTTCATGCTTTGGGCTCCTTGCTTGACCCCTTTATGTCCACATCATGAACCAACTTCATATGCTTCATGAGCCCTCCTGTTGAGTCCCCTGCCGTCAGCAAGATCTTAGAACATTTCTTGCACTTTAGCTTCATCACCATCTTGGCGGATAAAGTTAAGCCCAAAGCCCCATTCTGTCGAGAGGCCATTTCTTACAATGCTTGCTAAATGTAAAGGGGATGTCACAAGGTGTCTATTTGCAACTTATCGTGAGTGATTTGTGCACATAGGCATATGAAGCTTTATCAATTGAATATAAGGGTGACACACGGCTGGTACTTCAAGTTCATACACAGAATGTAACAATTTCACAATTGGAACGCCACTTACAGGACATTCCTGGAAAAGTCTTTGATCTTACTTGTCTCCATTTTTGGTATTTTTGTACATGCAGCACTTGCAAAATTGTACAAGCACACTCCCGATTTTTTCCCTTTTTCCCATTACCGGATACCGGGATTCCAATTTAGATATGGGAACCGGGAATCCCAGGTTCCGGGATTAAACCCTAGTATGCATCCTCAGTGTCCACAACTGTCTGAATGTGTGTCTTTATTTCATGTCATTAGTGTACAGTAAGTGTAAGAAGACACAAATGCATAGTGGAAATCTCATGCTCTTACAGGACAAACAGTAAATGCAGAAAATAAGGAACTGTTTGTTTTATCACCTGTATCTGATTGACAGAAAATCTCAGAAGCAAACAAACGCCTTTTAGCGCGAGTGAGTGAGTGTGAGGCAGACACCAACTTGCTAGAGAAGCTCACACATCACAGTCAGTCAGGTCATCCAAGCAGTCAGTCAGTCAGTCAGTGTTTCATCTGCTCAGCCAGTCATGATTCAGCCAAGCAGCCATTCAGCCAGTCAGCCTGGCAGGGAGCAGTCGAGGAGAGCATAAATAATACATACTGTACAAGTGAAGACTTTAGAAGTACCGAGCTCTTCGGTTCCTCTGGGCACCAGACAACTCATTTTCTCTCTCTCTTTCTCATTTTTTCTTCTTTTAGACATCTTACACTCTCACTGCATTACTAAATCTTTCCTCTGCGTATCTCTCTGTCTCCTCAGTTACTTCTCTTTGTCCTCATTCTGCATCTTTTTTTTTTACAGTGTCTTTGCAGAATTAAAATATGCAAGTACAGCATTTTTTTGTGTAGTACAAAATGAACTAAGCCATAAATACGGCTTTTTGCATTCATTTAATAATTTCTTTGATTATCACGGGATTTCCATCTCAGATGATGAATTGGAAACAGCCATTTTCCACTTGAAGTTCATCGCGTTCATTGTGTCGTGTTACTCCATTTTCTTCTGCTGTCTCTATTTATTTTACCGCCTTCAGTGGAAAACGTCCTCTCCTGTCCGTCTGCCTGTTTCTCTCTCTCTCTCTCTCTCTCTCTCACACACACACACACTTCCTCTCTGCTTCCTCTCTCTGCTGAGCCGTTAAGAAACACTGACTGCGGTGCTCTATACGTGCCCCAGCAGAAGGTGCGGTATACTGTGGCGACTATAGCAACTTATGAGTTATAGCCCTGTGAGAGCCTGGAGCTGGAACACACTCAAAGGAGGGGGAGAGGAGGGGGCGTCTTCCGTCAGTGGTGTACTAGAGGAGGTGACAATGCACTGTGTGTGTGTGTGTGTGTGTGTGTGTGTGTGTGTGTGTGTGTGTGTGTAAGGGGTATAACATTACTCTGTGGACCCCATGTGTCTGCCCTGTTTCCCAGATCCTATAGGGCACTGTTGATTGATTTAAGAATGTTAATGAACAGGTGAAAACACGTGTTCCCACATCAGCTCACAGTGATGTAGACAAAGTGATTCTATAGTTGGAAGAATTGTACATGCCTCCGACCTGCGTCTCCTTCTTTCTTATACAACGTAAATTGATGGAAGGTTGAAAAAAAATGTGTATAAAGTTTATTAGGCTAAGTTTTGTGATGTCTTAGCAAATATTTCATGGTTAATATCTGAATTTGTTAGCTTCCCAAGCAGTAAAAATGTGCTGTTTAAAAGGCTAACACTTTTTAAGTGTGAGCAAAACTACTTATGGCCCGTTTAAAACATTTTTTTTTAAACAAATTACAAAAGCCAACTGGTGCAGAGGCTATAACTTACTATATTGTTTTATTTTAATGGCATTTAGCCTACATATAAGCATAATATTTTTGTTTATATGTAGAATTTATACATCATTGATTATTAGAGTGCTGCAACAACAAAAAAAAAACAATTTAAGTTAAACTCATTTCATCAATAGGAAGGAAAGTCCTTAGTTTATTTATGATTTAAACACAGAGCATTATAGTAATTGGAATTAAATTAAAATGTACTTATATAGTACTGATTCACAAGTAAAGTCATCTGCAGGACACATACAGATATACAGTAAAAACTGGACCTTATAATAATTTGTTAAAAAGAGAAACCCAGTGCCTGTCTTTGAGCAGCACTTGTGGACAACAACAAACTTACTTCACACAGGTATAAACCTCCAAAGGGTTCATTGATCTAAGCGAGGCAACCAAGTGCAGTTACTCCGCTACCTGTCACCATACTTTTCTAGCTACTTTAGTGATTAGAGAGTATGTATTCTCTGTGTACTTATGGTAAACATCCATAAACATAATGTCACAATTAAAAATATCTAGCTGAGACTGGGAAAAATATGTAATTCTTTAGAAAATAAAACTGGCCTTTACTAACTGGAAAATAAAAATATGCCATCAGCTGTGACGGAGGACTCAACTATATGTAACAAATGATTTAACAGTAACTTATAAACTGTGTCTGACAGACACATGGGCTCGCTTCAGTTTAGATCCTGATCGATTCTGTCTTCATGTCAATGATAAATTGTGTGATTAATCAATACATCTGTAGAACTCTCTCCCTGTTTGGAGACACTCCTACAGAACCTGCTACTGCCTGATGCTGGAGATATTTATTCATTTCAGAGGAAAGACTCCTACAAGCAGCTGGAAGCATGAAATTACATTTCAGCTCCTGTTAAGGTTTTGTCAAATCTGGATTTCATTTATTATAGGTGAGTCAGTGTGTGTGCCTCTGATGACTGTCCTCTCTGCTCAGTCTTTCATGTTTATTGACCAGTATTGGTGCTGAAATAAGAAAATGCCTTTTCCTGTGTGAAGGATTTAAATTATATAACTTCTTCTTTTATCATGTTGTTTGGTGTAAGATTGGTGTGGATAATGTGAGATTGTGAGACAGAAAGCGTCATTTGCTTTTAGCATGTTTGTGATGTTACTGCATTTATCCTGCGACACTAACAGTAATTTGAAGGCAAGTTTTTTTTGTCCTCCTTGATTGCAAGTCTAAAACTGATGGCAACTGTGTGTTGGTTAGAGTTGGAGAACTGTTTTGTGTGTCTGGCCAGTTGCTACAAATTTATATTTGCTAGTAGCTAAATCTAGTACATCTCTTTTGACTCGTGTGATTTTTAGATGTTTTTTGTACAGAGCTATTCACATAACTTAGCTGTCTCTGAGCACAGAAAGGAGTTGTGTTTTCCATAAAATATTGTATGGGCATTTTGTTTCAAACGTTGTGCTATATTTCAAAAGTTGGTTCAAATTTGATTGACAATCATATGGAAACATTTCTTTCATTTTAAGTCACTGTTGGTATAACATTTAGTCAACAACGAAGGTAAAATATCTGCATGACAAACATTATTTTTCTTTTGAGATGTTATTTTTTTGACAATTATTTTTATTCCAAGAAAACAAAGCACTTTAGATTACAGGTAGCTGACTGTGTAATCACTATGTAGCCATGCAGTTGTATTTTTGTCCTGCTGTATCATACTCTGAAAGGGTATCCTGTATGTACCTTAAATGTGTTTAAGTCAGTGTCTTTTTAATGTTTGAGCTAGACAGTAT
Source organism: Amphiprion ocellaris (assembly GCF_022539595.1). Taxonomy (NCBI): domain Eukaryota; kingdom Metazoa; phylum Chordata; class Actinopteri; family Pomacentridae; genus Amphiprion; species Amphiprion ocellaris. Next base: position 23,188,114 of record NC_072772.1, on the reverse strand, counting down.
TTGATGTGTGGATCCAAGAAAAACACATTTTCTTTTTGATTTATATGTTTAAGATTTTAGGAAACAAAAAAAAACACATATCATGCTTAGATTCCAATTATTAAAGTGTAATGTATCGTCAAACACTCTTAGATATGATATTTAATGTTTCTTTGATAGGATTTCAGTTCAAGCCCTTTCCCCAGTATTTGTGGTTGTTTCCCGACTGTTGCTAGATATCCTCTGAATAATGCATAATGTAGCTGCTTTTTCTGGATCAAACTGACATGTACGCTCAGTTGTACATGTTAAGACAGATCCACTTTTGACCTCATAAATTTGGTTGAACTTGTTCACCTACTTGAACTGAAAGTGGAAGTATAAGCGAGCAGAAAAGGAAGGTCAGATGGGAACAAGGAAACTTTTGATGATGTAACTGGGAGGCAAAGCAGACAGAAGAGTACTGAAACCAGCAACTAAACAACATCACCTGACTCTCCTCTCCTTTCTCCTTTCCTGTTCTTAATGCCATTACCAACCAGGACCGGAGTGGACGGCGCTGGACCCCGCAGACAGCAGCGGGGAGGGGGGGGGACACTATGCAGAAAAGTCGACCGATAAACGAATATGCCAAATTAATAATAATCACGCTGTGGGCGTTCGCGACCCTCACTTTAAAAAGAAAGAAAAAAAACTTTGTTGCGGGATTACCGTGCAAAAATTCGGAAAATGAATGACACACACACACAAAGACAGGGAAAGGGAGAGAGTTTCGGACAAAAGGTGAGCACGGTTTGCCATTCTTACCCCTTCCATTCATCTATCCCTCCCTTTATCACCCCCTTCCACCAACCCCTCTGTCCGCTCTGTCATTCTCTCTGTCCCCTCTCTGCTCTTGCCTTTGTCTGGGTCCGGCCAGAGTCTGGCAGCCCCAGACAAAAGAATGCTGCCTGTCATGGAGAAAGAGCAAAGGTCTTGGCTCTCGGGAGGGGAGGTGGTGGGATGGAGGGGTAGTCGGGTGTCAGGGTTGGAAAGGCATTGTCAAAGCTGTGGCTATCCATTGTTGTTTGTGGGCTCGCTCCCGATCGACGCCTACCTCACCCATCTCTTCTGTCACCGATTTTCCTCTGTGTCCACGTTTTTCGCTGGGCTACCGCAGTCTTTTCCGGGGCGAGGAATGGGAATGTGGAAAAAGAGGGAAATGCGACAGATTTCAGGCATGAAGCTGTTCGCCCGTTTAGCAGCGTGGCGGTTTAAAGGCTCAGAGGCGTACCGCGCTATCTGCTCCTCCTCTGGTGCTGGTGGTTAATACCCCACGGGGGGTGCTGGTGCCTCCAGTAGGGTGCAAAGTTTGGGGTAGTTCAGTATAGTTGCCCCTGTCCCTTCATGCAGTTTGTCACATACAGACTGGGATCAAGGGAAGCTTAAAGTGCGTTTCCTAATTTTTCAGTGAAGTCACATTGTAAAATTGTGTGGAAATGACATTTTCTTAAGTCCTGTACAACACTGAGGTACTTGCTTTACTTTAGTACTTTTATTCTACTGCAGTTCAGGAGGATATACTGCTCTTTTAACTTCTCTACGTTTACCCAGCAGCTTACTTTACACTCCACTTGCAGCATCTCTTCTTTTAACTTGCTCTAGGGATTATCATTTTATATAAGAATATATAGTTATTCAAAAGGTAAAAATTTAACTTTTTTCAAGGGAAAAACCAGAGATAATAGTCATCGCTTATCTTGTAACCTTTTGTCAGAACCAGACTTCTACTGGATTAAACTACAAAGCAGTTTCAGCTACACCTTGACCAGCTGAATACATATTTAAGTACATTTTGCTCATAATTCCACACTTTTATGCAATGGAGCCTCACAATTTTTATAGTATTGGCCAGACTGCAACCAGTACTCACACTTGGGCGGCACAGAAACCAGATATCTGGTGGCAAAGTACTGCAAAATACTGTAGTCCAAATAGAACAATTATTTTTTTGCTAATTTGCTTTTTTTTTTTTTTTTTTTGCGTAAGCAGCCGTGGCAGCGTTGTAAAAGTACAACATTAGGACTCACTGATTTGTAAATTTTACATTTTAAATTTCAACAAGGTTTGAATGTATCTCCAGTTCTGTGTGTAGCCATGTGTGGGATGGCCATTCTGAACTCACTGGACTTTGAATGTAGAAGATGGTTTTGTGCTGATAATAGGGATTCACAATTATCCGATTTCAAAGCAAAATTGCATTTCGAGACAATGCAATTCAGATATACTCGGTGTGGCTATTAAATAATGAGACTCATGCTGTAATCCAATTTATATTTAATTCAAGCAGATTTAAAAATGAAAGGGGTTCTTTTTGCCCATATACTCCGTGGTTTTGGCATATACAGCGTGCTTCACCTGACAGAAGCCCGGTCTCATTATTTAATTGCCACACCTTGTGCATTTTGCATCTAAGGATTTTGAACTGTGTGTCAGTGTTTTTAGAAATTCCTCCTTTGTGTGACAGTTCATGTGGTAACTCCACATCACATTTTAAATTGCACAGAGAATATTGAACTGAAGCTTAACTTTTAAAAATATCACAAATGAAATCACAGTACCTGTCAGAAAAAGTTAGATATTCCCCCAAATTGTTAACTCCTAACTGGTAAAGAGTTTGAAGTGTTTCACATACAAGCAGGATTATAGTTAGAATCTAGCAGGACTCCACACTCCTGAGAAACATTTCACCAGGGTTACTGAAATTTCTATGTTAAAAAAAAAAACAAAAAAAAAAACAGCCCCAAAGTCAGTCAGTAACAGCTCCACAACCTTGGGCCCTCTGGTTCAGTGACACTTAACACAGTAACACACAGTAACAGATACTCTGGACCTTCAGAGTGGCCTAGAATGAACACTCAGCTTTATTAGTTTATATACGTTCTGCTCTGGTGTCATGTTGCTGGACAATACTAAAGTTTTCATGTAACTGCATAATGTAAATTCGTTTTCATGATGTGGTAGCAAGTGAAGAAGTACACTAACAGAAAGTCCTGTTTTTTTTTATGTCCTCTGTAGACGTCTCTTTGCTTTGGCAAGGTTACAGTAACATGACTTCCTGCTGTCAGTGAGCATTTGTGCAACAGTCTTTCAATTTGAAAAGTTTTGGGAAATCCTGGTCAAATGTCAGTCAGTCTGTTGTCAAATGACAGTCAGCTCTTGGAGGCAAAAGTTCAAGCCCGTGACTTGACTGGAGACTACAAACCAGAGTTGACAAGTGATGTCAAACTGTAGCTGATCTGCTCTGTGTCTGAATGATTAGTGGCCTATTGAAGCTGAAGCTGCTGCCGTCCATTGACAGTATTGAGGAATGAAACGCCTGCTGCATCGGGCACAAGGAATCGAGGGCAAAGGTTTCAGTTTTAATCTAGTTAAAGATTCTCACATCTCTAAACTTTATGCTGCTGTATACGTTGCTCCTCTGCAACGAAGTGTTGCTATGCAGCAGTCTGGGGACAAATTGATTATTCAGTCCCAAAGCCCAGACAGCCAATTGTCTCCTGCTCAGCTTTGATTGGCTGAAATGTCATTCTGACTGATGCCAGATGTGACAACTCCTTCAGTGGCACAAAAAACACTAAATATTTACATAGTCAGAATAGTCAGCATCTAAATCAGATTCAAATAGTAATACTGGTATTAAAGTGATGTGGAGAATAACAGCCAGACTCATACTGCTGCATGCAAATAGGAAAAACCTTTAAGTCGTTTCTTAGATATACACCACTGTTCAAAAGTTTGTAGTCACCCAGACAGTTTCACATTTTCCATGAAAACTCACACTTTTATTCATGTACTAACATAACTGCACAAGGGTTTTCTAACCATCAATTAGCCTTTCAACACCATTAGCTAACACAATGTAGCATTAGAACACAGGAGTGATGGTTGCTGGAAATGTTCCTCTGTACCCCTATGTAGATATTCCATTAAAAATCAGCTGTTTCCAGCTAGAATAGTCATTTACCACATTAACAATGTCTAGACTGGATTCATCATTCATTTAATGTTATCTTCATTGAAAAAAACTGCTTTCCAAAATGAGGACATTTCTAAGTGACCCCAAACTTTTGAGTGGTAGTATAAATTTAGACCTGATACTAAGAGGAGAACTAACTGTTATTTTGAATGGCAATCCATTGAACAGTTATGAAAAGTTGCAACTCAATGTCTGGAAACCACAAATGTCTTTTTTGAACCGTCTTCTGGGGACCATGAAAGTCTGTACAATAATGTGTGCCAATCCAATGCCAAATCATTTTACTGGATAACTGCAAACAATCTACTTTTGGTGCCAGAAGAAAAGTCCCTTTGAACTATTCTCTGGGGACCTTGAATATCTACAAAATTGTATCACAGTCATGTACCACATTAACAATGTCTAGACTGTATTTATGATTCATTTAATGTTATCTTCATTGAAAAAAATGATTTTCCTTTAAAAATAGGGACATTTCTAAGTGACCCCAAACTTTTGAACAGTAGTGTACGTGGATGAGTCTGGGAGGAAATCTAGTTTTTGCAGCTTTGAACTGAGTTTGATGACTCAGGCTTGACTACTTTTTTTTCTACATCGTTGCTAATAGTTGAATCCTAATCAGCAATTATAGAACATCTTTTACAACCAATGATCAACCTGTGTAATGATTTACTGCGTCAGATGCGATTTGACTGATTCTGTTGAAGGGCTGGAGTCAGCGCTGTGTGCTCTGCTGCAGTTTCTCTGCTGTACCAGCAGATGGGGAAAGGAAACGTGTTTGTGGGATGAATGAGAGTGAAGTGCAGCAGCAGGCTGGACGAGATTGCAGGACTCGGAGTGTGTGCTGTGGCCGCTCGCCGCTTTGCTGCTAATTACAGACACAACTTTTGTTGGTGTTGTTAAAGTCAAAATTGGTTGTGTTTAAATCTTTAATAATGTGTCAGTGTTTCTAGTTTTTCTTCTTTTTGTTGCAGATAATTACAAATGTTTTCCCGAAAGAAAAAGAGGAACATAAAATATATTAGAGTAAATTCACAGCAGTAAAATATTTGAGAAAAATGACAATAATTGAGAAAAAAATATGTGCTGTTTCTCTAAAACAATCTTAGTTTTTTTATATGCGTGTACCTTTTTTCTTGTTTTTTTGTAACGTATATTTTTTCATTTTAAATGTAAAAACAATATGGGTCAATTAACAACTTTAATATGTAGTCATTGAAATTATAATTGACAAAATGGAAATTAAAACAGTCCTGGGAAGTATTTCAGCTTCTTTTACTGCAAATCCTGGAAACACAGGATATGCACTAAAAGTTTTTACAATAAAGAGTTGCTAAAATTCACTCATTTCATTAAAACCAGTATTGTAATTGTCATTTACTCACTATTTTTAAATGTTCTAAATTAAAGCAATAAATTAAGCCACTTTTAAATGTGTTTTTCAGTATTATTATACTTATATTCAGCATTTATGAATATAAAGAGACAACAAAAAGCTGCTCTTTTTCTCTAAAATATCCCCAAATATCCTCTCAGAAAAAAAACAGCTTTTTCATGTGTATTAATCCCTGTTAAAATGGCACATAATTCATGCAGGCCAGGTTTTCAAATTTCATCTTGAAGCCTTTGATTTCAGTGACGGCCCTCCATCGTTGTAGGTAGGTGAAGTTTAAGGTTGATTTTAACAGTGTAGGATGGAGGAGGGGGGGGGTTTGGAATCAAGTTACTCCGGTGCTTTAGAAACGCACTACACAGCTACAGGATAAGCGACACACACACTCTCACTTGTACGTGCACACACACGCACACACACACACACACACACACACACACACACACACACACACACACACACACACACACACTGACGCTCCCTCCCTGAAAGGAGTGTCTCTGGGAGATGATTTCCTTCCCTGCGCGTCGTCCCCCTCGCGCCTCCCCCTCCACCCCCCTCCCTCCCCCACCCCACCCTCCCTCCTCTCTGCTACGCAGTGTAAACACAGTGTTCCAGAGGAATGTTGGACTCCCTGACCTCCACTGCAGTTCACTCGGTTCAGCCTGGCCGCGCTGTGCTCCGGCATCAGCAGCAGCAGCAGCAGCAGCAGCAGACCCCCTCCCCTCCTCCCCTCCTCCCCTCCTTCCTCCCTACCTCCCCCCTACTTTCCCCTCCAGATCCCCTACCCTCCGCTCTCGCTCTATTTTTCCCCGCCTTGCCTCGCTTTTTCCTCCTCATCGCGCCTCTCTCCTCCTCTTCTTCTTCCTCCTCCTTTCTCTTCTTCCCCCTTTTTTTTCCTCCCTGTCCTTGTCCCTCACCGCCACTCCTCACCTCCCCCAACACGCAGCCTCTTTTTTCTTTCCCCTTGTTCTCTCCCTTCTCCTGACTTCCTCGCTACACCTCCTCTTTGTTTTTTGTCTCTTCCAACTTCCACTTTACCTTGCAGTCGTTTCACAGTGCAGCGGTGCGTTGTTTCACTTTCTTCTCTACATCTGCTTCAGTTCACTCACTTGATTGGCACATCACAGTCCAAACTGATATCATTTGGACTGAAAACCTGCAGCAGCGGTGAACCCACCTGGTAGCAGCCTGCGAGCATGTTGCTGCTGCAGTCATGTCCTATTCTGCATGCAGACCTCTCCATCATGTCCTATACACACACCTTGCGCTGATGCCATTGTATGCAAGGCCTAACACACATGTAGAGCTCACTTCTGCACACCGCAGACCCCCCCACCCCCCACCCCCACCCCCACCCACCCTGTGCTCCACTTTACTCCCCTCCTCCACCCCTACCCCATCTCAGCCACAGTGCAGTTCCTAGAAACAAGATACCGAGAGCCAGCAGCTTTAGCGTCTCTGTGCTGGGAGAGGTGTATGAGAGAACAGAAAGCGAAGGGTTACAAGTGCATCCGGCCGCTCGTCAGTTTGATCACCGAGGTGACAGGATGGCCAGGACTGACATGTGCTGCTTGCAGTTTTCCCCGACATTGGCGCTTTCAGCTTGCAGAGGTTCACAGAGTTTAATTGCCGCAGGATAGAGCAGATTATAAATACACGCAGCCGGTCATCACAGGTCACGCTGAATGGGAACGTCTGGGGGAATCAGAGAATGTTTGTATATTTGTAATAGATGCTGCTGGTGCTGCAGGGGCTACACGGGATCAGCCGTGTCCCAACCGGCAAACCAGCCAGCCAGTTTTTATAGCCAGTCTGTCTGTCTGTCAGGCTGCCAGTTACCCAGACCAGCAGGGTCAGCAGCCAGCCAGCAGAAAGCTTGAATATAGATAGATCAGAGAAGGTTTTGTGTGTGTGTGTGTGTGTGTGTGTGTGTGTGTGTGTAGGTGTGTGTGTATGGAGGGCTCTTTCAGGTCATAGCAGGTCAATTTTAGTATGCAAACCAAATCCATACACTCAAAAGTATCAGTGCAAACAGCATGCCTTATACTTTCAAACTCACTATTTTACAGCTTTGTATTAATTTGACGCTGCATGTGCAAAGCAGTGTGAGCACCACTGTTAAAGAACTATCCAGATCTGTTCATGAAGTAAAAGTACCCACACTGTCGAAGTATACCTGCAAAGAGTACTTTACTCAGAGCACCAGCATCTGAAAATGCCCTTGAAGTATCAAAATTATCAGTGATTTTCTTTCGGCAGTGGAATTGCATCTGTCATCATAAAGCTGGTCCATCATATAAGCAGATTTTCATTACTGATGTATTATAGCTTTGCAGCATTTTATATTCAAATGAGCTCATTGTAATCACTAGACTTTATATAAGTTACTGCTGGGTACTTTAACCCTGAATGTATAGGTTTTCTGTGTATTTTTAAACCTCACAAGCAACTGCAGCTTCCAGGTAAATGTAGTGGAGCATACGTTATTATAAAATGGAAATATTCAAGCCAAGTACAAATACCCTAACATGGTAGTTAAGAACACTACTTGAGAAAACACACAATTCAAACCTCACTTCACCTCATCAAACTCAGCTTAAGCAAAGTCGAACAATAAAGTCCAAAAAGATATGAAAAAGAGATCCCTCCATTGCAGTTATTCAGTCTCTTCTCTTTAGTTTGTACTAACTGAGAAGGAATGTTTGGTTTTGGAAGAGAGTGGGGCGCTTTCAGCCAGAGAGGGTTCCTTTAGGAACAAGACATAAAAGTCTTTTTTGTACTCTTCAGAATTACATTTGTTCTCAATGAACAGAAAGAGCAAATTAGGGTCAGTGATGGATGTGCTCTCATCAGCTGTCAGTCACAAGTTCAGGGTTAATCATACAAAACACATGAGCTTTGTGACGTTTCAAACTGCTAAAGAGACACATGTTAAAACCAGAAGCAAGCTAAAAGGGAGATGACTACAGTTCACAAGCAGTCTGACTGCACAATCAGAAATATAAGGATAGCAGGGTCAACAATCCTTTGTCTTTAAATAAAGATTTTGCTGTAATACATACCTGTAAATTCAAATGCGTGAAAAATATTCCAAAAAAGATTCTTGTAATATTACAAGATCTGTAATCTCCAGTCACTTTTTCATTTTGTGTCCACTGTGATTAAGCTTTTTTATTTAGAAAGGACGATGCTGTGGTGATCTATTGGTCACATGATCTGGAAGAATACCCCCATGAGTTTTTAGTAATCTGGTCATTCGTTAGTTAAAAATCTGCTTCTGAGGATGAAATTTAGAGAGAAAAAAATCTGGTGTTCTGAGTCAAACTTTTCCATCCTCCTCCTCTTCCTCATCATCACCTGCATCATTAGTGTGACTTGATTCTCTCTGGTGATCTTCTTTCCATTAACATTAACCTCTACTGGTGCATTTCCCTCTGTCTCTTCCATCCTGCCTTCTCCTCAGCCATTTCAGACGTTTGCTTTTATTTGCTTACATCAATCCCAGACGCCGTGCAATCAGCCGCTCACTACATATGTAATTATGCGTTCATTTTCACTTAGATTGTGATTCTTGCCTGCTTATTCATACTGTGGCTGCGAGCATGGGAGGATCATCAATTACTCAGGCGGTGTAATTGTTGCACACAGATAATGAAAACGATGCTGGTGGAGGAGCATGTGGTCGCTTTGCTCATTATGCTGACAGGAAAGAGGAACTTGGCTGACCTCTGCTGGGCTCTGACAGGCAGTGTTGCAGATGTTGATCACCATTAATATTATGATTGAGGATGTATATGTATTCTAAAGGGTTCCTCTGGCTTTTATTAACCACAGAAGGACTTTGGGGATCATTGCAGTGTCGGTGGCTGCATCCTGCTGTTGTCCAGCAAAGAGCTTCAGTTTAGCAGCTGCAACTATGGAGTCATTTTCGAGGTTAAAACGTCAGCGTTCTTAAATATTCTCATATTACAACCTCCTATGTAAATACATATTGTTTTGACCCTGAAAAGTCAGATTTTTTATGTAGTATGGATCATATATCAGTCAGTTATCTAGCAGGTAAAACAATGGTGGCCAGGGCTGAAAACTCTAATTATCATGAAAAGTACATTTTCTAATTAGGATTCTGCATGTGGAACCCCATCACCAACCACAGGCCAGCATAAGAAAACGAGCAAAATCTGATCCGAGAGACTTTACTGGGAAAAGAGAAGAAGACTGATGGAGAGAAAGAGAGAGAGGGAAGCAGATGGCTGGAAATATAGCCTGCTAAATTATTCATCTAGGCTGGAGTCTGGAGATAGATAGATGGATAGGAGCTGGCATGGACACTTTTATTAGGATTCCGAGAGCTGTGAGGAGAGTGGTTCAAAACATTGTGATTGCCTTTTGAGACTAAGAAAAGTAATTGCATCAGGTCTGGGAACAGCTATTTGCTTACTTAGATTGAAGTAGAAAATAAGGACAGATATGCATACACAAACTTATGAATCATAAAAACAAGTTTTAGCCTTCTTTAGGTGTGATCAGCTGCAGTGAATTAAGCAAACTTTAACAAATGTACTAATCTTTAATGCCAGTTAGTATTGACTGTGTTTGAGGTGATTCCGGATGCTGTGTGTTAGTTGGAAACGCATAAAAATGAATATTTCAGCTGCTCGTCCAGTGCTTGCAGAGTGTTAATAAAAACTCATTACAAATACCCTAATTCCTGACAATAATGACTCTGTATGAGGTGAATGGGGACGCCGCGTGTTGTCTGAAAAAGCCGTCCTCGAAAGTTTAGGTTTCAGAACAAGCTGTCTCAACAGTGAGGTTGAATAAAAATGAAAAACGAGTCAGAGGGGAAACGACCGGGTTCGTAAAATAAGATTTGTGGTAGGCGCATGTAGTGAACGTCTGCTGCAGGGAGTGCAGAGGTCCTTGAGTGGGTTCCAGGGTGTCCAGCCGTACAGAGAGCTGGATGAAGCTGACTATAATTCATGAAAATGTTTCATACAGGAACAGTAATAGTAATCATTTCTAGCCATAACACTGTTTTTAGAGGTTTATCTAAAATATTTGCATTGAAAACTTTTATTTGCCTTTTAGATAGGTGCTGTTTGCTTTGTCCCCTGCCTCTCGTTGCTATGTTGAGACAGTAAATATGAGCTCTCCTTGCTCTTTTTCCATTTAAGCTTTGTGCATCGTGTGCATCATATATGACTCTCCCAGATTCATAGACACAGACACAGATGCACACACGCTCCTGAGCGGAGGGCTCCGGGGAAATAGAGCAGAGAGGAAGCTACGTGCCTTCGCCAAGCAAGGGCTGTCTGGTGTCATGGCAACCAGTGCAGATTACCCCACCCTCCATCAGTCAGGGAAAGGAGAGGAGAGGAGACTCACATATATAAATGTATGGGCACACACATGAAGCTGTTACACAACATCCACAGTAGGGTTTTAAAAGATCTGATAGTCTAAATAATCAGCTTAAATGTGAACTGGCAATAGCAATATTGTCTGCAGCCACAGCAGTAAAAACACACACACACACACACACACACACACAAAAATCCCTGAATTGACAGGCAGACACAAGGAGAGCTAGAAAGGAAGCAAAAAAGAAAATGAGGAGGGAGGGAGGCGAGTGGAAAGGCGAGCGATGATGAGAGCAGTGCAGGGAGAGGTTGAGATGTGTGAAGGGGCCATAAACATATAGTAGAGCTAAATACGTCTAGGGGATATACTGTTATTAAAAGCGGTAAGGTTATCCAACAAGCAGCTTTACTGTGGGGGTGGACAGTTTGCGACGTGCTAACGCGTTTCACGCCACCAGAGTCCTGTTGAAGCGAATTTAGCGGGAGATATTATCTTCTGTGTGCATCTATGTATGTGCGTAAGTGCTGCAGCCTGAGAGGAGGGATGCTGGGCAGGATGGAGAGCAGAGGCAGTGATGCATGGACGAGCTGACAGCAAGAGAGGAGAGGAGATAATATTAGAGCCTGCATGAGGGTATGAAAGGGTAGTTGGAGCTTTTTGTAGCAAAAAAAACAAAAAAAAATTGTAAGAAAGATAGGGTGTGGAAGAGATAAATTGCACCAGCATGAAGAGAGGAGAAAATAAGAGATAGAGGAAATGGAGAGAGAGAAAGGAGGGAGGGGGGAGGGAGCTGAGGTCGTTTGAGGATACCGTCTCCTAAATTGACTGCGGCACAGCCATCGTCCACAGTTACATCACAGCTGAGCTCAAACTCAGGATGAACCCTCTCTCTCTCTCTCCCCCACTGCCTCTTTGTCTCTGCCAACCTTTAAATGCTTCAAAGCCAACTTTTGACCGTATGGCAATTAAGCCGAGTAGACTGAGCGCATGCAATGGGATTTATCATATTTTAATGGGATACACCAGGATGGGATATGACTGAAAGACTGAACCCAGCGGTCGTTTGCCTGTCCGTTTCTTTGCTGCTGATGATGCCTGCAGCAGCAACATGGTTGTAATCAGCCTCATTAAGGTTCTCGTACACATGATAAACAAGACTCTGCACTCATTTCAAAGGCTGTGTCCTCCACAGAGGAGCAGTCTGTTATTAGAAATCAATTAGCATCACCGCCATGACCGTGGTGTGTTGAATTATCAAAATGCTACACACAAAGTAACTCCCTGTTAAACTAAACATCCATTCAATATCAGCAGACCTGAGACACTAACGCTGTTTCTTTCTTACAACCTTTATTTCTGCTGTGAAATTTGACTAAATGCCCTGCTCTTTTCCAGCAGCATCCTGCTTCACAATCTCATATCTGCGTACATTCACACTGGGGCTGCCTAATAGAACCACGATGTGTTGCTGTGCAGCTCTGCAGCTCTGCAGGAGAAGTCGCCATGCTGAAGGGCACCTTGCCATGTGCATATGTTAATATATGAAGGAGACCTGATTTACCTTCTCTGCCCATTCTTACAGCTAATTTTGTGATTTAACACGACAGCCTCAGTCATGAGTCCACTTGTCTCTACAGGTGACCTTCAAAAAATACCAAGTGAAGCCTTGTTTGTCTTCCATAGTTTGCTCTCTTTTATTTAAATTTATGACAGCAGCAGAAAATGTAACTTTCTCTGTCTCTAGCTACCAATTCTA